>NC_141860.1:1236875-1571250 GCF_024713525.1 Acromyrmex echinatior
TATAACTTTTTTCTGAAACGTTTTTTCTAAAAACGTTAGGTAATAGCCTTATAGCACAAGAATGGCCATAATTCAATTATAGAAGAGAACGTGAATCATAGGTCAACATATTATATTTTGACGTACTATGCATGTCGATACAAGTACAAGTATAATTCACATTCCTTTATGATTATAGTTATAGTCACCTTTATTTTCAGCTCCTAAATCCGGGGTCTTTTTGGACATCCTATATAATATATACGTTATACATATAACATACATTATACAGTCAATAGTCACATGTATAATTTTCGTACGATGCTGTACGTTTATGAAATGTATATAAGTATATCATATTCAAAGCAAAATATTTTAGCAAATGTATACACTTATAGGTCAATATGTACATTGACTAACAGCAAGTTACAATAAGTATATTTTAACTAAATACATTCTGACTGTGACTTAGATATATCTTCCATTCCATGGATGTAACCATATATTTGAAATACATGTATAGTATATATGTATAATGTAATAGCACTTTTTCCTTTATTCTCAATACCATTTTAACTTAGGATGTGTATTGTGACATGTATTGTCAGTACGTAAATACATTACACATACATATGTAGCTATTCCATCTCTTTTTATTATGTTTAATGGGCCTTTTACAATTATAAGCCATAAATCAATCATAAATAAGAAGTCAGAAAAATTGACTGTGATTGATCAATTTTTAGCTTCTGACTTCTGATTTGTAACTAATGACTTATTGTGGAAGGCCCATAAAAGAGAGATAGAAGTTATATTATACTTAGCTCATATTTAGCTTTTCATGCAGATATAATATAGACACATTAGAATAGAATTATATTTTATGTGCATTATGATGTACTCACATTACAAAACATAAAATATATTTCTAATTCATATTCATGTACGTGTGTAGCTTCATCTCTTTTTGTTACGTGTAACAAAAAGGTGTACTGATCTTCTTTTTTCTACGTTGAAAAAATAAAAAGAGATATGTTTTTTTATGGTCAAATATACAGATATTAGTGATATATGCTTTTATATTTTCAATATCAAAATATACATATAACTAACATAAATCAAAGCTAACGAAAATCAAACGCAGATGATCAGACGTAACATCTTAAAAAGATAATCAAATTACGAATTCTCTGATAAATCCTCATTTTATGTTTACAGATATACTCATTATATATATATATATATATATATATATATATATATATTGTGTGTGTGTATATATATATATATATATGTACATTCATGAAAAAGAATTACATTATGTATGTGCAATGTCGTATTCATTTATTGATACTATATTATTATTACCTAAAATGGCATTGGACGTAAGGAAAAAGTGTTACTACGGCTTCGTATCGATATAACTATTAAAGTTAAAAATCTGTACTTTATGTACCAGGTGTATGCATAAGTTTTTTCCGGTTTAACTAAGAGATGGCGCCAGTACGAGCGAAAAGTACGCAGCGTATTAATTTGACACATACGCCATTTTGTTGGTCTGACATTTAACTACAAACACACACAAGTTGAGTCCGCCAAAAACTAGCGTCTTTGTTTTATCGTTCAGTGATCATGTTGAGTTTTGTGCCTGAAAAAGAACATTTGCGGCACGCATTGCTTTTTTTATTTAATCAAAAGAAAAAGGCTGTTGAAAGTCATCGTTTGCTGGTAGAAACATATGGTGAACACGCTCTATCGATAGAACATGTGAGACATGGTTTCGACAATTTAAAAATAGTGATTTCAATGTGAAAGACAGTGAGCGCTCTGGTAGACCACAAAAATGCGAAGACGAGCAATTGCAGGAGTTATTGGATGAAGATCCAACTCAAACTCAACGGCAATTAGCAGAAGCATTACATGTATCACAAGAAACAATCAGCAGACGTTTACGAGCAATGGGAAAGATCAATAAACTCAGTAAATGGGTCCCACACAATTTGAATGAACGTCAAATGGAAAATCGCAAAGTCACTTGTGAAATGCTGCTTCAACGCTACGAAAGGAAATCATTTTTGCATCGAATTGTGACGGGTGACGAAAAATGGATTTATTTTGAAAACCCGAAGCGGAAAAAATCATGGCTTTCACCTGGCGAAGCCGGTCCATGCTCTGTGTCTGGTGGGACCAGAACGGTATTGTGTATTATGAACTCTTGAAGCCCGGCGAAACCGTTAATACACAACGCTATCGCCAACAAATGATTAATTTAAACCACGCATTAATCAAAAGACGACCGGAATGGGCCAGAAGACATGGCAAAGTGATTTTGTTACACGATAATGCGCCGTCTCACACAGCAAAACCAGTGAAAGACACCTTGAAATCGCTTGGATGGGACATCCTTCCGCACCCGCCGTACTCCCCAGACCTGGAGCCATCTGACTATCATCTCTTCGCATCAATGGGGCACGCGCTCGCAGAGCAGCACTTCAGCAATTTCGAGGAAGTTGGAAAATGACTCGACGAATGATTTGCCGCAAAAGACAAGCAGTTTTTCTGGCATGATATTCATATATTACTTGAAAGATGGACGAAATGTGTAGAAGCCGATGGCCAATATTTTGAATGAAAAAAAATTAATTTCCCTTGAAAATTACGTATTTTTTTTTTTACCAAAAAACCGGAAAAAACTTATGCATACACCTGGTATATTACAGATTTTTAATACTGGTGATATATATTGGAACATGGCCTACACTGCATGTGTACATAATACAACTATATTTCTAAGGTCCGATTCTACAAATATAAGATTAATTTCAATTACGGTTTATTTTTTTCTCAATTTTAAAATTGGAAAATTTTCCAAAATAAATTTTACATTTGTGGAACCGACCCTAATACACGTCCCTGCTAAGATGGTAATGTAGGAAATGGAATAAAAATATCGATAATTAATCGATCGAATTTCCTGCATGATCATATTAACTCAGAGGGCGTAAGCATTGGAGCATCTTATACATTGGAAATAAAAATCTGTAATATCGATCTTGATTAACTTCAGCCTTCGCTCCAACATCCCCTTAAGCACTAGAATGCTATTTTTCTGCATTTTTCTACATTCATTTCACTCATGAAATTCGGACATCTGCATAAATTTCATCGAATGATCGCGTAAAAAATTAAGACATAAAACAGCTGTTCGAGAGCAAAACAAAGCGAGAGCGATAGAGAGAGAATTTGAGCGAGAAGGCGTTTTTGAGCTAAAGTTCGATTTACGCGAATCTTCACTTAATCGATCACAAGTCGAATTCCGCGATTTTCTTGCGGCGGAGCGTCTCAAAGGCGATTGCACTGTATTACAGAGCGTTAACTTTGACCGAAAAAGCGAAGGAGGATCACTGCTCGATTCAGCCTTTTATCTATTTTGTAGAACAAAGGCTTCCTTTTTCAATCGCCTATGAGATTCTCGAAAAATTATAAAAATTAAGGTGATACGGGCAGCGATTGGCAATTCTCGATTACGATGGCCAAGCGGTATTGCCATGCGCACCCGCCAAATCAGGAATTCTGATTGGGGTGTCAATATATTACACGTTTCGCGTCATGCGAGCGCGCGTGCGCTGTGACCGAATTTGATTGCCGTTTTAGCGGTTGGAATTTATGTACATACGACATGCGACTTTGATTATATTTTTGACTTTATCAATTAGAGGTGATTGTCAAGTTTGTTTTTTGGAAACTTCTAGAAACATTTGAAATTGTTCTAGAAATTTCCAATTCACATGTCGCACGTACACCGAATCTGCGAAAATTGTTTTTCGAATGCATTTCGAATAACAGCAATTGTATTATTTTTGAAATATATTTTAGATCATTTGTATACATACTAGCAATTGCAAGTTTTATAAATTATTTTTAATTTTATGTGCCAAAATTGAATTAATAATTTTTAAAGCTTTTGCTAGTCTATCCCCCACTTATAGGGGATAGGTAACATACACCATAACATGAGACCATATTTGTATTCTCTGATCAAATTTTTGAAATTTATTAATATCAATGTTATACAAAATAAATACTTTTGGACATACATAATTAAAATTAATTTAATAATAAAAATAAAAATAAAATAATAAAGCTTTTGCAATTGTTAGTATGTATTGTATACAAGCAATTCAAAATATATTTCAAAAATAATACAGTTGTATTATAAAGTCTAAATTTTTTAAATGATTATTCGATAAAATTTATGCGAGTGTCTGAACTTCCATGAGCGTCCTCAAATAATAATCGGCGCATCCATACAGAGAAGGGTTCCTTCCATTCAAAGAAATATTTCTTTTCTGTTGAAGAAAAAATTGACTGATTTGCTGTCAAAGAAAAATCTTGACTCTCTACACCTAGAGAAAGAGAGAAAGATTTCTTCGATTTAAACGAAATTGTTAATAAACGAACATCAACGCTCGTGTCACTTGTTGGTCCTTCTTACATGGACCGTGATCGCGTAGACCGAGATCAACATGACAGAAGCGTCGATGTTTGTTTGTTAATAATTTCGTTTGTTGCTGTCTAACGCTGGTCGCGAATTCAGTATGTCTTGAGAAACGAACACAATACTGTGTCCAAAATGACAAACTATGGTGCTCAAGATTACGATAATTTTAGTGAAGCCGGAAGAAACGCTCGCGCCGCCGCGTTTGTATGCGGAACGGTTTCCTGGACGCGTGCATCCTGATATAAAGGTCATCTTGAAGTGTATCCGACGTTTACGGAATACAGGATCCGTGTTGCGGATTTGACACGACCGCGGTGGTGGCAGAATACATGCACGCGTAAACATAGAGAAGAGAATCCTGAGAGCATTCGAGGTGAACCCCGGGTACAGCATACGCTGTGTGGCTCATGTACTCGGTGTTTCTCGGTACGTGGTGCATCGTACTCTACGCGAGAACGGATTGCTGTATCACTATCAGCAATAGCTTCTAGTGCAATAACTTCTTGCGCGAGATGAAGAGCCGCGCATCTATTTTTGTGAAGGTATTTTTAATGGTAGAATGTAAAGTAGGATTACTCGCGCAGTGTCGGCGAAATGTTCTTTTCTCCGACCGCATCTTGGACGAACGAAGCAACCTTCACACCGAATGGCGTGTTCAACTCCCGAAATCATATATTATGGGCAGTTGAAAATCCGCTGTTTGGCAAGGTGCGTTTCAATATCGTGGGGCGATAAACGTGTGGGAATAATAGCGAACCGAGTCGTTAGTTACGTATTAAGACATGGACCGAGTAAAAAATATATACATCGAAAATCCATCGAGCGAAAGAGGTATCATCCCTTGTCGCCAAGTCCATCGCTATCGAAGATAAATGTACGTATAAATGTACGTATAATCTTATGTATAAGCGCACGTGTAAACGTATATATGATGCATGTGCACGTGTAAACATATGTATATATGTAAGCATGTATTATGTATTTGTTTATGTAGGTATGTTGTATATATATATATATATATGTGTGTGTGTGTGTGTGTGTGTGTGTGTGTGTGTGTATGTATGTATGCATGCGTGCGTGCGTGCGTGCGTGCGTGCGTGCGTGCGTGCGGGCGGACGTGCGTGCGTGCGGGCATGCGTGCGGGCATGCGTTCGTGCGTGCGTGCATGTGCACATTTTAAAATTAAGTGTTACCACCTCTACGATGAATCACTTCTTGACAACGTATCCATATGTCGATAAATCACCGATTAAATTCTGTGGAATTTCACGACAGATTCATTGCAAATATCGCTTAATTTTTGTAAATTTTGAGACTAATTCAAAAGATTTCTCAATCGGCGGTCCATTAAGTCCGGAGCTAAATTCAATCGAGCAAATCTGGGACCTTCTTGACCGCGATTGAGAAATCTTCC
Organism: Acromyrmex echinatior; assembly: GCF_024713525.1. NCBI lineage: Eukaryota > Metazoa > Arthropoda > Insecta > Hymenoptera > Formicidae > Acromyrmex > Acromyrmex echinatior. Next base: position 1,242,770 of record NC_141860.1, read on the forward strand.
GAATTAAATAATATATCTCCTCAAAAATAATACATCTCAGGTAATACTAATACCAGCGGCAAAATTTTAAAAAATTTCTAAAGAAAAGACTAGAAAATGTACTATTCACTTTAAATCAGTCAGTAAAAAAAATTATAATAAAAATAGTGGTTAAAAACCATTTTAAAGAGAAAGTGTTAAACTTAACTTATAATTATAGAAATTTGTTATCGCTTTAAAATACTTTTTCGAATATCGTTTCGCGATCATTTTTCGCGGAGATATGTGAAATTTGAATTTGATCATTTTTAAAGCTGATTTTAAATTACTTTAATTTTGGAAAACAGCAGGAAAACTTCAAGATAAAGTAATTTCGTCAAAAATTATCGTATTGTGATGCTTAAAAAGTATTTTAAAGCTTGAAATCTCTACTTTTGAAATTGACATTTCAATTTAATTGAGCCTTTATGGAGCTATACGGACACAAATGGATACCTGTCAAATGTGAAAATTTTATACAAATTTTACAAAGGTCTATGACGTGAAGTAAAATTCACACAAAAATGCGGTTTACAGTAATCGAAAGAGTGAATTTTTATCTTTAATTTTTTTTACTTTTAATTTTTTTATTGATCTCTGGACAATTTTTTTTCATTATTTAACATTGAAGTAAAAAATTCATTTTTGCTTCAACGTTGAATAGCTCGATGAAAAAAAAAAATATCGTACAAAGCTTCATTAAAAAAATTAAAGGTAAAGATTCACTCTTTCGAAAGCTGGAAATCGGATTTGTGTACAATTTTTATTCGCGCCGTGGAACTTCGCAAATTTTGTAAAAATTTTTAAGATTTGATGCGTCTTCATTTATGTTTATGTAATTTTGCAAAATATCATTAAGACCGGTTTTTTAAGTATCGATCTGAAAAGTAAAGATTTTATGCTTTAATATGCTCTTGATACGACAATTTTTGACGAAGTTATTCTATTTCGAAGTTTGCCTATTTTTGTAGGGTGGAACAGATGTTACTTTAATTTTGTTGAGTAGTATATATATATATATATATATATATATATATATACACACACACACACACATATACATATATACATACATATATATATATATATTAGGTGCGCAACTAAGTTCTCGCTGTTATTTTGATGAAAATGCAACTTTATTGTGAAAAAATGGTTACAAATGAATCATTGAAAGTATTGCTCATCGCTAGCTACTACTTTTTCCCATCTTTCTGGCAGAGCTCGTATACCATCACGATAAAACTGTTCACTTACTGCTGGAGCCATCTGTTGACAAACAGCGGGAACTTAGTTGCGCACCTAATATATATACACTACTCAACAAAATTAAAGTAACATCTGTTCCATTCTACAAATATATATTAGGTGTTGGAATTAATTCGTAGCGTTTTTTAATGAAAGAATGTTATTTATTTCACATGAGCATTAAAAAATACATTAATGAAAGTACTTCCCATCACTTGTAAAACGCTACGAATTAATTCCAACACCTAATATATATATATATATATATATATCATATATAATATTGTATATTTTATTGAATTTATATATACTCTCAAAGAAAGCGATACACTAAAAATTTGAAAAAATTTTACCAAACTTCAAATGATCATAACTTGATAAATAATGAAGATAAAAATATGTTTAAAAATAAAGACTGATGTTTGAAATGTTTACTTTAGGAATATTTAAATGAAAATTGTAATTGGCCATTATTTTGAAAATGGCGGATGACAAAGGAAATCCAAAATTTATTATTAAATGTTCAAGTTTATAATCGTACATGGCGTGAATCAGGTGTCGCACTCTAATGAAACAACACGTAAACGTATAGAATTTTATATTATCGGACAATCCAACCAACTAGGCAAGATCGGAAGATGATTCAGCCATCTGGCCGGGTATGAAGGCTAGCCTTAAGGCGCTATTTCACGCAGCGTCAAAACACTAACTACAGTTGAGCGGCTACCCCGCTTTGTGATATGTTTCCCCTCTAAAAAAGTTATTGACAAAATGCCAGCGGCTAAAGTGCTGCTACTTTTTCATGGAGCTAATCGCTAATCGTTGGATTTATAATTGTTAATATAAAATCTTTTTTTTTTTTAATACATTTAATTCCTGTTTGAAACTGACAATTAAGAATGCGTTTCAAAGTGGGTTTAAACAATATTTTGTCGATAACATTGCGAAATAGATTATCTTACTATCGGTGATAACTAAAAAGATTAGGAAACAACGAATGCTATGCAATTATACAAAAATTACAAAAAAATGAAGAGGGAAAATGTTTACTGCTATTGTCATTACCGAAATTCATTTTTTGAAACGTCGGAAACGATTTTATGGATGAACATTACTTTCAGCTGTAGTTGGGTCTCTTCAAACTTCAAAACAACGGTTTACTGGGAATCATGTAGAGTAGGGAGAACTGCTAGCGTTTTGACGCTGCGTGAAATTACACCTTTATTTTTCAATTTTTCTCTGAGCACAAAAGACATGTAAATCTGCCTGGGAAATCTTCGTGTTAAATCATAGGTAATCATGCTGTCCGAAAGCTACACCCTTTTCCCTTTTCCCTTTTTTCGAGTACAAATGAATTCCGCGGTAGAAAAATTCGGATGTCGAGGCGATCCAATCATCGAGCCATTTTATGTCTTCGAAATAATTGAAATGCTGCTTAGAAAAACCATGCTGCATCAACCGAAACAAATAGTAATCTGAAGGAGCAACGTGAATAGAGCGTAAGGTAACATTCCATCCAAGTACCTCCAAGATTTCCTTCACTGCAACATGTGGTCTAGTGTTGTCATGAAGAAGACTTTGTCATGTTTTTTGGCGTATTGCGGGCGTTTTTCTTCGAGTGCTCGATTTAAATTAAGTAATTGACGTCGGTAGCGTTCAGCAATGATGATTTGATTCAGTTGCAACAGTTCATAGTATACTACTTCGACTTGATCCCATCAAATGTATCATGACCTTCTTTCCATGAATAATGTTTTGGCATTGATAGTTTGTCGAGACGTATCCATGATTTCTTGCGTTTAGGATTGTCGTAACAAATCCATTTTTCATCGTCAGTCACAATTCGATGCAAAAACAACTTACGTTTTTGTCTTTGAAGCAACAATTCACAAATAGCTAAACGTTTCACAAGGTCTCTTTCACTCAATTCATATGGAGAATATTATGCTCCCCATAAACCAACGAAATCCGACATTTTTAATAATATAAAAAATTGTTCTTTGCATCCGATCAAATATTACATACTGATTATTAAAGCTTACATTGACAGTACTTTTATATACATCAGCAGTCACTTTCGGCCATGTTGAAATAGCACAAATACTGACCTCTTCTGGTCAATAACGAAAGTTAATTTAAGCACCTAATAATATATATAGGGTAAAAGCACTAGATGTGGATCAGGCACTAATTCTGGATCACTTTTTATATTTAAATAATAACGTAAAATATATTGTATTTTCCATTAAATGGTACATATCACAAAATTCTTTAGCATTTGCTCTTTCAAATGTCAATTGCTTTTAATTTATTAGGAACAGTGCTTCACATTTTATTGATTGATGTCGTTAATTAAATATACGAAGTTAACGTATGCATCTTTAAAAATTTGTTCAAAGTATAATGTTATAAGAATTGCTTTATGGCTTTTAAAATAGATAGTAAATAGCATTAACTTTCCTGGAAAAAATCAACATTATGCTCATAAGGAAAAGCTACACTCTGTTCTTCACCAATTTTGATCAAAATTGCAGCAATGTTAGAAGAGCCAAATGAGCATCTGTAAAGCCATTCCGCTAATGGACCAAGTTTTAAAGTCAAGTAATGAGAATTTAAAAATGTACCAAAAAACTGGAAACAGTCTAATATCTTGAAAAGTACGCATTTTTGAGAAAAATGTCTTAGACAGAGTGATAGAGTTTAATAAGATGTATTTATTGTCCTTGGTATCGTCATGGTTAAGTCAAGGCTGACGATGTCATCCAAGGTCAAATCAATAAAACCAGTAAATACATCAATTTCTATGGTGAATTGAATTCTAGGATGGAATAAAAAATTGTATGTATTGACTTAATCATATCAATTACTCAATTATAATTTCGTTATATATATTACGATATGCATGCGAATCATTTTTATTATGGGATGTAATAACGCCATCAAAAAAATAAAGCATTTGGTGAATTGATCCAAACAATTGTACATGGGATCTAATTGTGAATAATTGTCATTTCTTCATTTAATATAATGCATGTACATATATGAGAATGAGGTAAATAGAACCTATTTGCTCTCTATAAGGCGTAAATAAAGTCGTCCAATCGTAAAAGTTAGAAAGATCATTTAATTCATTTCATTTTTACTTCAGACCATTTTGATGTACCTTTCACCTGTGTTGAACTATAATGGAAAATGTAGAAACGCTCTTTCCGGTCCGATTTGAAACTATTGATTCCAAATCGGACCATCCCCGGGCCCAAATCGGATATTCCGTCGGATATTTTGTTTTTATGGACTTTTAGACAGAATTTTAAAATATATTTTAATGTATTTTTGTTAGTATTGAGTAAAAACGAGCGATTTGACAATCAAAAATAAAAATTTTATTCTGAAAAAAAAATTACTGAGAGTTTATATTATTAGGATTGAAATCAATAAAACTCAATTAATCTGAGTGTGATGATTCATGATGTTTTACTGATTTATATCCTTGGACCAGATTGGTCGACTATAATCAACAGTCAGACCTATTAGTTATTTACTGTACTATCCGATTTGGATATGGGTCCTTTCAGACTTTGAAACATATTTTACAATAAACCACAAAAGTGATTGATATGAACCACAAAACAATTGATATTTTTAAATTCTACACTTTTTAATTATCTTAAATTAATTATCTTTCAAATTTTTAACACCTTTCAAATAATAATTTATAAGGATTTTATTTTTTTAAAAAATTTTCGCACGATGGCTGAAAATATTTGCGTCTATTCTATGAATGTTATGACAGAGAACTGTCAAATTGCTGTTCGATATCTTATAAGAGGACTTTACATTATAAATAGTACGCAAATCTGCATAACCGTATTCATTTAAATTAAAAAAGTCCTATTTAAAACACGGTCGGATTTAGGCCACTTTCTTCTAGTATATATATGTATATATAATTCACATTGAATTATTTAAGCATTAAAAATCTTACTTCAACAGTTGTAGGCATTTAATTTCTAGTTCTCATTGGTTGTGTTCTCACATGTACGGTTTAAAGTAAGATGCTTATTGTTTATTTAATTCAAACATAAAATAGTAATAAAATGAAATAAAATCATCCATAATGTAATCTTTATGATCATAATTATTAAATATCATAACTATTAAATATTTTATTAATTGTTCGATATTGTCCTGGATAAATACATGAATTTTTTTTAAAGAATGACCCACAACTAGTGGTTTTACCCTAATTTCAAATTTTCTATTTACAAGTTTAAAGAAAGATAAATATATTATCTCAGAATGTATGAAGATCAGGAAAAAAATCTTAAAAAGAACGCAAATTCAAGAATTTAAATATTTCTCGCGAAACAGATATATAAAAGTTTTAAAAATTTAAGAATCGTGGAAAATTCAAAAATATATATAAAATTTTAATCCGTATAACAAGTTAGTTTGTGTTGTTCTGAGGGGGTCTCAAAAGTGAGCCGAAACATGTAAGTGCGTTTTAGTGAATAAAGAAGTTTCACACTTCACATATATATTATTTGCGCGACGTCTTCTGCGCTTAACTCCTACTGCCCGTATCCTTTCCAGTTCTAAAATTTTAATATTAAAAGGTATTTTTTATATTTTTCTAGTAATTCTGAACTTAATCTAAATAATATATCTTGAAACTAACGTGGTTCTAATATTAACACATATAAAAAATAAGAGCATAAAAAACCACAGCACAAGTTATAGTTTGTGATATTTAATTATTATTACATTAATTAAAACATTAAACGTTTCGGCCACAATCTGGCCATCTTCAGTAATTCAACAATATTCTTAAAACGCAGAGTTACATCTAGTTGACATTAAATTCAACAGTCGAGAGTTGTAATTAAATAAACATGTTCTTTTATATGTGAAGATGCTTCATACAGTGATGTTACAATTGTCATATCAAGAAAAGTGTAGAACAAGAATTTCCAGATTCTAAATAAAATTGTATATATTAAAATCTTCTAGTCGGAATATAAAGAAATAGAATCATTACCTGTTTTACAGCAAAAAAACCAAACGATGAATCTCGAGTATTTCTTTTACACAGTTAGAATTTTGTCGTGACATTATGTGTTGTTATTTGTCCTATCATATATTTTACCACTATTTATATATTTGAGTCAAAAATTTTTAGAAAGTTCTAGAATTGTTTATTAACGGAAAGAGACATCCTTCTTTAGAAGAGGAAAATAACCTCAGGCAAACCTTCCGTGTCACTTTGCTTATTGATACCACTTGTTTGTCTTTTTATATATATCATTTCCGAAATTCTTCTTTTCGCTAAAGATTGTTCTATATCTAAAATTCTTATATTATCCCAATCCAATTCATGCATTTCATTCATACGGTGACGTGAAACCACAGAAATTTCGGAAGAAGGTTTTCTTATATCGGCCTTATGTTCTTTAATCCGAGTTTTTAATTTCCTTTTAGTTTGGCCAACATAAGACGATTCACAGTTTAAGCAATTAATTTTATAAACTACTCCGCATTGGTCATCCTTAGGCAAAGAATCCTTTCTTGTCTTAATAAATGTATTCAATTTATTCATAGGTTTATAAGCTATATTAAAACCGTACACATGTGAAAGTTTTTAAAATTTTTCCGAAACTTTGCCCAAATATGGTATCGTGAAAAATTTTTTTGAAGTAACATCAGAGTCACATTCATTATTAATTTCTTTACGATTTTGATCTAAATTAGTTCTGTTTTCCAACGTTTTAATTCTATTATTTAAACTAAATGTAGAAAATATAAACTTTAAAGGATAACCATTACTTAGAAACGTGTGAATTAATTCAGAGATGTTTTTTTCATGAAATTTAGGATGGGATAAGAATAGAATTCTATCAAATTGCCCAATAATAACTCCCCTTTTGTGTTCTAACGGATGATTCGAAAAATAATTAAGATATCTCCCAGAATTGGTAGGTTTTTTATAAATATCGAAGATGATATTTCCTTCCTGTCTGATTAATTTAACATCTAGGAAATGTATGCCGTTATCATCGCCAAAGTCCATAGTAAATTTAAGCCTTTCATGATATGAGTTAAACAATTCTAGAACTCCTCCAACTTTTTCTTTGTGTATAGCTAATACAATATCGTCCACATAACGAAAATAAAAAGATGAATTAATGTTATTCTTAGTAATGATTTCTTGTTTAAAATCTTGTAAAACAATGTTCGCCAGTGTGGGGGACAAAGGAGAACCCATTGGCATGCCAAAAATCTGTTTAAATATTTTATTATCAAAACTAAAAAATGTAGAATTAATTATAATCATAATTGCTTTGATAAATTCATGTAAAGGAATCGAAGTCTTATTCTCCATAAAATTCCACCTACGTTCAATGCTTTTTGATACTAATTCGGTCGGAATATTCGTGTACATGGAGACCACGTCAAATGATATAATACTAAAATTTGTATCAATTGCTTTACCATTGAGTTTATTTACTAAATCAAAGCTGTTTTTAACAAAACTGAAATTTTTTATATTATTATTATCAATGATTTCTTTTAAGAAAGTCGCCAGTGGATAAAAAGCACTATTAATACAACTGACAATTAATCTTAAAGGGTGACCTTCTTTGTGAATTTTTGATAAACCGTAAGATCTCGGAAGTTCGCCGTCCGAAACGTACAATTTTTTATATAAATTAGAATCAATGTACCCCTTATTTTTCCAATTTTTTAATAATTTACCAATTTCAACAGTTATTTTCTTAGTGGGATTTTTTGATTGAATCGTATGTAGTATGATCATTAAGAATCTCATACATTTTTTCTTTATAGCTATCTCGACTCATAATTACGGTGGTATTCCCTTTATCCGCTGTAGTAATTAAAATATCAGGATTCTCTGAGATGAATCGCTTAACCTCTCTTACACCTTCGTATAAAATTGTATTTTCAGAAGATTTACTATTACAATTCTTAATCGCTTTAAGAATTTGGACAGTTTCATTCCTAACATTTTTACGTGTTTCATCATCCGCCCTAAAAAGATTATATTCCAGGTGTTTGATGAACTCACGTGTAATACCATTCTTACTAATCACGTTGTTAGGTAAATTAAACTGTTGACCTAATTGTAGTAAGACTAAGGCTTTATCTGAAACTTTAGCATTGCTCAGATTTATCAGTCATTGTTCATTAATATTACGAATATCAAAATTGCCATTAAATCTTTCAGGAGTGATATTAATATTGTATGATGAATGAATTATGTCAGGATTCGTGATTTTAGTTGAAACTGTATTCAATTTTAAAGGTGCACAGGAAGTATCACAATTCATCTCAGAGTTCACCAATTTCGTAATATTATAGTTAATACAATTTATATTCAAAATTTCTTGGCGAATATGTTTTGGCCCGCAGATTAGAGATTTTTTTGCCGTTTCTATCTTGTTCCTTTTGCCACATAATGTCAAAGTTAAATTCCTGTCTTCCAAAGAAAGAATAAGCTATATTATTCGGTAGAATTTTTTCAATTTTTCTACAAATGCTAAATAATTCCGATTTTGTTTGCCCAAGATGTTTATAGGCGTCTTGTAATTCTACCCGTAAGTATTTAAAAATAAAATTATATTTGAGTTTGTCAATTCTTTCTTTCGAAGAATGGAACAACTTATTACTATCCTTTCGTGTGAATCTATACATACGAATAGGAACTAGACGTTCCTTTATACATGTTTTTAAGAACTGAATTTGTATTCTTATAATATAAATATTCGCTCTATGAGTTCTTACACATTTCTTCAGAAGCAAACATACGTGTAATCCAAAATTAAAATTGATGAAGTCAAAAAATTGCGTTAATTTACACATGTTAATGCTCGTGTAATTAAAAAATATATCTTGAAACTAACGTGATTCTAATATTAACACATATAAAAAATAAGAGCATAAAAAACCACAGCACAAGTTATAGTTTGTGATATTTAATTATTATTACATTAATTAAAACATTAAACGTTTCGGCCATCTTCAGTAATTCAACAATATTCTTAAAACGCAGAGTTACATCTAGTTGACATTAAATTCAACAGTCGAGAGTTGTAATTAAATAAACATGTTCTTTTATATGTGAAGATGCTTCATACAGTGATTACAATTGTCATATCAAGAAAAGTGTAGAACAAGAATTTCCAGATTCTAAATAAAATTGTATATATTAAAATCTTCTAGTCGGAATATAAAGAAATAGAATCATTACCTGTTTTACAGCAAAAAAACCAAACGATGAATCTCGAGTATTTCTTTTACACAGTTAGAATTTTGTCGTGACATTATGTGTTGTTATTTGTCCTATCATATATTTTACCACTATTTATATATTTGAGTCAAAAATTTTTAGAAAGTTCTAGAATTGTTTATTAACGGAAAGAGACATCCTTCTTTAGAAGAGGAAAATAACCTCAGGCAAACCTTCCGTGTCACTTTGCTTATTGATACCACTTGTTTGTCTTTTTATATGTATCATTTCCGAAATTCTTCTTTTCGCTAAAGATTGTTCTATATCTAAAATTCTTATATTATCCCAATCCAATTCATGCATTTCATACGGTGACGTGAAACCACAGAAATTTCGGAAGAAGGTTTTCTTATATCGGCCTTATGTTCTTTAATCCGAGTTTTTAATTTCCTTTTAGTTTGGCCAACATAAGACGATTCACAGTTTAAGCAATTAATTTTATAAACTACTCCGCATTGGTCATCCTTAGGCAAAGAATCCTTTCCTGTCTTAATAAATGTATTCAATTTATTCATAGGTTTATAAGCTATATTAAAACCGTACACATGTGAAAGTTTTTAAAATTTTTCCGAAACTTTGCCCAAATATGGTATCGTGAAAAATTTTTTTGAAGTAACATCAGAGTCACATTCATTATTAATTTCTTTACGATTTTGATCTAAATTAGTTCTGTTTTCCAACGTTTTAATTCTATTATTTAAACTAAATGTAGAAAATATAAACTTTAAAGGATAACCATTACTTAGAAACGTGTGAATTAATTCAGAGATGTTTTTTTCATGAAATTTAGGATGGGATAAGAATAGAATTCTATCAAATTGCCCAATAATAACTCCCCTTTTGTGTTCTAACGGATGATTCGAAAAATAATTAAGATATCTCCCAGAATTGGTAGGTTTTTTATATTCGGAAATGGTACATATAAAAAGACAAACAAGTGGTATCAATAAGCAAAGTGACACGGAAGATTTTGCCTAAGGTTTATTTTTCTCTTCTAAAGAAGGATGTCTCTTTCCGTTAATAAACAATTCTAGAACTTTCTAAAAATTTTTGACTCAGATATATAAATAGTGGTAAAATATATGATAAGACAAATAACAACACATAATGTCACGACAAAATTCTAACTGTGTAAAAGAAATACTCGAGATTCATCGTTTGGTTTTTTTGCTGTAAAACAGGTAATGGTTCTATTTCTTTATATTCCGTCTAGAAGATTTTAATATATACAATTTTATTTAGAATCTGGAAATTCTTGTTCTACACTTTTCTTAATATGACAATTGTAACATCACTGTATGAAGCATCTTCACATATAAAAGAACATGTTTATTTAATTACAACTCTCGACTGTTGAATTTAATGTCAACTAGATGTAACTCTGCGTTTTAAGAATATTGTTGAATTACTGAAGATGGCCGAAACGTTTAATGTTTTAATTAATGTAATAATAATTAAATATCACAAACTATAACTTGTGCTGTGGTTTTTTATGCTCTTATTTTTTATATGTGTTAATATTAGAATCACGTTAGTTTCAAGATATATTTTTTAATTACACGAGCATTAACATGTGTAAATTAACGCAATTTTTTGACTTCATCAATTTTAATTTTGGATTACACGTATGTTTGCTTCTGAAGAAATGTGTAAGAACTCATAGAGCGAATATTTATATTATAAGAATACAAATTCAGTTCTTAAAAACATGTATAAAGGAACGTCTAGTTCCTATTCGTATGTATAGATTCACACGAAAGGATAGTAATAAGTTGTTCCATTCTTCGAAAGAAAGAATTGACAAACTCAAATATAATTTTATTTTTAAATACTTACGGGTAGAATTACAAGACGCCTATAAACATCTTGGGCAAACAAAATCGGAATTATTTAGCATTTGTAGAAAAATTGAAAAAATTCTACCGAATAATATAGCTTATTCTTTCTTTGGAAGACAGGAATTTAACTTTGACATTATGTGGCAAAAGGAACAAGATAGAAACGGCAAAAAAATCTCTAATCTGCGGGCCAAAACATATTCGCCAAGAAATTTTGAATATAAATTGTATTAACTATAATATTACGAAATTGGTGAACTCTGAGATGAATTGTGATACTTCCTGTGCACCTTTAAAATTGAATACAGTTTCAACTAAAATCACGAATCCTGACATAATTCATTCATCATACAATATTAATATCACTCCTGAAAGATTTAATGGCAATTTTGATATTCGTAATATTAATGAACAATGACTGATAAATCTGAGCAATGCTAAAGTTTCAGATAAAGCCTTAGTCTTACTACAATTAGGTCAACAGTTTAATTTACCTAACAACGTGATTAGTAAGAATGGTATTACACGTGAGTTCATCAAACACCTGGAATATAATCTTTTTAGGGCGGATGATGAAACACGTAAAAATGTTAGGAATGAAACTGTCCAAATTCTTAAAGCGATTAAGAATTGTAATAGTAAATCTTCTGAAAATACAATTTTATACGAAGGTGTAAGAGAGGTTAAGCGATTCATCTCAGAGAATCCTGATATTTTAATTACTACAGCGGATAAAGGGAATACCACCGTAATTATGAGTCGAGATAGCTATAAAGAAAAAATGTATGAGATTCTTAATGATCATACTACATACGATTCAATCAAAAAATCCCACTAAGAAAATAACTGTTGAAATTGGTAAATTATTAAAAAATTGGAAAAATAAGGGGTACATTGATTCTAATTTATATAAAAAATTGTACGTTTCGGACGGCGAACTTCCGAGATCTTACGGTTTATCAAAAATTCACAAAGAAGGTCACCCTTTAAGATTAATTGTCAGTTGTATTAATAGTGCTTTTTATCCACTGGCGACTTTCTTAAAAGAAATCATTGATAATAATAATATAAAAAATTTCAGTTTTGTTAAAAACAGCTTTGATTTAGTAAATAAACTCAATGGTAAAGCAATTGATACAAATTTTAGTATTATATCATTTGACGTGGTCTCCATGTACACGAATATTCCGACCGAATTAGTATCAAAAAGCATTGAACGTAGGTGGAATTTTATGGAGAATAAGACTTCGATTCCTTTACATGAATTTATCAAAGCAATTATGATTATAATTAATTCTACATTTTTTAGTTTTGATAATAAAATATTTAAACAGATTTTTGGCATGCCAATGGGTTCTCCTTTGTCCCCCACACTGGCGAACATTGTTTTACAAGATTTTAAACAAGAAATCATTACTAAGAATAACATTAATTCATCTTTTTGTTTTCGTTATGTGGACGATATTGTATTAGCTATACACAAAGAAAAAGTTGGAGGAGTTCTAGAATTGTTTAACTCATATCATGAAAGGCTTAAATTTACTATGGACTTTGGCGATGATAACGGCATACATTTCCTAGATGTTAAATTAATCAGACAGGAAGGAAATATCATCTTCGATATTTATAAAAAACCTACCAATTCTGGGAGATATCTTAATTATTTTTCGAATCATCCGTTAGAACACAAAAGGGGAGTTATTATTGGGCAATTTGATAGAATTCTATTCTTATCCCATCCTAAATTTCATGAAAAAAACATCTCTGAATTAATTCACACGTTTCTAAGTAATGGTTATCCTTTAAAGTTTATATTTTCTACATTTAGTTTAAATAATAGAATTAAAACGTTGGAAAACAGAACTAATTTAGATCAAAATCGTAAAGAAATTAATAATGAATGTGACTCTGATGTTACTTCAAAAAAATTTTTCACGATACCATATTTGGGCAAAGTTTCGGAAAAATTTTAAAAACTTTCACATGTGTACGGTTTTAATATAGCTTATAAACCTATGAATAAATTGAATACATTTATTAAGACAAGAAAGGATTCTTTGCCTAAGGATGACCAATGCGGAGTAGTTTATAAAATTAATTGCTTAAACTGTGAATCGTCTTATGTTGGCCAAACTAAAAGGAAATTAAAAACTCGGATTAAAGAACATAAGGCCGATATAAGAAAACCTTCTTCCGAAATTTCTGTGGTTTCACGTCACCGTATGAATGAAATGCATGAATTGGATTGGGATAATATAAGAATTTTAGATATAGAACAATCTTTAGCGAAAAGAAGAATTTCGGAAATGATATATATAAAAAGACAAACAAGTGGTATCAATAAGCAAAGTGACACGGAAGGTTTGCCTGAGGTTATTTTCCTCTTCTAAAGAAGGATGTCTCTTTCCGTTAATAAACAATTCTAGAACTTTCTAAAAATTTTTGACTCAAATATATAAATAGTGGTAAAATATATGATAGGACAAATAACAACACATAATGTCACGACAAAATTCTAACTGTGTAAAAGAAATACTCGAGATTCATCGTTTGGTTTTTTTGCTGTAAAACAGGTAATGATTCTATTTCTTTATATTCCGACTAGAAGATTTTAATATATACAATTTTATTTAGAATCTGGAAATTCTTGTTCTACACTTTTCTTGATATGACAATTGTAACATCACTGTATGAAGCATCTTCACATATAAAAGAACATGTTTATTTAATTACAACTCTCGACTGTTGAATTTAATGTCAACTAGATGTAACTCTGCGTTTTAAGAATATTGTTGAATTACTGAAGATGGCCAGATTGTGACCGAAACGTTTAATGTTTTAATTAATGTAATAATAATTAAATATCACAAACTATAACTTGTGCTGTGGTTTTTTATGCTCTTATTTTTTATATGTGTTAATCTAAATATATAAAAATTTTTTAACTGCGATTTTAAAGAAATTCAATAAATATATTAATATATTTTATATATATTGATATTATTAATATATAGACATATTATTTCAGGATATAGAAATTTATCTTTTTTCTGCTAAATTAAAATTAAGATTTAAAAGCTAAAAAATTTATAATAATATGTATCTGTTTGAAAAAAAAAAAATTCAAATTTTATATTATTACTAAAACAATTTTAATAATCAATATTGAATATATTATATATGAAAAGAAAGAGCATAAAGAACCACAGCACAAGATGTAGTTAGTGATGTTTAATTATTCTTGCATTACGAATTACAATAAAAATATTAAACGTTTCGGCCACAATCTGGCCATCTTCAGTAAAATTAATAATATTCTTAAGACGCAGAATTACATCAAGTTGGAATCAAATTCAACCCTCGTGTGTTATAATTGTGAAGATCGTGTTTGCATCAAAGCGACACTGCTTCATATAATAATGTTAGAACGTCAGAAGTCATGTAGTAAAAAGTGTAGAACGAGAATTTCCAGATTCTAATTTACAATAATTTATTTAATTATTAATATCTTTTAAAACGAAGTATAAAACAAAGGAAACATTACCTGGAAATTCTCGTTCTACACTTTTTACTACATGACTTCTGACGTTCTAACATTATTATATGAAGCAGCGTCGTTTTGATGCAAACACGATCTTTACAATTATAACACACGAGGGTTGAATTTGATTCCAACTTGATGTAACTCTGCGTCTTAAGAATATTATTAATTTTATTGAAGATGGCCAGATTGTGGCCGAAACGTTTAATGTTTTTATTGTAATTCGTAATGCAAGAATAATTAAATATCACTAACTATATCTTGTGCTGTAGTTCTTTATGCTCTTTGTTTTCATATATTTTGAAATTATAACCACATTCATTTTTTACATTTTTCAATATTAATATAATTATTAATATTGAATAATTTGCAATTTTTAAATACTCGAGATCCTAAAAGTTTAGAAATTTAGCAATTTTATATTTATTTATCCTTTATTATGAGAATAACATACAGGCAGAGAGATAGTTCGCTCTTTAAATGCACCTTACTTAATTATGCAAGATTCACGGGAGATGTTAGCGAAATCGCAGACCAAGCTCATCTAGATATGTCTCGTTAATGTAATTTTGCGAAATACATACGGGCGACGTATATCACATCTCTTTTGCATAACACGCTTGGCTGAAGGTACACTGACAAAAATCTACAAAGACCGATAACGATGAGAGTAAAGAGATGCGAAAGGGATTGCCCATAAAAAATAGAGACATCGCGAAAAAGAGAAAATTCTAAAATATAATTTTTATCAGAAAGAAAGGAGACAGGGAAAAAAAGAAAAAGAAACTATTTGATTCCGAACCTTCTAAATTAATGTACACTATATGCAAAATGTAAATGATAATATAATAACATTAATGTATTAAAAAAGTAGTAAAAATGTTTCCCACAATTATAAATTTACTTTAAGTTTTTTGTATAGTTTGTAACTGTCTCCTTTATGTACAAGATTAACGAATTCTAGAATGTATTCAACAATTAAAAGAGTTTTTACATTTTCACTTTACAAATTTTTGATATTTGACAATTCTGACGAGAATTCTTGTAGATTTTATAACTAAAATTTGAAACCTGAAAACTTCTAAATATTTTATTAATACTTAGGGTAATGTTTGTAGTCGATTCTTATATTCAAGACTGTCTTAAGTATAGTAGTATCTTAAGACTATCTTAAAATGTCACGAACCAATTAGAGAGCCGTAAATTCTTAAGACATTACTTAAGACGATCTTGAAATAAGAACGGACTATGAATACCGCCCTTAAAAGTTAATTTATTTTTTTTTGTATCTATTTCTTTTTGTTTTTTATCTCAACAGAATTATTTCAACAGAGATTACAAGTTTTTTTTTACATTTTTTAAATACCACTCACAGGAAATTCAAATAAAGAATTTCTGCTCTATAGCACTATATATATATATATATATATATATATATATATATATATAGTGCTTAATATATTCAATGAAATTTTAAGAAATAATTTATCAATGTCAAATATAAATCGTATAATGCACTTTTCAAAACAAATGTAAATAAAATAATTATGTGGCAAGGTAATCCTCGATTTTTAAAGAGAATTTTCGGTAGTATCGCGTTACTTAAAATATCTTAAATAATAAAAATTCCTTAAATTTGTGATTACAGTTAAACAAAATGTGAATAGTCCGTAAATTTTACCAAAGCTTCCTAAAATTAGACGGAAGAAGAGAAACAAACGAGACAGGGCGAAACAGAGTGATCCTCGAGATCAAGAGTCACGGACCCAAACGTGGACAAGGGTAGTTGTACCCTGTATACGCGTAACAATAGTTTAATATTTATATTGTCATGTTCGAGTCAAAGGAACAGTGGTGGCGAGCACCGCGTCCTAATTCGTCGAACAAAAATTTGCTCCCTTTCAAGGGATGTATTCACATCGTTCACTGATGAGTTTTCACTCGAAGCCATTGACGCGATAACATCGCTGCATTATTACTTTACTCACAACTCGGATTCGTAATTAAACTTAGCTCTCTATGGTGCGTCTCGGTATGTTTTCTGATCAATTCAAAGTCGATTTGCCATTGATGAAAGTGCGAGACATCAATTGACATGGAGCGATAACGGATTGATAATTTAAATAGTTTCAAATTATTTCTTGTTAAATCTGCCATTAAATCCGTCGCAACTTGATACAAAATATTATTCATGAATTTATGAATTAACTAAGTAGAATGTATATCAATAAAATCTTGATTTACAATCAGCTATGATAATAAAAACTAAAAAAACCTTTTTAATGTATATATTTTTTTTTTACAATTTAATGTATGTGCATTTTTCGAAAATTATTATCAGTCAAAATACGGAAGTATAAACAGTAAAATAACATGTACATGATTTATATTTTACAAAATTTTTACATAAAAATGGTTTTATATAATAAATTTTCCTTATAAAAATAAATTTTTTGGGAGTAAAAATTTCGCAACTATAAATATACACTTTCTGGATTTTCCTTCGTCAATATCGAAAATTTCCCAAATCGTTATCAAATCGGCATTTATCTTACAAAATGTGTAACATTATAATTGTTAAAAAAAATATTTTTTCTAGGTTTTTTCCTTCTGTTATCCTTATTAATGTTGCCGTATCAAAATTTTATAAAAGAGTCTTAGGAACATTAAATCGCAAAAGTGGAAACTAGAGATATCCAGGAAAAAGGCTCTTATAAACTTGTTAAGTTTTCATCAATAAAACCGTCGAAGGGCGACACGTTGTCGAGACAGATGAACCACGAGAGTTCATAAAAATGCCACTTTAACTTTGTCGTTTTAGAAAAGGGAAAAATCTTAAAATAGCGAGGTAATCGCGACGAGCGAA
Source organism: Acromyrmex echinatior (assembly GCF_024713525.1). Classification (NCBI taxonomy): domain Eukaryota; kingdom Metazoa; phylum Arthropoda; class Insecta; order Hymenoptera; family Formicidae; genus Acromyrmex; species Acromyrmex echinatior. Next base: position 1,260,583 of record NC_141860.1, read on the forward strand.
ATAGTGTTTAGGTTTTATTGTCATTTTATAAAATCCAGAAAATCGCTTAACAATTTTGTATAACGAAATATAATTATTAACCAGGTTGGGACCGTTACTTTAAAGAAGTACAACGCATTACCGTTAATAATTACTAATTTTGAAAAATGACACATTATCATATTGTTATTTGAAAAGTAACTATTCGTTACTTCTTTTTTTCATAATGTTAATGTAAGATATTAAATTTACAAATTAATTAATAATTTGTTTAATAATTAGTATTAATTGTGAAAATCAAATAAAAGCAAGGTAACATTATGGCACTCTAGTTACATTTTACACAATAATTGGATTAATAATTAATATTTAAAAAACTTAACGATTACACATCATCAAATAGGAAATAAATGACCTTTTAATGGTCTAGCTGGATCTTTAGTGCTCTCTCTTATCTAATTCTATGTGAATTTATATATTACGTATGTGCGTAGTCCTTTAAAATGCATATAATTTTTCAGTCTTGAGACGCAAATTCCACTATCGCAATAATATTACTATCGCAGTAATATAACAAGTTAAATTAGCAATTTAACAATTTGATAATCATAAACATCTTAAATAATGCTGAATACATATTAAATTCTAAATAATTTTATTCCGAAAATTTTATTGCTTCGGCCGGAGATCGAATGTGGCCGGGATATTTTGCGATCGTCGTAGCCTTCAGATTACCGAGACAGTTTAAAAGATTACATATGTAGTATATAAATTCACATAAAATTATATGTATAAGCACTTAAGATCTAGATATAAATCATTAAAATTTATCTTCTATTAGTGTAATCACACATGTACGGTCCTATGAGATACTTAGTTTCATACATTCATCAAAGTATTATTGAATCAATTCTAGATCTCAAAGTTACGAAACATTTATTACTTTGGACACTGTTTATAAAAATATGGCTTGAACAAGAACAGGGATAATAATGTGACTTTCACATAAAAATAGATTTAAAAAATTGATTTTGTTTAAAAAATCAATTAATATTTGGTTACAAAATTAATAAAAAATAAATTAATGCAGAATATATGCAAGAATATGTATATACGTATGTACGTACATATGTATACACACATAACTTTTCTGCATATAGGCTGCTCAATACTAATGTTATGTTCAAACCCTTGGAAATTTTAAATTTTTGATCCTATTAAAGAGAAGAGAAGCGGAAATGGTGAGAGTACCTGAAAGAACGATCAGACTCTTGTCTCGTAGGTATTCGCACAGAGGCGAGTACCGCGAGTCAAACGCATCTCTTTGTGCTCGTCTCGGAATATGGGTCAACTTTTTTGCAAAGACACTATAACATCTGTTTCCTACGAGCTGTGCGATCGTCGGTTCAAATTTCGAGTCAAGGAATCTAATCTCTTTAACTCGGGACTACGTGCGATCTCTGAAAAGGCAAAATTAACGACTATGAAGTTTTAGGGTTTTAAATTTAAAGAACGAGAGAGATGTAAAATTATTAACATTATTTATTATTACTAATCATTACAAATCTATCATTAACGGATCACAAGTTTAATACAATACAATTACAAAAAATAAAGAAAAAAAAGTTATACATTAATAAATTTATTATTATGAACTAATTTACACATTAATTAATATGATTACTATAATAAAAAGGAAGGAAAATTTACAAATTGACGAAATAATTATTATTAACTATTTACAAGTACATGTTATTAAATCGCTAGAGAATGAAGTTTCAGAGGCGAGCAGAGCTGACAGGTTTTTGTTTGTTCTATTTCTCATATAGCAGCGGAAGAAGAAAGAAAAAAATTGAAGAAGAATTCTATATGAACTAAATATGAATAGGCAGAATTCGGAATAAACATTGGAATAGGGAAACGAGAAAATTGGCTGGTATTTCACACCGGATTTCTTGTGGATCAACATAATGGGTCTCGATGAAAGTCCTTTTGGGAATGTGTAGGTTCGGTAGTCCGCGGGAATTGTCTAAGTGAGTCTCTTGAAGGTGGAATAGGATCAGTGGTGGAGGAGGAATTTCTTCTAGGAACTTCACGCTGTTCGTGGAATTCGTCGAAGAAGGAGTTCCTCTAGAGGAAAACAGGATTGAATCGGGTGTTAGCGAGGAGGTGTTAGGGAAAATTCGTAAGGTTAAAGCGTCGGACAGATTCTCGGAATGAGAAAAGGTAGAAGATGGAGAGGATGAATGGGAAGATGATCGAGAAGTCGCTATTATAGGCCGAATTGGAGGCTGCGGTGAATCTGCTGATGCCGACGGCGCCGATGGTAGTGTTGATGGACAAATGTTCTTAGTAGGATTTGCCGAATTTTCTGAATTCGCGTATTGTTGGAATTCCGCCTCGTCCAACAATCTACGCGCTTCTAACAAGGGAAGGTTCACAACTGTCCGGAACCGATTTAATTCTCCATGAGATATATTGTTAAACACGAAAATCTAAAAAACACAGTATTTTTTTATACGTGTGCTAACTCATGTTTAAGAAGTGAAACACCTCTTTAAAAAAATTTTTTCTTTCAAGGCGAATATCGTTAGAAGTATAAAAGATAGAAAAAATTTTTTAAACAAAAGTTGTATGGTTTCAAGAGTACTTTAAAGTTGTGGATACAAAAAATTTTGTTTATTTTTTTGTTTAACAAAATACCCTCACCACTCATAATTTTCTTAAATTTTCAAATTTTTTTTTTACCAAATAAAGATTATTTTTTTACGAATTCAACCATGTATGTAATAAAGTTATATTACAACATATCATTTTCGAGAATTAATTATTAACGCTTTCGAATATACGTAATCCATGCTCATATGTATAATTGTTGTCGGAACAATAAAATATATGAAAACTTGAAAAGATGTCTTAAGAGGGGAACTACCTTTGAGGTTTCAAAAAATCGAATTTTTTTTTTGCTTAAATTTATAGTATTACGTCCAAGCCCGCATGCATGGAGCTGAGGGGGTGAACGCAACAGGAACCGAATTATTAAATCGATTTGGTCGTATCCAGGTTTTGGACCGCAAGGGAGCCATGCAGAAAAATCGACGTAAATCGGGAGGCACTTCGCTTCGTCCTGAGGCTCCTAATGAGCCGGAGGTCAAATGGAGAATGAAGTCCTCGAATTGAGGAAACCTCAACTCGTGCTCCGCTAAATGGACACACGAATCGGACGTACTTTTAATTTAAAGGGCCCAAACTAGGTTAGTGTGCACCTTGCTCCGGTTCTGTTTTCTTCATATTCTTTTTTTTCTTTTTATGTAATGCACCGGAAGGGCGCACTTTAACGTCAGATGTGCCTGTACGTCCGTATGCCCTGGCTTTCGGTCATCGAACTTAATCCAAGTGACCGGGGAACGAAAGTGCAACCGCGGGAGAACTTAAAATAAATACAAGGAGAGGTTTTTCAAATTAACAAGCGAGGGTTTAGTTTAATAGTATTATAATAAAAGCAATATTTAGTAATACATTTTTTTTAAATATAAAAATACAATCCTTTGATTCTATTCTGAAATGTGTTAGCGTACGGATTTATGTATGGGTGAATGAGTGTGTATGTGTGTGCATGTGGAAAGAGAGTTGTATGTAATATTGTTATTTTGTGTGAGGAGGATTTGGAAGGGGAAATTAAAGTTGTGTAGGGCATATAGTTAGAGGGAAAGAGAGTCGATAGGAATAAGGGATGATATGAGGAAACTGAAAATAAGCTAAGCTGATTATCACTCGGTTATTAGTAAAAGAAATAAAGTAAGATATATATTCCAACAACTGATGGGCGTCATGAAAGAGGAGAGGAAGGAAATTAGCGGGGAGTAAGCATCAGATTGAACAGGAGGGGGTGGTATGCGAAACGAGAAATTCCGTAATTGGGGATGGCGATACCGGATGTGAAAACAGGGGGAGGACTGGACGGGAAGAGATTGTCGAAGAAGTCTGGAAACAGATCAGAGACAGGGGAGTAAGAAATTTCTAATAGCGATGATAACTCGAGGATGATGACTGAACGACTGGAGTCTGTTTTTGGGTTGTCAAAATTAATGGAAATTGTTTCTGCGCGGTGTTAGAGCGGACACGGGCGATGAGTCGGCGCGCGTTGTTAATCCCCGCTAGGTGACGGTGACAACGGAAGAACTACGTGAACGCACTAAAAATTTGGTTCGTCTTTAAAGAGGGACCACACAAGAAGAGAAGGGATCACCCAGTGTACTGCAGCAAAATCAAAACTTACTACTTGGCGATAACGATGAATAAGGTGCCCGAGAGACTGTCGGAGAGGATGCCGTCGACTGTGGAATGCTGGGCGCCAGGTCCGCTTCGTCAAATTCCCTGATCGGGCAGTGTCGTTGATCTTAAGTTGATAGTATGGTTTTGCACTGACTCTACTGAAGAAAAAGGGCTTCGAGAATCGGATGAAATCTTTTTCAAAGTTCCCTATACTATAGCTTCCCAAAACTCAGAGAAAAATTATCCTGAGAGCCGCGGAACCGCGGTTTTTATACTAATCGCCCCCTGAGTATTCCAATTTGAATTGGTGGAATAGGTTTTGTTTACTAGTAGTAGGATTTTTCTTTGCTCTCAGATTGGTCAAGATCTTGGGGGAGGAAAGGATGTTGATCGGAGTCTGTAGTGTGGAAAAGTGTTCTTCTAAATTTTATGATCTTAAAATTTATGGGAAAGCGTCAAGAAAGCGTCAAGAAAGCGCACATGCAGCGTCGGCACAAGACCACCAGAATCTATTCCTGAACATTGCGTGTTGCTTCTTAGATTTTTGTAATCACGGACTCGTGAGAATCGTCCGCGACTTAACCGTTAAAAAGCTATCTTGGCGGTCTTACAATGACATATTTATTATTATTTTAGCCGCAGTGTCCTAGGGGCATAGACTCGGTGTCCTTTTGGTCCCGCCGCTCGTGCACATGCACCGATTTTTAATTTATCTCAGAGCGACATTTACGAGGAGAGACTGGATTCTTCGTTTTAGTTTTTAGTGTAGGAAAAGAAAAATTTTTAGTCTTCTCTAAGCTATAACGCTCAAACTGTGCATTATTCACAGTCTTTTTATTCGCTGTCTTTTTATTTCAAAGAATTCCAGATCTTCACAAAAGAAAAAAGTTGTAGGAGTCCGGTGAACGTAACAATGATTTATATTCTTAAGAATAATGTTTCAGTTTTAAGTCCGTATCTTAACTATATAATCCCGTTAGAGCCAATATCTTGCATCGCCTTACTTCTCCGTTGAGTCTTTTCCGAGCGGCGTCGCACAGCACAATTCCGCAGGTAAAAGGAATTTGAATTTCCATAAAAATAGGTTTTGGCAGATGACTACAGATATCACCATATATTATAAGTTCAGGTGGCGTCCCTTTGAGTGTTCACACGACGTCAAGATGCCATTAGTATTGCTCTGAAAATCACGGGATTTTCGAAAACGTTGCCTCGTGTTTTCATTTGGAATAATTATTTTGTCGAATCCAAGCAATCATAAAAAAAAATATATGGTACAAAAAAAGGATCCCGAGATTTATCTGGTCAACCCAAGAGTAATATTAAAAATAGAATTTGCTTTTTTTATGTACCTTTGTACGATTTTTTTTCAATGAGTTATTCAACATTGAAGCAAAAAGGGTCGTTTTTGCTTCAATGTTGAATACCTTGGTGAAAAAAATTATTATTGAGGACTATAAAAAAAATTAATTAAAGGTAAAGGTTCACTCTTTCGAAAGCTATAAATGACGCATTTGTGAACAATTTTTAATTTGCACCGTACAACTTCACAAATTTCGAGATCTAAAAAAAAATTTTGAGATCTAATGCATCTTCGTTTATATTTGTGTAACTTTATGAAATATCAATAATTTTTTGAAGTACCGAATTGAAAAGTAGAGATTTCAAACTTTAAAATGCTTTTTTAAAAATCTCGATATTATGATTTTTGACAAAGTTATTTTATCTCGAAATTTGCCCAGTTTTGCAGGATAGAACAGGTGATTTTTTAATTTTGTTAAATAGTGTATATACAATATATTGTGTTTGAAAAAAAAATTATTTTACAAGTTGGTAAAAAGACTTTTTTAGCAACCCATATATTCTATTTAAAAAAATTGACAATTACAATACATCTCTTAACAGAGCAACGTTTCAACTTTAAGAATTTGTATTTTTAATTGCGATACAATGATTTTTAACGGAGTTAAAAACAATAAAGTCAGAATATTTCTTTTTATTTAATCCACGAGTATACACACACACACACACACACACACACACACACACACACACATATATATACATATATATATATATATATATATATATATATATATATAAAACTCAGGAACAAAAAATTGTAGAAACATTTAAAAAATAATAAAAAACATCTAATGTTTTATTAATGTAATGATATTAGGTGTTGGAATTAATTCGTAGCGTTTTACAAGTGATGGGAAGTACTTTCATTAATGTATTTTTTAATGCTCATGTGAAATAAATAACATTCTTTCATTAAAAAACGCTACGAATTAATTCCAACACCTAATATTTAAATATCACAAACAATATCTTGTGCTGTGGTTTTATGCTCTTCTTTTCATAAGTTTTGATTTATAAACGTTGTTTTAATTATATATTTTGATCATACGAGCATTAATATGTGTAATATAAAGAATTTTTTCGACTTCATTAAATTTAATTTCAGATTACATTCATGCTTGCTATTAAAGAAATGTATAAGAACATATAGGACGAATATTAATATAAGAATAAGAATTCATTTTTTAAAAACGTGTCTGAAGGAAGGTCTAATCTAATAATCTATTCCTAATCATATATTTAAATTTATACGTAATGAAAATAATAATCTGTTTCACTTTTCAAAACAAAGAATTGACAGACTTAAATGCAATTTTATATTCAAATATCTATCAGGTATAATTACAAGACGTATATAAACATCTTAAACATGTAAAATTTGAAATGTTCAACATGTATAAACAGATGGAGAAAACTCTACCATTTAACATATTCAATTCTTTCTTTCGTAGACAAGAAACCAATTTTAATAGAATTTGGCGAAAGGAACAAAAAAGAATTAATAATAAAATCAAAAACCTGCGAGCTAGTCATAGATTCAGAGAAAGAATGAAAATTAAAAATATTAATTATAATATAATGCATTCGTTAGATTCTGAGATGAATTGCGATACCCTAATTGCACCATTGAAGTTAAAGAAAATTTCAACCAAAGATATTACGGCCAATGAACGACAAACAATTTACAATATTAATATTTGCCCAGACAGATTTAAAACAAATTTTACAATAATGAGTATAAACGAACAATGGCTAATAAATCTCAGTGATACTAAGATTCCAGAAAGAGCCAAAGTCGTATTACAATTAGATCAGCAAAGAATTCAATTTACCTAATAACGTCATCAGCAAAGAAAGGAGTATGCTCGAGTTATTAAACATGTGAAGTGTTATTAAACATGTGGAATGTAACTCAGAACTGATGACGAAATTTGTAAAACGGTTAGGAACGAAGTAATTCAAATATTTAAATCAATAGATAACTGCGACATTAAATCGTTTGAGAATAATATCATATGAGAAGGTGTAAGGGAGGTAAAATGATTTATCTCAAAGAATCTTGAAATTTTAATTATCAGAGCTGATAAAGGTAACACAAAAATAATTATTAATCGTGAAAGTTACAGAAGGAAAATGTATGAGATTCTCAATGACCAGAGCACATACATTTTAATAAATAAAGATCCTACTAACAAAATAACAACGGAAATTAGTAATTTATTAAAAAATTGAAAAAACAAGGGATACATTGACCTAAACATATACAAAAAATTGTATGTATCGGACGGTGAACTTCCGAGTTCTTATGGACTGCCAAAAATTCATAAGAAAGGTCGTCCGCTGAGATTAATAGTTAGTTGCATAAACAGCTTTTTATCCGTTGGCGACCTTCCTAAAAGATATTATAGACAATAATAACAAAAAGAATTTCAGTTATGTAAAAAACAGTTTTGATATTGTGAATAAACTCAATGGAAGGGTAATCGATAAGAATTTCAGTATATCATTCGACGTGGTCTCGATGTACACGAACATTCCAACCGATTTAATATTAAGAGTATTGAATGTAAGTAGAACTTGATTGAAAACAAGATTTCGATTTCTTTCCATAAGTTTATTAAAGCAATTATGATTATAATTAACTCTACATTTTTTAAATTTGACAAAAAAATATTTAGACAGATTTTTGGCATGCCAATGGGCTCTCCATTGTCTCCTATATTAACGAATATTGTTTTACAAGACTTAGAACAAGAAATTATTATGACTAATAATATTATCTCGTCTTTTTATTTCCGTTATGTTGATGACATTGTATTATCCGTGCATAAAGACAAAATGGAGAATGATCTGGAATTGTTTAATTCATATCATGAAAGACTAAGATTTACAGTTGACTTTGAAAACGGTATTAATTTTTTAGATGTTAAACTAATGAGACAAAAAGGAAGAATCATCTTCGATATTTATAAAAAACCTACTAATTCAGGGAGATATATTTAAATTATTTTTCGAATCATCCGTTAGTACTTAAAAGGGGTGTAATGATCGGGCAATTAGATAGAATATTGTCTTTATCCCATCCAAAATTTCAAGAAAAAAACATCTCTGACTTAGTTCACTCTTTGTTAATGAATGGTTATTCTCTTGAATTCATCATTTCAATAATAAAAAACAGAATTAAAACTTTAGAAAATAGAATTTAGATAAAAACAGTAAGTATAACAATAATAAAAGCCATTCTAATTCTAATTTAAAGAAAAAGTTTTTTATAATACCATATTTAAGTAAAGTATCGGAAAAATTTTAAAAACTATCATATATTCAGCTTTAATATCGCTTACAAACCTATAAATAAATTGAATAGATTTATTAAAACTGGAAAAGATCCTTTGTGTAAAGAGGATCATTGTGGAGTGATTTATAAAATAAATTGTTTAAATATTGTAAGTCTTCTTATGTTGGCCAAAAAGAAAATTAAAAACTCGAATAAAAGAACATAAGGCTGACATAAGAAGATCCACCTCGGAGATGGTTTTACGTCACCAGTTGAATGAGATGCACGAATTAGATTGGGATAATATCAGAATTTTAGATACAGAACAATCATTATTGAAAAGAAGAATTTCTGAAATGATATACATAAAAAGCCAAATACGTAGTATCAATAAGCAAAGTGACACTGAAGGTTTTGCCCGATGTTTATCTGCCTTTTCTAAAGAAAGATCTCTTTTACACTTAATAAATAATTCTAGAATAATCTAAACTTTTGATACATATATATAAGTAGTGGTAACATATACATATGATATGATAAATAATAATACACAATGTCACGATGAATTTCCATCTGTGTAAAGAAAGTGCTTAAGATTCATCATTTTTTCTGTAAAACAGGTAATGATTCAATTCTCATACAATTCGACTAGAAGATATTAATGATAGGTTAATTTTTTTTTAATTATAATAGAATCTGGAAATTCTACATAATTCGCAATATGACAATTGGCGCTGCAACAGTTGTACGATGCACCTTCACAAAATGAAAGAACACGTTTATACATAGTTATATTACACGACGGCTGAATTTAATGTCAGATATATGTAATTCTACGTTTTAAGAATATTTGTGAATTTACTGAAGACGGCCAGATTGTGGCCGAAACGTCTAATATTTTATTAATGTAATGATAATTGAATATCACAAACAATATCTTGTGCTGTGATTTTATGCTCTTCTTTTCATAAGTTTTAAAAAATAATAATTTTGTGGGAAAAATTTCAAGCCTTCACGATAGATAATCGAAAATTTGCTCAAATTTTTTTGGCCGTGCTACAGACCTATAAAGTAAAAAGAAAATTTTTCATTTTTGTCATCTCGTAATTTTCTGTACGTAAAAGTCAAAATCATATAAATTCAAAAAATATAGTGGCCATTTTAAAGTAAAGATTTCAAGTTTTAAAACTCTTCTTTTAAATTTAAATTTTGATCATTTTCAATGAAGATGTTGATGGGGAAATGTCTTTTTACCAATTTGTAAAGTGACTTTCTCTCTAACCCAATGTTACACAGAATGAGGCATTTTAATCGCTTCAGGAATATCTCATAAACTAAGAGAGATACAAGAAAAAGTTTTATATGACACAACAGTAAAACAATTTTTATATTGCTCTCGATAATCAAAATAATTTTACAATAAAACCGAGCAGATTCTTAGAGCTAATACACAGTTGTTATTTATGCCTCTTGTGTACAAAAAGATTTTTTCCTTTTCTATTTATATTGCAATAATTGATTAACTTTTGATTGCACTTTACAGCCATCTTTAAGATAATCCATTTAAAAAGAGTGCTCACAATTCAATGAGGAACCACTTAAGATTTTTGGAAGTGCATTTCCATTTATTTATTTATTGAGAATAATGGACTTATATGGATTATCCTGAAGATGACTGTAAAGAACAGCCAAAACGTTGATCAATTATTGTATATAGTATGAATAAAAAAGAAAGAAAATTTTTTTACAACAAACACAAATAACAATCAGTGTATTAGTTCTAATTTGGCCGGTTTTATTGTAATATTATTTTACATAAAAGTTGTAAGTTTTCTTGGAGGGAAAAAGGTGGAATTAACGGATTTTGGATAGCAAGGAGGGCACTACCAAGGTCAACATAAATTTTTTAAATAGAACTTCCATTTTTTATTACATATTCTTGTAGCACACTTCAAGAGCTTTCCAAAATACTATAATAAAATATTTTTTTATTAAGTACTTTTCGAATTAAGGCTTGAAGGTTACAATACCGTCGGCATTAACATTATCCAAGGTGTCCGACCGACAGCTAAAATTCTTTTGAATGTTGTTCAAGGTCATGACCTAGATAAAGTTTGTCAAGATCAAGGCCATTGATGATTATAGCTCTTATTTTCAGGGTTGGCAACGTTATCTCATAACAACAACTCGTTACTATTACCGTTTTTTTTTCTAAAAAATAACTTGTTCTTGTTACTCTTTATTGATTTACAAAAGTAATTTATTATCGTTATTGTTATTCAAAATAAAGAGTCGTTATTTTTTCGTTACTTTTTTTCTTGACACTAATAGAATATAATATTATATGCAGATTTTGGCGGTAAATGTAAAAAAAATTTTAAAATTCTATTTTTTAGTAGAGGAATAGAACTAAAAAAATATATGTCTATAATAAACATTATTTTCATGAATGAAATAGCTGTCATATCACAATATATATTGCATTTTTTGTAATAATTATACTTAAATAAATTTATTTTTCGTATTACTTTTAAGATATCTTTAAAATTTAAAGAATTATACGTTTAACTTTTAATATAGAATTTTCTTTTACTGGATCGTTTGTGTGTGGGTTAATTTCTATAATTTTTGCAAATATACAAAAATTATGAATAAATATTCTTATATAATATATTTTAACATCTTTAAAAACATGTATGAAGTTGTATATTTAGAAAGAAGGAAAGGATAAAAACATTGATTTAGTCAGGTACAGTATTTTGAAGAAAAGAAACAAGATACGAATGATTCATCGTGAATACTCTAAAGATAAAATTATATTATAATAAAAAATAATATTGTTTGTAATTTGCATTATATACATGTATTTAATTTGTGAGATATGACAGAGAAAAAATTTTATTTTAAAAAATTAAATATACTATAAAAATTATATCATATAATTTTTTTTCCACAAGGAGCATAGAATCTCATGTGATCTCATCACGTGCTATACATAAAAAGTTAGTAGAGTCTATACGTATGAACTGTGAATACAATAAAAAAAGGTGTCATGATCACGATTTAGACAGCCAATCAGATCGTTAATGTTTCTTTGTTTTCTAAGGCTATAGTTATGACTAAACTTTTATGTAAGTTAGAAATAAAGTAACAATTAAAGTAACTAGTGAAATCGTTACCGTTACCCAAAAATGTAATTGCGCTACGATGAAAGTTACTTAGAAGAAAATGTAATATTGTTATCTATTCGTTATCGAAAAAAGTAACTTATAACGGTAGTGACGCTACAAATAATGCGTATTTGCCAATCCTGCTTATTTTCATTTTTAAAATGAACTTTTAATGCAAAAATAGAAATAAGAGGCACAATCTTCAATGGCTTAGATCTTGACAAACGGTCAAAGGTTATCTAGATCATAATCGTAAACAATATTCAAGAGGTTCTTACTGTCGGTTGAACACCTTGGGTAATGCCAATGCCGGCGGTACTGTAACCTTCAAGCCTTATAACTCAAAAACTACTTTATGAAAAAGTATTTTATTATAGTGTTTTGGAAAGCTCTCAAAGTGTGCTATAAGAATATGTAATAAAAAATAAGGGTTCTGTTAAAAAAAATTCATATTGACCCTGACCTGACCTTGATAGTGGTCCCTCTATCCAAAATCCGTTATTTCCATCTTTTTTTTTCCAAACCTACAACTTTCGTATAAAACTTTTTCTTGTATCTCTCTTAGTTTTTGAGATATTCGCTTAGGGCGATTAAAATGTCCCCCCCCTCCACCCTGTGTTATATACATATATAATATATTATACTATTTAGCTCTTTTAAGTTTAACAAAAAATTAAATCAATTTTCTAAATCATTTAATTAAACTAATGTAATTAACTAATTGTAACAGATAGATAATAAATATTGTGATAAATTTTTAATAAGTTTTTTAATAAGTTTTTAATAAGTTAACTAACTTTACAAATATATTACATATACTTTAAAATATCAAAACCAGTGATATATAATTATTCGTTATTAAATAGGCGCAATTCACAGGGTCCAATTAGCAATTATACTGAGAAATTTAGAGCAAACAGAAAGGCAAAGCCACCACACTCATTATCTTTAGGATAGATTAGCTGAGATATTATGTACCGCGTATACCCCGTCTACCGACGTAATCAATGAATGGACCAGACGGACAATTCCTCTGTGACAAAAGCCCAACATTTTTTCCGGCTTTTCAGTCTCATTACCGTAATAATGCAAATGAAAAGGAATTTTGCGAGTTCGTTCGATGCCTGCTTTTCTTGCTTTTCGCGACTAACATCTTCATTTCTCGTTCGTCATTCTGCCGGAGGACTTAATGCCGAAGAGATAGAAAAAATAGATTGATTAATATTCTATATGTTTAATTAATTTACGTTCATATTATATTACGGAAAAAGCATACGCGAGGTATTAAGTTGCAAATATATTTACGTAATGCGAGAAATTATCTATGGAAGTTGCATAATAGAATGAAATGACAAATAATCTAAAATTATATAATTAATTAAATGCATATAATTTTTTAACTAATTAGAATTATATTAATTATATTATATTAGTATACGTAACTAATACAATTGTAAACTAATACAATTGTTTATGCAATTATTTATGATATCTACTAATTATACAAGACATGTACTGATAATTCAACTTAATAACATAATTAAAAAAAGGATAATGATTTCTTATTAAAAAAGAATAACTCGAGAATATAAATCTTTTTGTAGTAATCTTTTGTAATCTGGTATTAAATTGTATATATATGAATATTTTTCAATAAAGTATTAAATGTGCTGGGGAGAAATAAATAACCACATAGCATTTTTTTCAGCTTCTTTTGCTTGGTCAATACCTTCACTATATGCAATGATTATATATAAATTACTCTTCTAGATTCTTTAAAATACGGTTTAGCGCACGCTTTTATCAAAATCGTTAATAATCTGTTTGGGCATGAAGAAACATATTATAGGGAAAAGATTACGACATAAAAGTATGACAATAATAAGTTTAATAAAATAATAAAATACAGTAATCACAAAAGATTAAGATAATATTAATAGCAAGGATCCACATTTTGCTGAGATAAAAAAATTGAAAAATCTTTAATTTGATAACCTCAAATGTGTAAAATATTGTATTAAAATATTGTGTGCCCCTTAACGGGGCAAATATAGGCGTAAATAATAGAAATAAACTTGAAACTTTAAACGCGTTTTTCTTGAAACAACATTTTTCGATCTAATGGAAGTGATAGAGCAAAAACTATTGAACGTATCACTTTCAATTTTTGCACGATTGTAGAGCAATGTTTTTTTCTATTGGATAGACAATCATATCAATATCAATGATATTTTTTTTATCACAAAAATAAGAGCACATAATTTAAAGTAAAAAAATAAAATTTTTCATTTTTTTCAAATAACTGCCATTTTGTTAATTTTTATCTAAAGTCAATTATCATAGTCCCAGTAAAGATATTTTTAAATAGGAAAATCGTTAAATTCTTCAGATGACTGGTGCGACATGCAGTACTTCTGTTCTGGCATCATGTTCAAATCGGAAAGACTTCCTTCCTCAAACTTTATGAAGACTAATAGTCAATACATTATTATTGACTTCATAAAATTTAAAATTGAAGAGAAAAGTATAATAAATAACATGTGAAAACAATGAAGTATATATCTTCATTATTTGTGAAAAATTGCCAAAAATCAGTTTTTTTCAAGCCACAAGATAAACTGGACTTTAAAACAAGAATAGAAAAAAAATATATATATATATTTATATCACCTTCTGTGCATCCGTCTACTTGCACATATCTGCCGTTTATATATAGGTGCGCAACTAAGTTCCCGCTGTTTGTCAACAGCTGATAGCCTCAAAAGATGAACAGTTTTATCGTGATGGTTTACGAGCTCTGCCAGAAAGATGGGAAAAAGTAGCTAGCGATGGGCAATACTTTCAATGATTCATTTGTAACCATTTTTTCACAATAAAGTTGCATTTTCATCAAAATAACAGCGAGAACTTAGTTGCGCACCTAATATATATATATATATATATGTATCCATCTTTTGTATATCCGTCTACTGCATTTGCGGATCCGTGCAACTGTCTTTTAGTATATATATATATATATATATATATATATGTGTATGCTAAAAGGCAGTTGCGCGGATCCGCAAAACTATTTGCAAATTTCGAGTGTCACATACGAAGGATTTAAAGAGCTTTAATAGAAGAGTTTGCTAAAACGATGAAGAATCTTATAAATCTATTTTATACGGTGCGAAGATAATTAAGGACCTGCGACAATGTTTCCTGCAATATGAGACGAAGAAAATTAATCGAGGTAAACTGAATCAACAATTGAATGTGGCTACTAACAATAAGAAGAAGATTGCAAATCAGGCGCCGGCGAACGCAACAAACAAGATGCGATGTTTTAATTGTGGTGACATTTAGGCAAGGACTGTTCAAACAAGACAAAAAGACAGAAGTGCTGGTTGCAATGAATTCGGGCACATCACAACAAATTGTCCCAAAGGTTCGACACCAGGAAATAAAGATACTACTTCGGCGAAATGTAATGCAGTATGCTCACAGAATGACAAGAAGATGTATATAAGACAGTGAGTATTTTGAAAAGACGTTATTGATCCTGATAGCCACTTACACTTGATACGTGCCAGCTGCTATGTGCAATTAGGAGCTCCGAAGCTACGGCAAGAAATAATCAAATTTGACGGTATAGGCTCATCGAATCAAAACACGTTGGGAAGGATGTAATCATTGATGACATAACCCTAACATTATCCTTTGATGTAGTTCTAGATCACTTTATTGGTCATCACAATTTGTTGATAGAAGACGAACTATCAGAACTAGTTGAGATCTGTATCTGTAAACATCAAGCAAGCTTGACGAAATAAATGATTCATTCATCAAAACACAGGATCCATGCTGAGTAGAGATAATGTGCATTAATGTACAACACGACGAAGAGAAGAGATCGGAAGATATAAAAGAAGAAACTTTGCAAACGCAGGTAAAAGAATATCGACAACGAATTGGTAGAAGAATATCATCTCGAAAAATCGAAGGATAGTGGCGTGATGCATCTGAAAGACGAAATATCCGTGCACCAAGGTCCTTGGAGATTGTCGATAGGCCAACAAGAGTCGATGAATCGGATTATTAGTAATTGGATACAACGAGGGATTATTCGATCAAGCATCTCAGAGTACGCAAGTCCGATAGTCCTAGTAGAAAAAAAGAACGGAGAATCAAGACTATGTATCGACTACAGACTAAATAAGAGGATTGTGAGGGATCATTTTCCATTCCTAATCATAGAAGATCAGCTAGACAAACTGTCTGCAGCGAAGATGTACTGCACTCTGGATCTCAAAGATGGATTTTTTCATGTATTAATACAAGAAGAGCATCAAATATATACTAAATATATACAAATATATACTCAAATATATAATATGTCTTTCATAGTTCCAGATGGCCAATATGAATTTTTGGTGGTACCTTTCGGATTATGCAATTCGCCCGCCATTTTTCAACGACATATCAAAGCCGTGAAACTTACGGCGAAGGACGTAATAATCTATTTGGATGATCTCATCATTCCAGCCAAAGACGAAACCGAGTCGCTACAGAAATTTAGAATATACCTTATGGATATCCCTTTTCACATAGTTACAGACTGTAAGACTTTCGTACAGACAAGAGACGCATGTTTACGGGTAGCTCGTTAGCTACCAAGTATTGTCCATCGCTGGCCACTACTTTCTCCCATCTTTCGGGCAGCATACGAATCCCGCGTCGAAAAAACTGGTCATCTATTGAGGCGATCCACGAATCGATCCAATTTTTTACTTCTTCATAAGACCGGAAGTGTTGGTCAACCAGGTCGTGTGCCACTGATCGAAACAAGTGATAGTCAGAGGGAGCAACGTCTGGAGAATACGGCGAGTGGGGTAGGACTTCTCATTTCAACGTTTCCAAGTATGTCTTGACCACTTTTGCAACATGGGGTCGAATATTGTCATGCTGCAAAATCACTTTATCGTGTCTCTCGTTGTATTGCGGCCGTTTGTCTTTCAATGCTCGGCTCAAACGCATCAATTGCGTTCGATACTGATCGCCTGTGATTGTTTCAATCGGTTTTAACAGCTCATAATATACTATGCCGAGCTGGTCCCATCAAATACAGAGCATGACCTTGGAGCCGTGAATATTCGGTTTGGCCGTCGACGTGGAAGCATGGCCGGGAACTCCCATGATTTTCTGCGCTTGGGATTATCGTAATGAACCCATTTTTCCCCAGTCACAATGCGATGCAGAAAGCCCTTCCGTCTTTGCCTTTCAAGCAGCTGTTCACAAGCAAACAAACGCCATTCAACATCTCTCGGCTTCAACTCGTACGGCACCCAATTTCCTTGCTTCTGAATCATTCCCATGGCTTTGAGACGTTTTGAAATGGCTGGTTGAGTCACTCCTAATGATCGTGCCAATTCTTTTTAATTTTGACAAGAGTCTTGAGCCTTCAATTCTGCATCTTCGAAAACCTTCTCTCTTCCACCGCTATGCTGGTCTTCGACGTGAAAATCACCGTTCTTGAAGCGTTGAAACCACTTATGACACGTTCTCTCACTAATAGCGGCTTCATTATAAATATTTGAGAGCATTCGATGAGCCTCAGCCGCAGATTTCTTCATATTGAAGCAGAAAATTAAAACCTCCCGCAAATGACAATAATTTGGCTCGTAAACTGACATTTTTAATCGAGAATAACTTTATGATGCAGACACAAATCGACTAATGTTTCTATGAGATTATGTTGACAGATGCCCAAGTTTATTGTGTGACGTCTATGATCCATTTATTTCGATCACCACTTACCGCTAAAGCCATCTATACGAAAAAGGTATAAGCAAAGTCATATACCTAATATTACTACCTATTCTAAAAACCATGAGATGCAAGAGATAATACTTCAGGCACATGAACGAGACCATTTCGAATTGGAGGTACAAATTATAAACAATTGCGTGCATTATTTGCTGGCAAGAGAAAAAAAGTGATAAGGCTGAAAGATTACAACCACTGGATAAAGGCGATCTACCTTGAGACTTATCATATAGATCATCTGGGGCCAATCCTATCAACTAAAAAGAGTTATGCATACATTTTAGCTGTAGTGGATGCATTTACGAAATTCACATGGCTCTATCGTACAAAGACAACGACGACTGAAGAGGTGGTGAATCGGTTACAAAAGCAGGCCATTTTCGGTAACCCAAGACGACCGAGGAACAGACTTTACCTCAAATGGATTCCGAAAATTGTAGAAGAAAAAAAATAGAACACATATTGATTATAACAGATGTTCCATTCCACGAGGAAATGGACAAGTGGAATGTGTCAACCACACCATCATTTCGTTGTTAACGAAGTTATCTCTCCAAAATCAGCAGAGTGGTATAAGCACGTAGATAAGGTAGTAATACATAAATTCATCTTTTAATCGAAGCATTGGAACCACGCCGTGTGAGTTGTTCATTAGGCGAAAAATATGCCTCAGAGAAGATCTCGAGCTGCGCGATGCTATCCAGAAAGAAGATGTGATACTTTTTCAAGAAAGAATTGTGCTATGGAACAAGGCGAAAGAGAACATATCCAAGATACAGGAGGAAAATCGGAGGCGCAAACCAACGAGAAGATATAAAGTTGGAGACGTCGTGGCAAAGGATTCAATTCGGTCCAGGTCTCAAACTACGTTCAAAATTTATAGGACCCTACAAAATCACGACTGTTTTGAGAAACCACTTCCTCATCAAAAAATTGAGCGATTCCGAAGGTCTAAGCCGGACAAGTACATCCAGTGATCATCTGAAAGCCTCAACATCGCGAATTAGTATCAATCAGAAGTCAATCTGCCAATGAAAGAGAACAGCGAAGAAGATGTCGGTATCGAGAACGATGCCAAATTCAGGACGGCCGAGTGTGGGAATGCAGGATCATTTTGATTCTGCCGATATCGATTTTCTTATATTGATCAAGCGGTGCGCCGATGATGCGCTGAAAGCAGTGCTTGTGGCGCACGAATAGTATTAGAACGTGAGACATAGAGGTGTAAAGAACGGACGGCGAGTGACTTTTTTTACTATCTTTCGTGTGTACTTGACTCCAGCGAATTTGTGTACGCGATCCTACAGAATATATTCGTATATATAATTATGTAAAAAATTAATATATTTTATATACAATTATCTGTAATTATATGTAAAATACAATATGTTCATGCATATAATATTTTTTCCTGGATATTTATATAAAAAAATATGTTTAATTTATTGTATCATAAGTATTTTCTAATTTTTTAATTATCTTTAAAATTTATGTTTTAAAATTTTTATACATAGTATAGTAATCAATTTACTACACAAAATAATCAATTTACATAAAACGAAACATGATTTCACTTAAAAGAAACGTTAAATTGCACTATATAGTAAATGTATTTACAGTTGTAAAAAAAGATATATAATAATAGGTTAAAAAGTTATACTTTGGCACATATTCTCGTCTTTACCTCTATGTGTCTTTATCTGTATGTATCTTTTCTCTTCTATTATTATGTCAATTACAAGAAAAATGATTCATTTAATTTGCGTAATATTAAATGAATTGTGAATTACGAATTGTAAATCATTTATAATTTGTAAATAACAAAATATAATGTAATTAATTCTAAATTAGTGCCATAATTTTTAAAAAATAAAATTATAATATTAATAATTATAAAATTATTATCGCTTAAGAGATAATTAAATAAGAGATAATATTAAAAGTTAATATATAAAAGTTAATATATAAACGCGCAATGATCTATATAATTCCAGTTTTTTAATAAACTCTATTCACACAGATATAATTATGTATATACATATTTGCTGATTATGTACAAAGAATACCATAATATAAATAGAAAGTATAAGATATATTTTTCTACAATAGAAATATAATATATAGCTCTGTAGTAAGATCACTGTGTGTGTACCATCTAACGTTAATTAATTTAATTAGTTTATATAAGTATTAAGATAGAAAATATTAAAAAATTTTAAAAATATCAAGAAAATATATATGTGAAAATATTAAAATAGAATTGAAAAGCAAATATTATAATAATATAAAAAATGTTTCAAAAATATTAATTATTTAATGATATTATTTTTATGTTTGATAAAAAAATCGATTTATACGGAAAATAAACGTATTAATAATTGAACTGAAATTGTGGCGAAGCAATCGACGAGATGAAAAATCAATATTTTGTGTGCGTGCGTGCGTGCGTGCGTGCGTGCGTGCGTGCGTGCGTGCACGTGTGCGTGCACGCGATAATCTTTTAGATTTTATCACGACAACGATATTAACGAATAGATCAATCTTCCTATCCGAAGTGAAACTGCCCGATACTATGCAAAATAGAAAACGACGAATGAATGAATTGTGATTGCAAGTAATCGCGATCGTAATCAGGAGATGTCGATGTATTGTCTCTCCGTAAAAAGTTTTTATTTCAATGCTATAACTTTGCGAATGCTATTGTGCATCCTTAAGATAATTCTGCACGGTCAATAATACTGATCAATAATATTGAATCAGTAATACTAACAGTGAGCATCAATATTTTTAGTATTTTTACAACTTTACACGACAATGTTATTAACAATATATTTTATTTTAAATTTTATGTATATTACGCCTATTGCACTTTGACATATTAAAGGGTGTCTCAAAATGATCTGACATTTTAAATTGCGCGCCATTTTTTTTGCACGTAACGTATTAACCTTTAACAACTGGCATCAGGAAGTATTGAGGTTTAGCCATGAAGAATTACACGATCAAGCAACGCATAGAAATTGTGAAAATCCACTACAAATACAGACAGACGAAGTTTCATGGTCGTGTTATTTCGCGCCGCGGCGATGTGAATTGGCCACCAAGATCGTGCGATTTGACGCCATTGGACTTCTTTCTTTGGAATTTTCTGAAAGGAAAAGTGTATGCCAATGATCCACAGACCATTCCGGAGTTGAAGGAAGAAATTAGACGTACCATTAATGAAATTAGTCCGCAATTATGCCAAAATGTCATTGAAAATTTTGTCAAAAGAATGAACGTTTGCAAACAGAGTCGAGGCGGCCATTTATCGGATATTGTGTTCCACATATAACCTCCATGTTTGTACTTTATATTAAATTAAAAACATGTGTACTTTTCAAATAAATAATATGTTTTATTAATACATTAAAATATCAGGTCATTTTGAGACACCCTTTATAACATGGACACATGATAATAAATAAAAGTGATACTGAGAATCAAATTCTAGATTACTGTCAGTATTTATTTTACGTCAATCTATCAATGACACACGATCAGTAATATTGTGTTAGGGAAAAAGTTTTTGTATAAGTTGGAGTATATGCAATTGAAAAATATTTTTTCAATTGTTTACAAACCTTTTCTTAAATTTAATATCTGCCGTTTTGATTATCTCTTGCCATTTTTTTTGGATAGAGCCATTATTCCATTTGTATGAAACTTCTGTGATTTTTCGGTAAAAAGCCGATAAATTTTAGCATTTTCTCTCTTGAAGTTAAGTTTACTCCACCCGAGTAAAAATTTTTTATATATAACCATACATAACACATATATTAGGTGTTGGAATTAATTCGTAGCGTTTTTAATGAAAGAATGTTATTTATTTCACATGAGCATTAAAAAATACATTAATGAAAGTACTTCCCATCACTTGTAAAACGCTACGAATTAATTCCAACACCTAATAATTATATATAACTTATATATAAATGTATCGGATTATATATGATTTGATATATATTCATATATAATTGCATATGATTCAATAAATGTTTACATATGAGTTGATATATAATTTCATATATGATCACATGAAGGCATCGTAATCATATAATTTTTTATATATGAACACACATGATTCGATATGTGGTCACATGAAGACATTATAATTAGATATGTTCACGTATAATTTCATATAAGTATATGATAACATATGTATATGATAAAATATGGGATCATATCTGAAATTATATATGATCATATATAATTTCATATATGCCCTGGTGAAAAAAATGTCTCTGTTAATTTCGCTGAAAATTATCTGAAATCATTTTTCAGTGACTTTTAGTAACATTTAGAGACTTTTTCAAAGAAATGAAAGGATTATCAGCGAATTCTCTGAAAATAATTTCCAAATGTCTAAAAGTCTCTAAATTTTGCTGAAATTCGGAAATTCAGTGATGTCTCTGAAGATAAAATTTCACGGCTTTTCACTTTTCGGAGATTTTCAGCAAATTCTCTGAAAATCATTTCTAAGTGTCTAAAACTCCTCGAATTTCATTCAAATTCAGGAATTCAGTGATATCTCTGAAGATAGAATTTTAATAGTATCTTATTTTTCGAAGGCTTTCAGAGGATTCCTTTGAAAATAATTTTCAAGAGTTTGAATGTTCCTGAATTTCATGCAAATTCAATTATGTCTCTGAAACTTAAATAGATATAAACAACATGTTTTATCAGTTGAAGAAGTGGTGTAGTACGTAATGTAGGAGACTTATAATCCAGAGGTCCCAGGTTCGAATCCCAATTAGGTAAGTGTGTTTTTCAAAATAATTTAGGGTAAAATCATTACATATATCTTGTATGGAACAACTTGTTAAATAAAGAAACAAAATTTATAAGTCTTAAAATATAAATTTTTTTTCAAGTATCACATTGAAAATGTCTAAAAAATTCTAAAAGTCTATGAATATATTGTAAAAAATTTTATAATTAAAAGTCACTGAAATATTCTGACAAATATCTAAATTTATACTGAAAAATTCTTTGAAAAGCACTCCAACGTGTCCGAAAATATGGACATTTTCAAGAAAATTTTTAGACTTTTTCAGAAAAATTTTCGGAGAAATTCAGAGAATTTTTTCACCAGATGATCACATGAAAGTATCGTAATCATATATGTTCACGTATAATTTCATATAAGATCATATATAATTTTATGTGATCACATGATGGAATTATAATTATATAATATATGTTCACATATAATTTTATATATGAACATATATGAGTCAATACATGGTCATATATGATTCCATGTATGATCATATATAATTTCATATGATCACATGAAGGCATTGTAATATGTCATGTATATATGTTCACATGAAATAAATTTCATATATATGATAAAATATGCAATCAGCAGACAATGTTTTAAAAGAAAACATATATATATATATATATATATATATACCGGGTGTCCCGTAACTGTGATCACGATTTTTCTGGCATTTCCGATGATCTGACAAAAACTAGTTTGGATAAAAGTTAATCAGTTTTCAATCGGCTACAAATTTCAATATTAAAAATTTGCAAACTATTCTTTTTTTAGGAAAAAAGTTGAGGTCACCCTAATATTTTTAAATAGTACTACATATTTTTTACTTCATAACTGGTATCAAGACGAGTTAAATGACCTGCTATACTATGACCTTACAGTTGTGGGATTAATGAACGGAGATGTTTTCGTGAAAAATTATTTTTTTGTATTAAATTTTTATATGGACTATTTTAGTAGAAAAAGATTTTTATATCTATTACTCTTTCACAGACATGGATTCTTGTTTTTTAAATGAAACTACATACAAAACAACAAATTATAAACAAAATTAGTAGCATAAAAAAAATAGAACAAAAAATTATAACAAATTTAATGAAAGAAATTATGTAATTACAATAATCGTTCGAATTGTAGTCCATTTTCTTATAGCCATAATTCTGCTCCATGGAATAAATTTCCATTAATTGCTCTTATAATGCTGTCACGGTGAATTTCTTCGCATGCTATACGCTGCTTTAAATGTTCCATATTTTGAATTGGTAGAAAAAAATCTAATAGTGACAAATCGAGGGGCCGAGGTGACCAAGGACTTGGTCAGTGCACAACCAACGTTCCCCGTATTTTGAATTCAGATATTAAACAACAATCCGAACGTTATGAGATGGACAACTATCTTGTTGGAAATAAATACGTTGCACAACATCATTTGGAAGTACTTGCAACAATGTTGGAAAATGAGAACGAAGAAAATTTAAGTAAGCTTGGGCTATCAAAGTCTGTTCATGAAAGTAAGGTCCAATCAGATGATCAGATGACGTATACTAGACCACATCAAACATTCACTGTAACTTTCTGTTGAAAATTATATTCTCAGTACCAATAGGGATTATCCTCGACTAAAAGTGATGATTAAGACGATAATTACACTTACATTATTTGAAAACTTACCTTCATCTGTTCACATATTCTGTAATATTTCAGGATTATTTTTGTAAATGACAACTAGCTATGCCATAAAATTTAGGCGATGTCGTGAATCAGTTATACGTAAATGTTGTACTTTGGTGATTTTATAAGAATGATAACGAAAATTTTATTTTACCATCTTATAAAAGAACTCTTAGATAAATCAGTTTCAGTAGCAACTGCATGAATAGAAGTGTGCGGATTTTTTTCTAAATGTGCTAAAACTATAAGAGTATTGTCTGCAGTTGTATTATACTTAAATGCGGTTTGTTCCTTCTCTCCTTTTTAAATTCTCCATAATTTCTTAAATTCTTTTCAATAATAATATTATATATATATATATATATATATATATATATATATATAATATTATTTTTTCTAAACTCAAATTAATAAGAAACAGGTCGGAATAATAAAATAATCACTGAAGAAAAGTTAACACAATATAATTGCGTTAAGTGTACCATATATAGGCAATAAGAAGTGTGTGCATCGATAGTTATAAGTGGCATGACGGATAAGATACGAGATTCATAACCCTGAAGTCCCAGGTTCGAAACGCGGTAAATGAAAAAGATTAAAATATACTTAAAATTTAAGATTAATTAATAAAATTAGTTGTCTAATGTTTAGGTATTGTTGACCAAAAAGTTTATTTAAAAAAAATTTGTTTAAATATTATTAAAAATATTTTCAAAAACATTGTCTGCTGATTGGGTTTCATATATGAACATGTATGATAAAATATGCGATCATATCTGATTTCATATGTGATCATACATAGTCATATACAATTATATATAGTCGTACAGACATATGTAGTCATATGCGGACATATATGGCCATATATAGTTATATAGAGACAAATATCATATATGATCATATATGATTATAATGATTATAATGATTCATATATGATTATATTAGGTGTTGGAATTAATTCGTAGCGTTTTTTAATGAAAGAATGTTATTTATTTCACATGAGCATTAAAAAATACATTAATGAAAGTACTTCCCATCACTTGTAAAACGCTACGAATTAATTCCAACACCTAATATATAATTGCATATACAAATTTTTACTGGGACATTAAAAGAGTTCTGCAAAGACCGAAACAAATGGCAATTGGACGGTAATTGAAAGGTTAGAATTAGATAGTGGATACATCAAAACTTCCCAGCCAAGCTCTCTCAATTTTTATCGAATCATCAAAGACGTGTGTAACCTAGCATTGTTACAATGGAAGACAACGTCTTTTTTATTGATCAATTCTGGCCGCTTTTCCTGAATGGATTGCTACAATCGCATTAATTGTTGACAATAGTGATCAGAGTCAATCGTTTTGCCTTGCAACAGTTCATACTTCTTTCCAATCCCACCAGACATACAGCATCACCTTCTTTTGTGTCAATCTGAGCTTTACGATTTTTTGTTATGCCTTACCTCGTTTCGATCACGATTTTTTTCGAACATTATTATCATATGTTATCCACTTTTCATCGCTCGTTTTTTTTTTCAGAAAAGGCTCAATTTTGTTTTCATCATTTCAATTTTCGTTTCAGCAGCGATTCGCAAATAGAAATTCGATTCATTAAATTTTGTACCATTAAATCATGTAGCACCCAAATATCGAGCTTCTTTGTGCATTCAGCCTTACGCAAGTGTCCAAAACGGTTTTATGATCAATGATTAGCTCCTTAGATATGTCATAGCTGCTCACATGACAATTTTCTTCAATTTTTTGAAAGTTTCATCGATCATTTTCTACAATAGGCCGATCAGAACGATATGCATCTTTGACATCAAAATTTCCATCTCGAAATCGGCGAAATCAATTCGCTGCTGTTTGTTTAGTTAGAGCATCCTCTTCATAAACACAAATTTTTTCTGCGGTTTGCGCAGCGTTCTTTCTTTTTTTATAATAAAAAAATATAATATGTCGAAAATGTTTCTGATTTTCATTCATTTTCAAATTTGATTAAATGCGTCAGTATCACTCAAATCTACGATCAATTTATTTCAAAATGTTATATGAAATAGCACCTTTCCAACGATATAACCTAATACGTCACAATAGTGGCACGTACAAATTCGATCCTTTCTCCATCTGTCGGCTATATGTAAAAAAACTTTCCCTAACCCAATATTATTATTAGTATTTGTTAAGACTTTTAATTAAGTAGTCATATTGAATCATGAAGCGAGAAATGACATGTTAGATTTTGTTATATGCCATTTATAAATAAAGATGATTTGGATAAAATAAAATGACGAGATTGCTTTAAAACATTTGTAAAAATGCACAAAGATGCTTATTTTCCCTAAGCAAATAATCTTGAAAAGTAATAAAAGACATGTTTAAGTAAAAGTAAACTATACATACGGATTGAATAAAAGCTTTATATATTTTTTATCGCTTTTTAGTGTTATTTTCTGTCAGGAAGGATAAAGATAGCCTACGTCCGTTTTTACGAATATTTTAGAACAATATCATTTTGTTTTACTTAAATTGTGGCTCATCATTTATAAATAAGCTTACGATTTATAAATAACGGACAGCCTTAATACTGACAGAATTATTGATCATGTAAAGTCGCTTTCACTCACTGATTTCATTTTAAGATCCTTATACTGTTCAAATGTTAATAAGAAACAAATAAAAATTGAATCAAGATTGACTAATGATTTCCTTCATATTATTACGTTTGATATAAAGAAAAATACAGATCTATAGCTTTCCAATAATTAATCAATATTTGTTAACACTAGAAGGATCCAATTTGGATCCTCGCGAAATTCAAACTAATATAATTTATTCAATTTCTATATATTTTTTCAATTTTGCTCCCACGTAATATCCACTTGAAATTTTTTATCATTTTTTATGTTCTTAATTTTAGTACAAAATCTATTACAGTCGAAGCTTGGATTTTTATTACTTTAAATAATTCAAACTTGAATATATTATATATATATATATATATATATATATATATATATATATATATATTATACTTACACGATGTCAAAAAACGAAAAATATTTCGACATTTTTCGTTTTTTGACATCGTGTAAGTCAGTTGCTCGTTACCTTTGTGAATTTGCTTATAATAATCTATTAAATTAAAAAGACTATTTTATTGTATGACGAAATGGACCACATTTTATATTTTTTTCTCGTTGTGTATTATTCTCTTAACAGATTTACTAAGAATTTTCTTATGACTTTGTTAATTCTTGATAAAAATGACTCGCAGCGTATTACACAGAAACAAGAAATTTTATATTAAGGAATTGTAAGAATATTGTAAGATTATGTATGAATTTTTAATTTAGAATGATATTTATATTATTGTAAGATTGCACTGAAAATGACTCGATTGGAGTTGAAACGTTTGTTTTATTGTATTTTAATTGTTTTGTATTAGTTTTGCTTATTTAAATTATAATTCTTTTATACGTTTTTGGTTCTTTTTTTATACTACCTTTTATTTATAAGTACAGAGTCTTTTTTATTACTTTTAATTTCATATTATAAAGATGTTAATATATTGAAAAATTGTTATATTATTTTATATATATATATATATATATATATATATATATAAAATGGTCGAAGTCTTATTTTAAAGGGAAAATTTCAGACTTTAATATGTATGTAATGAGATTTTTCGGCTTGTTCGTACTTTGCCCGTAAAGAATTGAAAATTTGTAAAATTTTCAGAATTTTAACACGATCTGCTTCTAGTCTTCGCATAAAAGACCATCGAATGGGATGGCAAATATCATATGTACTTTCAAAGTAAAAGTTTCATCTTTTAAAACGCAGCCTCACAAAAATTGTCCTTCGATCTCTGGAAACGAAATATTGTTTCTTAAATAGCAATAAAATTTGTAGGTTTTAAAGTGACCTCCTAATTGTTGTGCCTAGTATATAAACTATATATGTACTTTCATATATATCATGTTTGTAGTCATTCGAATTGTACACCGAAAAGTTTTTTCGGACTTATAAACGCAACTACTGTAGTAATATCACGAATTAAATTGATAAACAATTTTCATAATTGTCAGGATTGATGCTCAATCCTGACAATCCTATTAAATTAATAGGATGCAGGCATCCTATTAAAAAAATGTTAATATCCTGAAAAACTCTAAATAATTATTCGAGCATTAAAGATCTTTCGTTGACCGTTACGGCCATTACCTCTATCTCTTATTGTTTAATTTTCAATATTGTTAATTGTGTATTATTGATAAACTAGAAGTCTATACCTATCGAATGTATACATATATATATATATATATATATATATATATATAATTCACTTTGAATTATTTAAGCATTAAGTATCCAACTTCGATTGGTATAGGCTACTTAGTTTATCGATTGTGTTTCTTACATTTACGGTTTAAAATAAGCTTCTTATTATTTACTATTATTAGGGGTACGAAAAGATAAAAATTGATAAACTACACAAATATAACATTTTTAACATAACACGTTTACGTTACAGTATATGAAATGCAAAAAAATTATGCAAGAATATAAAAAAACAAAGTACACAGAGGAAGAAGAAAATCAAGGGAATGCGTTACAGAAACGTTAGATATTGCGACTATAGAAAAAAACTCAAAAACGACTCAAAAAAAACTTTCTGTTACAAAAAAACTATTCAGAATAATATAAAATTCGAGAGAAAAAAGTGAGGAGAAAATATACTACAAACGTTCGGTAAATAATTTCCTAATTTCAAAACAAACGAACATAATTGTATTCGTGATAATAGATTTGTTACACGCGCGTGCAATAATATATTAACTCTCTAGAACTGACGGTGTTGTACCTTTATTTTCAATTGCATTCTTTATATTATATTTGCTTTCGATTATTCTTATTAAAATAAACTTAATATTCATTTATGTATATGAGCAATGACATTTCGGTTCTTTAAAATTTATTACTGTTTTTTAATCAACATATATTAAATATCACAGGCCCAGTGTCAGTGTAATTACAATGCTATGGATTTTGGCATCAGGTCCGGAACGTTAAAAAAATTATCTAAAAAATGACAATTGACAAAATCATATATATAAATCATATATCAATAATTTTTTATTATTAATTGCTTGAGAGTACAAGGGAAATAAAAAAAAAAGATTATACAAGAAAGGAAGGAAGGAGAAGAATGAAAGAATCTCGATGATGACCTGATGGAGATTACGATATGCAATATTTGCGACACAACATGCGCGCGTGGGTGACCATTAACAAGAATGATTCTCTATCGAAAGCCGTACGCGGCAAAAATAAGGTGGGCCGGGCGAAGAAAAGGACGAAAGAAGAGAGAAGGAGGAAGGAAAAAAAGATTCGCGCTCACGCAGTGAGAAAGAGCCAACGAGCGCGAATGGTGATGTTCCTCAGACAGAGACACATAGCCCCAAGCTATGTAATTCATTACTAAAGCAATCTCACCCTGGCACCCTTTCTAGCCTGCATCCTATCGGCAGCCCTTCCTCCGCCCCTGACCCATCAGAGCCGCTGAGAGACCCCGCACGTTATAATATAAAAAAAGGAGATGAGCGGTGGTAGTAGCGAGAGGGTGGATGTGCAGGATGAGGGGATGAAACGGTGTGAGGGGGATGAAATGGTGAGGGGACTGACAGCGAACGGGGTGCAGGAGGGTAGGAGCGCCCGATTAGAATAGCGTCCCCTGACAACAAAACAAAATGAAACACAAAGCAGTGTTTTCATAATTAAAAAGATTGTGCGCGCTTCTTTCTTCCTACCATTTCTATTCATGCCTCTTTTCACACTTTTTCTTTCTCTATCTTTCTTTTCGCAACTCTATCTCTCTGTCCCATTCTGCTTTCTGATCTTTCTCCCTCATGCGCCTTCTCTAGCTCCTTCTCATTCTTTCTTCTTACACATAGACGGTATACGCGATAACAGAGAGGTGAATTTAATAACCGTATTAACACACAGTTGTTATCTTTAAAAATGGGCAAACATATTAGAACGTTTTAATCAATTCTCGTTTGAATATAAGAAGGATTTGAGATCGCAGTGACTTTTCAGATATAGTGTCTCGTTAAAGTTAAACATCAATTTCAGATAGAACACAAAATCATAAATAATATCAATCATAACATCAAGATCAAAATCATAAGATCAAGAAGTCATTTTAGGAAAAATTATAATTGTTGATATACATTTGATGATGATTCTATAATGAAGTCTTGACATAACAATGATTTTTAAGTGTTTTTTTTAGTCATATCAAGAGTCACCTTAAAATAATTGTTATCATAATTATCAGAAGTGTATCATATAACATCATTTTGATTATGCCTAAAATTACTCCAACTTAATGTTATCTTAATTTTATTATTATTTTATGTTCTACCTGGAATATATTTTTATAACGAAAGCAATCTTTGTCTTTGTTTCGATCACAGGTTCATGAAGATGGCATACGATATTCGCCATCCGTGAAACTCACAAGTGAAAGTGATTACTCTTTGCAGTGCAAAAGAACTTTAATCATTTATTTAAGGTCCAAGATCGTAATGGATAATCCGACTAGATGGAACATTAAGAAATGTTTTACATGCAATAAATCGGATCATTTATTATAACTTGCTTTTTTAATAATGTCACATAACAATATTATTCTTCCATTGTAATTTTACAATGAAATATAGCAAAAAATATTGCTGAAATATACACTAAAAGAAAAGATTGGCTGCTGTAGCAAATTAGGTGGTAAAATATAGCATAGCATTTTCAATTGGCTGCAGCAGCCAATTTTTGATAGCATTAGTCTATCCGCAATATCAGTATTTCAATAGGTTGACGCAATCAAAAATTGGCTGCTTCAATTAATTAAAAATGCTATGCTATATTCAGCCAATCTTTAGGAAGAATAGAGATATCATAATAATATTAAAATATCCTTGAAAACAAATCACAGTAACATTATGATGACACATTGCAGTTATATTATTGTAATATTGTGTAATTTTTATGTGAAAGGAGGGTGTGTAAAAATGGTCAAAGTTGGCTCTGAATAGACACCTTTAAAACTTATGCAGTTGTCATTTTGGAAGTCCGTACATTTCTGAAAAAAATGCTTGTTTTTCCAGGAAAGCTTGAGAAATCTTCTAAAAATAATAAAATAGGTCGTTTAAACGCTCCGCAAAGAAACTTATTTTGTGTCTAATGAACGATGATAGATTTCGAAATTAATGATGTGTTTACATTTAACACAAGTTGGATCATGAACTATAAGAGTACACTACTAGGAAGAGCTACAAATTTTTTTCAAGTCATAAAGCTTGAAAGTTACAGTACCTTCGGCATTAGCATTACGCAAGGTGTCCAATCAACGGTTAGAACCTCTAACATAATATATATATTGTATATATATATATATATTAGGTGTTGGAATTAATTCGTAGCGTTTTTAATGAAAGAATGTTATTTATTTCACATGAGCATTAAAAAATACATTAATGAAAGTACTTCCCATCACTTGTAAAACGCTACGAATTAATTCCAACACCTAATATATATATTAGGTGTTGGAATTAATTCGTAGCGTTTTTTAATGAAAGAATGTTATTTATTTCACATGAGCATTAAAAAATACATTAATGAAAGTACTTCCCATCACTTGTAAAACGCTACGAATTAATTCCAACACCTAATATATATATATTATGTTAGAGGTTCTAGCCGTTGATTGAACACCTTTGGTAATGCTAATGCCGAAGGTACTGTAACTTTCAAACTTTATAACTTGAAAAAAATTGTAATTGTGTAATTGAAAATACAAAATTGTAGCTTTGCAACAATATATAAAATATTATAGCAATATATAAAATATTAGGTGTAGTAAAAAGGAATCCATTATTTTTCCAATCGCAACGCGAGATACAGATTACTAAAGCCGTCTATTGGAAAAATAATGGATTTCTTTTTACTAAACCTAATATATTATACAATATAAAATATTATGAGTATGCATACTTACTTATATGTGTGTATATATAATATATATATATATATATTATATATTATTGTATATTAGAATAAAATATATATTATATTTTTAGCCATCGATCGGATATCTTGCATAATGCTAATGCCGACGGTATTGTAACTTTTAAGCTTTATAATTCGAAAAGTACTTAACAAAAAATAACTTTATTATAATGTTTTTGGAAAGTTCTTGACATTAGCTATTAAATTCTGGCATTAAAAATAGGATATTCTATTAAAAAAAAAATCAATTTGACCTTGATGTGACCTTGGCGACGCTATCCAAAATCAAGCGAATATGATCAATGAATAATCTTTTTAAGCCCTACAATTTTTGTCTGAAACATTTTTCTCAAAAATGCTTTGCTTTCGAGATATTCGACTGTTTCCAAACTTTTGACTGTTTCCCCCCTTACATATATATATATATATATATATATATATATATATATATATACAGTGGTGCGTCATCAAAATCCGGACAAATCGAACAATTTCTTTAAATAAAATGTTTTTAATGGAAAATTAAATATTATAAAAAATCCTTTTACATAACATTTATGGGATCCCTGTAGAGCACAATTATTCGATATATCCTCCATTAACTTGAATGACGGCTTCTATTCTCGGTCTGAAGTGTTCGCATGTTGTAATGTAGCGCTGTCCATGCCGACGAATGCTACCTCAATAGCGGTCCTTAATGACATCACATTGGGATACCGAGACTTGTTTGTGACCATTTCAACTACGCTCCATACTTAGTAGTCCAAAGAATTTAAATCTGTTGGGAGGCCAGAATGGGAGCCGAGGCGAGCAACTCGACTTGTCCTGGCATCCTCAGAGATCTGTCGTATTTTTAATATGTTTAATATATTTAATATGTTTAATATATTTTTAATATATTTAATATTCGATTTGTATCGAAGGTCCTCCTCGACAATTCGACGCATTGTTGACTCGCTTACACCAACAATCGATACTAATTTTCGCAACGATTGCCCTGGGTCATTCGAAATCAGCGAGCCCTTTCAACGATTGCGGAGAGGTCTTGCATTCTTTCGAGTGACTTTTTCTCGCTGGCATACTGGAACCTTTGTTGGACTGTTCTAAAGCCATATATTTTGTCACAACATCAAAAACGGTTGATTTCGGGTATCCAAAGAATCGAATTATTTCTGTTGCTGAGCGCCTAGCGCAAAGATCTTCGCTGATCACAGCTCTTCTATTATACTCCGCACTTGGTTTCAACGTCGCGACCATTTTGAAACTATGATTGTTTATTAGAAGCATCAGGCTTTCTCGGACGCCAACAACCTTTGGCGGAGGTACAATATAGCGTCAAATTGAAATTTGTCTGGATTTTGGTGACGCACCTATGTGTGTGTGTGTGTATATGTGTGCAGATCTTCCTAGTATTCTTATAGTATTTCATGATTCAACTTATGTTAAATGTAAACACGCCATTAATTTCTATCATGGTTCATTAGACATAAAATAAGTTTCTTTGCAGAGCGTTTAAACAATCAATTTTAATATTTTTGGAAGGTTTCCCAAACTTTCCTGAATAAATAAGCATTTTTTCATGAATGGACTTCCAAAATGACATAGGTTTTAATGGTATCATTTAGGGTCAATTTTGGCCATTTTTATCTCTTTATGTAATTTATATAATACTCTGCGAGTAATTAAAT
Organism: Acromyrmex echinatior; assembly: GCF_024713525.1. NCBI lineage: Eukaryota > Metazoa > Arthropoda > Insecta > Hymenoptera > Formicidae > Acromyrmex > Acromyrmex echinatior. Next base: position 1,294,710 of record NC_141860.1, read on the forward strand.
TACAATATATTAATGAATGTTTCAACTAGTTATTAAAACTTTATGAATTAAGTTTTCATATTAGTCACTCCAAAGTATAACGTAACAAAAAAATTTTAGAAGAAAAATCACAAAAATGGTCCATTAGATCATAAATATAATTATAAAAAACAATATAAAATGTTAAATTTAGATTCATTTAAATTGAGATGATCATAAAGTAATTGTTTTATTAAAGGACTATCATTGGTAAATATCTTGTTTATGGCAGCCCCTTCTAATAATTTTGACATATGTTGTCAAAGTTATGATCCTGAGTGACCTCCAACAGGTTTTAATCCATCGCTCATTATTCATTAAAAAATTATTAACAGTCAAAATCAGCAATTTTTTTCCTGTCTTACATAAAAAGTCGGATAATTCTAGACAGGAAGAGAAGTATAGAGTGGGCCAATTAAGGGAATATGATTTTTCACGCGAAACGAGTTCCACCCCATATCCTCTCCTCTGCCTAGAAGTTCATGACCTTCCACACTAAGAGAGGTCCATCCCACTACTCTTCTATCCAGGAATATATGACTTTCCACGTGTATGAAAGAAGGTCCAATACTAATGGGTTGGGTGGTTCTTGCATTGCGTGGAAAGTCGTATTCCCTTAATCAGTCCACTCCATCCTTGTCTAGAGTTATCTTATTTTTCATGTAAAGCAGGGAAATAATTATTAACTTTGACTATTAATAACTTTTGACGAATAATGATCGATGGCTAAAATCTCGTTGGAGATCACTCGCTCACATAGCACATTTCCTCCTAGGAATGTCCAACGGATGTCATTTTGGAACATCGTGATAATCTCGTGATATCCATGGATGATTTCAGTTGTCCAACGGATATCCAAGAGATGTACAAGTGTCCGCATGTGTGAGATCCCACAAACGTCTTAGACGACATCCATGAGATGTCCAAGGAATTCCGTGAGATATCACAAGTATATATGCGTGAGTATATATATATGTGATTGTTATCTGAAATAAAAAGGAAATATTTTAGAATACCATATTGTGGAAGCAAGAAATTATTGTCCCTTTATTACATGAAATAAAAGATTAATTTGAAATAATATACACATCTTTATAATTTATATATTCTTAGGAAATGTTACCGAGTACCTTCTGTGTCGTTGTGTTCTTGTTCATTCAATATTAAACAAGATAAGGTGATACATGGGGGCATCAGAGTAATGTTTTCGAATACAGCCTTAATATAACATTAATTATAATAAAAATCTTTGTAAACTTTATATAAGATATATCTTAATTGGCTTACATTATTGTTTGTGTCCAAAGTAATTATAACATTCTTTTATTCTAGTCTTTTAGTTCTGACACTGTCCAACTGCAAACCTTTGCTGTATTCTGCATTTGGAGAACTGTGTTCTGTGGTGGAATGATGATGATTTGAATATGGTAAGATATCTTAAGATATTATATTAATTAGATATTTTATGATATCTTACGATGTTTTATGATATTTTCTTTGGATATCCTAAATAGAATCCCGAATATCCGTAAATCGCTTTGTCAATATAGAATAATTTGAGATATCAAGATAAAGTATGCCATATGGATCAGGATCATGATCTTGACAACATATGTTAAGATCAAGATTATTGGAGGAGATTCTCTCCTAATAGGATATTTGCTCTTTCGTTTATACACTACATCGTTTGTACAATATTAAAAATCCAGATAATCTGAATAGATTATAGGAAAAAAATTAATACATGGAATTTATTACACCATCAGTGAATTACATATTGGAACAATTGTAGTCAAACAAAACGCAAGTAAAATCATAATTTTGTAAAAAAATATGTGTAAAAATTTATGAAATTCCGTATAAAGATTTTAACATTTTGGCAACAACATGTACAATTGTATTATATCAAGAATTATATTTTGGTGATTGGATGATTATCAAAATAATCGAAGTCGTCGGATCAGATATTAAAAGACAATTTGTTGTCTTTTAATATCTGATTAACTATAATGGTTTTGAAGCACGTCTTCTTATCTCTGTCTTGAAGTCGACTCTTTGACCTCACGTTCTCGCGCTTGGTCGATCGTATCTCTCGCGAATATTCTCCGCACACAAAATAGATTTATCCCTGTATCTTTATAATTTTGAACAATCAATTAAATTTTAATCAGATTATTATAACTCTTTTATTTTTATTGCATATAATTATTGATTACATATTAAATTATTATTTTATACACACCAATACAAGATGCTCTAGATAATTTTATAACATCGAAGCGCTCAAGGATGAATTACGTGCTTTGTCTGTTATGTATGTATTGTCACACTTGTTTTGCAATGTCGTCAATTATTTGTATTTGTTGTATGTACACATCACAAGTCATTTCATTGTAATTTATAGTTTCTATAAATGTGATAAGCTATTTGAGTCGCAAGTTGATTTCAGATTCCGTAAAAATTATAAAATGGCTCTGAAGAATCAGATTTCGTATGAATCGCATTTTAATTCAAATTTCATATTAGGTGTTGGAATTAATTCGTAGCGTTTTACAAGTGATGGGAAGTACTTTCATTAATGTATTTTTTAATGCTCATGTGAAATAAATAACATTCTTTCATTAAAAACGCTACGAATTAATTCCAACACCTAATATTTTAATGGCATGTTATTATAGATAACGTACGTATGTATGTATTTGTATTTTGTCTTACATATGTTATCTATAATAACATGCTATTAAAATATAGAATTTTAATTAAAATGCGATTCATACAAAATCTAATTATTCATTTACCAGTTTTATAGAAATTATACAATTAAAATATACAATTAAATGACCTGTGATGTATATACATACAATACAATGCACGCAAGTACGACGTTGCAAAACAAGTGATAATATATAAATTAGATCAAAGCGCGAATTTAATCTTGAGCGCTCTAATGTTATAAAATGATTGTCCGACATATTTTCGGCATACGTACAAGCTTATAGATCTTAGACAGCCATCTACGTTCTGACAACGTTAGAACGATATCGCAAATGTATGTTGAATACGTCAAGATATTCGAGACGCGTCTGTGATGCAGAGTATTTCTTCAGAATCTACTATGTCCGCGGTTTCTCATTCCAGATTTTCGCAGGGAACTCCTAGTGATATACCGTTATTCTGAGATGCTTCAATACGTCTCCAGTACATCTTTATAGTATTTGCGTGTATCATAGTGATGTCTCTAGTATATCATGTATGCATGCACATATACACGTATATATACACAGTTGCGCACATGCTTGCGTATACAGCTGAACGAAAGTATTGGTACACGATTACTACTATGAAATAGTATTTTCGGAGAATTAAATCTTTGAAAATATTTTTATTTTATAGTAGTATTCTCTCCGTCAATACTTTTGTCCAGCACTTTTGTATATTAGATTCCAAATTAGGATAGATTATAGTGAACATGTTAGAAGCTGTAAACTTATTAGCCACGACGTTACATTTTATCGTGTGACAGGCGTTTCCACATCTAATGTGCAGGAACCATAAGGCACTACTTTTCGGCATAAATATTCAAATAAGTACAGTACCTGAACCGGGATGCGTCCGCCACGGATAAGTACGGTTTTTCACAACTTTTAATCACAGAACTTTGTTAGCATTTTAAGACATTACTTAAGATGATCATAAAATAAAAAAACTATGAATGTCGGCTTAAATAATGCGATGATTTTTTTAGAAATGGTATTACGCGAAAGTAAGAATTTCGAGTTTCGGCACAGATTTCGATCCGACAGAAAAGCGTCGTAAATAACAGAATAAAGATAAGATTATCACTGATGCAAGTAGCATTGGTTCTCATTCAACATTGTTTATTCTGAAAATGTATTACAAATATACATGAGAGATAACGCAAGAATATTTTAGAGACGTTTTGGGTATGTTTGACATAATAACAGTACATTTAATATCAAAATTAAAATACATTTAATTATTATATTCAATACATCTTACAATATACAAAAAAATGATATTTTAGAGACATCACATTAACGTTTCCAGTTTCTTCGGTATAATCACAATACATTCAGTATAAAAATAGAATATTAGCATGATGTCGTGTGCTATCTGGGATATTCTAGATAAAAATGTTTCTTGTTATTTAGACATCTTATGACGCATTTAAACCAAGAACATGTATAGATCGCTCTCATGTAATAATTTTTCTTAAAACATAGGGTGTTCTTAAATATATGTGAAAGGTGTATTGTATATGTATTGTATATGTATTAATCAACAGTCTTGATATTATATCAAAATAATATTAATTTTAAAACAATTTCATAGCCGCCTTTACTCTAATATATATATCTATGTATAATTTTATGTACCTTAATAACGAAATGACATTTCTAACGTTAAGACGTCACTGAAATGTCATCTGATGTTACCTCGCTACTTACATAGAATAATATATTGCAATAATATTACTGTAAAATTTTAATGCTATTTTTCGATGTGTAATATATTAGTAATATTTTTTAAATATTTAATTAAATATTTTCTATGTTGAAATATTATTATAACATTTAGGGTAAGACCGCCTAAAAGTATGCACTGTTTACAAGTATATATGGAGCTTTACGGCGCAACTATTAAATCACAGTAGCTGTACTCACACAGAAACTTACAATTTAGCCAATCTATGTATAAAAGATATTAAAAACAGGGCGAATAAGAGTTAGCGTAATTAGTACGCAAAGTTTAATTTTTTATTCTAATAATCTTTGTTTCGGCTCACTTTGGAGTCCTTTTCAGCAATACAAGAATCAAAATTTCTTCCTTGCATGTTTAAGGAAAAGTTACTATCAGATTTACAGATTTGAGATTGTATAATCTGTTAAATATTAAGTTGTATAATTTGTTAAAATACTAAGCAACATAATATAAAATAAATAAATTTAAATATGAAGCATCACTACGGTCTGAATGTTAAGATGTTGAACTGTTATATATATTCATATAAATGAATTAATTTCAGAAATTATAATTGCGTGCCGATATGGGAGATTCTCGTATGGAATGCAAGAGATTCGGATTCGACTCTCGGCCGAGGCAATATTTTTCACAATAAATTTATTACAGTTTTTTAAGATTAAATTTGGGAAATTTGAAAAGATTATTAATATTTCAGATTGATTGCGTTGAAAGTTCGACAACCATATCAGCACGCAATTATAATTTCTGAAATTAATTCATTTATATAAATATATATATAATAGTTCAATATCTTAACATTCAGACTGTAGGCGCTTCGTATTTAAAGTAAAATGTATTTAACATAAACGATCTTGTTTCCAATCTTATTGTTTATAATATAAAATATTTAATAACTAGAACAAAAATCAAAGAAAACATATAGTCTTCTTGGCTTCTAAATCCCTCATCACTAAATCAGCAACAATTGGGAAGAAAGGAGATCCTATAGGAGTAATTTTGTTTGTAAAAATAGCCATCGATCTAGAACTAGCCAAACTGCAAAAATAAATTCTTCTTTTGGAATGTTCACTTTATTCATAAAAAAATTCCATCTCTTATCTATACTCTCCAAGTCGATAGCAATATTTAAATAACACAACTTTTAATAAAATTATATAAAAAACACATGATCAGTTCCAAATTGTGTCTCTTTAAATTTCTATAATATTAATTGGAAACTGTTGTCAATGTTGCTGAACAATTTAGGCACATTTTTTGAGATGATGCCATGGAAAAAGTAGAAACGTATAGAAATTTAAAGAAATCTGTAATAATTTCGTATCTTGCATATTCCGAGAGTAACAAATTCTGATGACACCTCAGTATCAATTTTAAGCAGGCGACAGATTTTTTACTGGTACTTTTACTGGTACTTTACTCTTGTTCCGCTAAAACTCTTGTTACGCTGAAGTTTTTTGTTGTTATTAATACTTACTTCATAGATGGATTCAAAACTATGATATTTCGATTGCAACAAATTAGCAACAAATTTCTACGTTATTTTTACATAGATCGGTTTTGTTATATATATATTGTTCCGCTAACTTAATTTTCTTTCAGCGGAACATCATTTTAAAAAAAACTGACAGAACAACAAATTTTTTTTTTTGGCAACTTTTTAACAACAAATAAAAATATTAATTAAAATTGATTCTGCTCGCTTTGTTCTGCTAACTTATAAGACATACGTTAGCACTTTACTCGTGTAAAGAGGCGATGGGTGATCACTTCGAAGGTGATTTTCCGGTCAAACAGGATGAGCATCAAAATCTTGTGCATGAAAGCACATAAATAGAGGAACAATTTGAGCTTACAATCAATTTACTATCTGCATTTTAATTGGCACTTTACTCTTGTAGAGATGCGATGGATGGTCATTTCGGAGGTAGTTCTTCGGTCAAAGGGAATGAGCACCAAAATCTTGTGCATATTTTGAGAGCGAAAAAGTGGAGGAACAATTTGAGCTGACAACTTCGCTATCTTTATTTTAACTGGTACTTTACTTTTGTACCGGTGTTGTATATACATATATCAAACTTTATTGTATATCTTTCAAACCATTACGGTTACATTAATTTTGATTTGTTATTTTAAAAACACATAAAAATCATTTAATTTTACTACTCTATTAATTTTTTTATTTTGTGTTTAATTTAATGAAGGATGTGCTTAACTTGACATTACTTGACAGTAACTTAACTTGACATTAAGATCTTAACATTAAACTAAACCCCCCACTTTCAATCGCTATTTTCTTTAACCAATCAAGCGCAAAAATTAGCACTAAGGCACATGAATAATATTTAAATGGATTATGTTACAACAGAATTAAATAATTAACAAAAATTGACGTTAAAATAAGTTGATAGATAATCGAAATTCTACCGTATATCGGAATGAGCTGATCAGGATGTACATCTCTGTCTTACTTCGAATCGAATTTGTTTTATATACCTGCTTGCTAATTGAAGAAAAAAAAAGAATAAAAGCAAAGTCTATAATATTGATGCGTTTGCAGTCAATGCGCCAAGTATCAAAGGGATGTGAGCTTGGGGGAAACGTAAATGACGCACCCTGGAGACAGACGCCACAATATCATCAAATGTACTAGGTTGCGTCAATCAAATGATTGCATATTTATTTACTTTTTTGCGGACATAAGGCGAACCGAAGCAAGTTTGTCCGTAATTTACAGACAAACTTAACGGGTGTTCTCGTTGTCATTCATTTAATATCTACGCAATATAAATAAAAGAAATACAATTTTAATATAATTGAGATACATATATTCGCGTAATCTTCCTTTAAAAAAAAGTATCGATAAAAAAGTTACCAACCAACTCTCTGTTATTTAGAAAAAATATGAAAAATCCTCTCTCTCTCTCTATCTCTCTCTCTCTCTCTCTCTCTCTCTCTCTATTATAATATATATATATATATATATATATATATATATGTATGTATATAGGATAAATGGTCCAACAATGAACCATGTTAATTTCATATTTAGAGACTTATATCTTTCTCAGTTTTAAGTTTTAGTTGTCTGTTATTTAATTAAGTTAAAATTATCTGAATTTTTGCATACAGTTTATAAATTTAATTAGCTACATACTATAAACAATACCTCTTCAGTTATTTTTTTAATTTAGCTATTAACATTATTTCAAAAAATGGGAAGTGGTCATTGTATACAATGGGTGTATACATAATGAACTGTGCTATTTTTAATAATGAACCACATGTTTTATTCGAATTATTAGAATTATTTAGTTTTGCCATGTTTTAAAATGTTTTTTTATAAAATAGATAATTATAAGGTGATAAAAATTTACGAGGCCGACTGCCGCTTTTTCTGCCAGATTCTTTTGTTTCGAGTGAAAATGCATCGAATGAGAGTACACTTTTATTAAGATTTTAAATGTAAGGGAGTCGTATCTTAAATAATTATCACAATGAACTTATTTTAAAAGTTATCATAAACAAATTATGTGGTTTACAATAAATGGTTCGTTGTGCATTACATCAAAATGATTCATTGTAGACCACGTAATCTTTTCCACGATTACCTCCAAAATAATGCGATAAAATGATACAATAGAAAAAAATTGCTTACAGAATAATAAAGCCAAATGTGCACACAAAACAATTGCACAATGAAAAAAATAGCAGTTATAACAACAAAAACATAAAAAAATGCGAAAAGAAAAAAATTTACTTTGCGAACCAAAATTCTTAAAATATAATTTCACATGACCGTCCTTGGCGCGATTTGCCAGGCGACTGGGAAACCGAGGAGGGGTTCAAATGTGAGTCGCTGCATGATAACAGCGCAATCTGGTAACGTCACATTTACGAAATATCGCAATGATTCATAGTGTACTACTAGTTCACTGTTGGACTAACTATTCTACTATACAAATGTGCGCGTGTCCTATGAAAATCTTTTATTAATATTCATAATTAAAAATTTATGTACGTTCAAAGTTAATTATAGTTAATTAATATATTAAGTACAATATTTTTTAAGATCATAATGTGAATACACAACGAATCGGAAATAAAAGCTCTAAATAGTCAAGCTGATTCTTAGGTGCTATAAATAATTCCAGCGTGTGAATTTATATACTATATTATCATTTCTGAAATTAATTCATTTATACGAATATATATATTAGTTCAAAACTCGATCGTAGTGGCGCTTCGTATTTAAAGTAATGTTATTTAACATAAACGGTCTTGTTTCCAATCTTATTGGTTATATACTATAATATATATCTACTTCTGCAAACTAAATTTAATTTTCAGTCTCGAAACGCAATCATATCAGAACTAAAGAACTAAAGAATAATATTACAAGCTAAATTGACGAGCAAATTAATAATATTGATATTTATAGGCATCTTAGAAGATGTTAATGTGATGCTGATATACATCAAATCAGTAAATAATTTGATTGCAAAAAATATTATCTCAGCCGAAAATCAAGATCCTGGTTCAATCTCCGGTCGAGATAATACAAGTATATTTCTCATGTATGGTTTTCGCGTGCACTTAATGCGAGATATAGTTGTATTTTTTTTACTAACGGACCTAATGAATATAATAATATTTTGTGAAACATTACGATCTTGCAAATTCATCACACTTTATCCAAGAGATATCCTGCGAACATCCTTAAAACATTTACAGGATATAGGAATATCCTTTGAATATTTTTAGAATGTCTTCGTTGTATAAAAGTAATAGAATTGTTCCAATGATTACGGATAAAAAAATGTCTTTAAAACTACTAATTCCTATATCCTGTAGATGAATGTAGCAATATAATAAGGCGTTCATTTGAATCATGAAATTATATGACTCGATGTCCCGTTTAGCAACTAAACATCCCTGTGTTATAATAGAGATGCTACATAATATTAAGTATATATTAGAAAAATTGTTTTCTTTTAAAAATGCATATATCGGAAACGAAATAAAAATTTAATTATTTCGTTCTCAAATTATTTTTCAGGTAATAAACGATTAAAGATCTACAAGAAATATTTTTAAGCTTTCAAAGTAAAGAAATAAGTTTTGGGAATTAATTCTCTGATTTAATTCCAAGCGAATTTCATTTTTCAAATTTTGGAAGGAAAAAGAGTTTAAGTTTATAAAAAAAACGTTTTGCTAAAAAAAAGTCAATTCCGGATTAGAATCTGCGGACGAGAAAAGGCACTTCAACGACAAACTTTTGTTACACCCGATGTATATGCAAGCACTTACGTCATGTTTAAAGCCTATCGATATTCGATGCCACCACCTGCGTCTTGATAACATCCTTGATATATTTTCGAAGTTTTGGTTCGGAAGTCGAAGAAAACTATGTTGCCAATCGAGCTTATTTCCGTCTCGAGAAACGAAGACGAGGAATAAGAAGAAAGGCAAAAAGATGGAGAACAAGAAAATAAAATAAAGGAAAGTAAAAAACACATACGTATGCCGATGGAAGAGGGTCGAGAAAAAGAAGAGAAACGGGTAAAGCACGAACAGAACGCGGGCGAAGAATAACGAAGAAAGAGCGTGGGCGGGAAAGAGTTAGCGGTCAGGGGCCCAGCGGGGATAAACAGGATAGAATATACGGGAGAAAGGGGAAAAAGGAAAGAAGGGAGGAGAGGGAAAGGATGCAGACCACGATTCAGCGGATTTTCAACGTAGCTGCACATCTCGCGTAGGGGTGTGCGACTCTTAATGCAGCGGAACCGCCCCCTGATGCCGCGCAGCCAATGGCGCGGCTGTCTCCGATGCGCGAGCTTGAGGGTTGTTAACGAAGAGTCGGAAATACCCCCCTCGTTACACTCTCACCCTTCCGTAACGTAGTGACGATTCATCTCGCAGTGCTCTCGCCATGTTCGCGCTGAACGAGTGGCCCGTTCTACTATAGTGAGGATCTCCATTGGAGTCGGCCGGTGAAGTCGCCGAGGAGAATCGTACTCTTCATTTCCGTAAGCAGTCAACCCTGCGAATCCAATTGAAGAAACGTTGCGGGATCAAGCGCGCGCGGTCGCTCATTATGGCGGGCCCATATTTGTCGCCTCTCGGGCCTCAAGCCGATCTGCTTACCGAGTACATGTTCGGGCGTCGTCGTCAGGTCAGTGTACGTTTCTCATAATTTCATTAATTTTTTTAATTTGTTGCTAGAGTTGATCATCATCATTGTTTATTAATCGAGTTTGATATACGATTTTTTGCTACATGATTCTTTGTGTGTGTGGGGGGATTCTCATTCTATATTCAAGTATTTATATACATTTAAATAACTCCACTTTCGAAGTATTCTTCGATATAAAAAAATCTAGATAAAATGTACGTGCCATATGAATATGAGCAATGAAACTCGCGGCTACAATTTGAACAGTCATGTGAAATTAATAACAAATTAATAACAAATTAGATTGGATGTACTTAGTGCTCACTGGTTCACATTATAGCCGTTGTATACAAATTTACAAATATATGTTTAATATATAAATAAAACAATGAAATCCTTAATATATTTTATTATTTACGTTGTTAAATAAAATCTGTATTTTATAATTCAAAATATTTGTATTTTACACAAATTTAACAGCTGTGATATGAATTAGTGCATCTAACTAATCCGCATTCGCTATTTGTATGTGCACGATGACATAAATGATATATATAGAAAATTATATATATTTATATTTATATATATATATATATACATAAAAAAATCATATATATATATATATATATATATATAATATATATATATACTTGATAATAATATACATAAAAAAATCATTTTATGATGTACAGGTTTGATGCGTATATTGGATTGGAGGAAAAGTTCTGCGGTACTTTGTTAGCTCAAAATTATATATACAATATCTTCGTTAAAGTGATCAAATTTAAATTTAAAAAAAGAGTTTTAAAGCGTTTCAAATCAAACGTCAAGAGTTTGAAATCTCTACTTTCGAATAGTTATTTTTTTGAATTTATGTGAGTTTTGTAATTTTGATATATATATATAACTACGAGCTAAAAAAAAAGGAAAATTTTTCTTCTCACTTTGTGGATCTGTGTCATATGTCAAAAAAATTTGCGAAAATTTTTGACTATCTATATTGTGAAGTTTTCCTTACAAAATCATTTTTTTTTATTTCTATGATGTTTTGTTCTTGAGTTATTCGCAAGTAAAAAGGAGCATTATGATTGCTCATAATTCCATTATAAATCGTATTGCAATTAAAAAAGCAGATTCTTAATGCTGAAACGTTGCTCTATCGAATAGTATCATGCTAATTTTTTTAATGTAACATATATAGAAATTTGAATTAAAAATGTGACATTACTGTTATTATATATAAATAACTATTGCGCAATGAAAAAAAGAAAGTAATATTACATTTTTTAGCTCAAATGTGTATATATCATATTTTTTAAGAAATAGGCAATTTCACTTGATTATAACTTTGAGAATCTTTTATTAATTACAGTATAATGATTTTTGACAGAGTTATGAGCAATCAAAATCAGAATCCTCTTTTATTTAATCCACGTGTAACTTGGTAACAAAAAGTCATAGAAACATTTTTTAAAATCGAACTTTTAGGAAAAACTATAAGCTTTCACGTCAGATAGTCGAAAATTTCATCAAATATATTTTGTATATAATTTTGAGTTAACAAAATTCCGCAGAACTTTTTCTCCAATTCAATACATCATAAACAAAATAAATTTTTGATATTTTATATCATAGTAAAATTTTAATTATATGAAATAGGTATTTATACAATTGTTAATTCCGTTGAATATTTATTTTACAGGTATATAATTGGATAATCTCACGAATTTTATATAATCAATAAAAAAGATTAGATAAGATTCAGATTTTCTTATTTTATAGCTTTATTTAGCGGAATTGATATCAGTTTTACGCAATTTTATTAAAATTGTTATAATTTTTAAAAAATTTTGTATCCTTTTCAATTTATTGATAAATAGAGTAGCAATAACTTATCTCACGTGTTAACATGATAACATCTACTAATTTTGAATGTAGGAATAAAGTTGCTGAAATCGCACCAGTCTCTAAATCACACTATCTCACCTAAGAATTTAATTATTATATTTACATATTTTCTTGGATTATTTGATAACTTCACGGTACTGCAACGCTGCTGCGTTACATTCATGACATATAGCTCAATAGAAGTGTTATTATTTAAGTAAATAAAAAAATCATTATAGCGTCCTAATAAAAAATTTTATCGTAAATGAATATACAAGGTGTCTCTGCATATAGTGCCAAAATTGCTATAGCGGTTTCAAAACATGAAAATAAATCGAAAATGTTTAATAAACATATGTTCGATTTCGAACGGTTTCGGAGTTACGAAATATTAAAGTAAGAAAACATAAATCGTAGGAAATGTTTATTTAATGTTGATTATTTAATGTTCGTTATTCTATTGTTCTGAATCCTGAATCTTTTTTTGGGCACTTATTATGGATATCGGAATTATTCCATTGGGAATAATTGAATAATTCTGATCAGCATCCATTTCGACCTTGTTCCATGATACATGCCTAGATTAGGGCCAATAGTCAGATCTTATATTCAAAATCGTCTTAAGTACAATCTTAAAAAGTCACGAACCAATCAGAGGGCTGTATTAGCATCTTAAGAAAATCTTGAAATAAAAACAGAATGAATACCGTCCTAGATCTTCCATTTGTGCCTGAAATGTAAATACATATATATTAAGAATCACGGGACATCACTTCACTTTACATTTCCTGTGCGAACATTTTTCCATGATCACTATCCTTATTGGATTGAAAGAGGCTAGTAGGTCTATTCTATAACTTTTAACAACAGTTCAGTATAGTATATATATTATATTGTCGTTGCGCAGCTTTTTTACCATGTAAAATAACGACATCCTTAGCTAGTAAAATTGTCGTTAAGAAGATAATCCAGGCCAAAATAGGCCTGGATGCTTTTATTAAATGGCCAACAAGTTCCGACCTCACACCACTGGATTCTTTTTGGGGCGAATGAAAGATCTAGTCAGTTCTAACAGAATGAGATTCAGAATGCGGAATAATTATAGTAACTAATAACGTTGTCGATATTATTCGCGAAATTTTAAATATTTGTCATCAAGTCCGAAATAATTTATTAATTTGTGCTAGAAGGTGTATCGAAGTCGACGAAGGAATTTTTTAACATCTTTTAAAGAAAAGTTTCAAATAGAATAACAAATTTTAAACAACATTTATTACGATTCATGTTTCTTTAGTTCAATATCCCGTAACTCTGAAGTCGTTCAGAATCGGACATCAAGCGACGCTAAGTGCATAAAAATATAAAACGGGCTGTTTGATCACTTAATGTGTGAATGTTATTGCGTATATGTTTGTGCCGTTGCCAAATTCGCGATGCTACACTGAAAGAAAAGATTGACTGAATATGACATAATATTTTTAATTGATTGTAGCAGTCAATTTCAGGTTGCGTTGAAATTACACGGTACGAAATAGGACTACGCCATTAAAGCAACCAATCAACGCTATTCCGCACTTTTCCATCACGCAAGTTTTGTGTGCTATGTTTACATGGTGCCTCAAGGATGCATCCAGAATGAATATAATTTAAATACTACTAATTTTATGTTAATAGTTTGCTTATTTAAATAAAATATAATTTATTAAAACAATTATCACTGTATTTAATATTTTACAATTAATATTTACAATCTTATATTTTTTGAACTGCTTTAACGCATTTACTATCATTTTTCCGCATTGTATGAACAGAGTACGCTAAAATTGCACGTAATGCGTCATTATTTTTTGATCTTGATATCTATATTTAAGCACTTAGATTTTGCTTCATTCGTCTTAACATTACGCGATTCCATCATATCAATCAGCATCAAATTATTTTAATCTCTCAAAATACGACGATTTATTACAAGAATACGATTTAGGTGACTATTTACGGTTTAGGACACAATGATGCACTCTATATTCCGCAACATCAAATGTAGCGTTGATTGGTTGTCTCAATGTTGCATTCTCTATTCCGCACCGTGTGATTTCACCCTTAGCTTATCGAAATCTTACAATGACATTGCGGCTAACCAAAAATTGGCTGCTGCAACTAAAAATTAACTGCTGCAGCTAATTAAAAATGCTATGCCATATTTTACCATCTAATTTGTTGCAGCAGCCCATCTTTTCTTTCAGTGTACCAGTAGTTTTATTTGGAACTTTGACATCAACAAACTTTAGATTAAAATTACTTCAGAAGCTAAAAGCACAATAAAAAATCTAAAAACACTTTTATTATATAATGTCTTTCGATTGCGACAAGTTCCAATAAAACTGATACAACCGAGATACCGAGAGATCAGGGCTATTATGAAAATTTTGCGATTCCAATCGGAAACACGAGATTTCAATTAATAAATTTCCGACCGCGATTCCGTTCAT
Source organism: Acromyrmex echinatior (assembly GCF_024713525.1). Lineage (NCBI taxonomy): Eukaryota > Metazoa > Arthropoda > Insecta > Hymenoptera > Formicidae > Acromyrmex > Acromyrmex echinatior. Next base: position 1,309,782 of record NC_141860.1, read on the forward strand.
GTGTTTTTGCTATTATGATTTCCGAACGGAAATAGATTAAGGAAATAGAATAAGGAAATAGACTTTCCTTATTTTTCTAGATCAGGGTATCTATCATGGAAAGTCGGAATGGATTCCGATAGGAATTATTCCATTTTCCCTAGAAAATATAATAAAAATTTAGAGAATAATTGAACTGAAATAAATCGAACAGAACGCAAAGAAGAACGCAAAAACTTTTACGACCAATCACAATGTAAGTCTACAAGAAATATCGCTAAATTCAAAATATTCGATACTTATACTGTAACAGTACATAGCTGTAAATGAATTGAAAAGTGCTTTATTGAACATTTTTGAGATCCTGATAACAAGTCGCAGATGTAATTAAGATCCAAATGAATTAATAGACGTATTAATACATAATCTTTCCGATTGGAATTATCTATTTATTCCTAGATGGGTTATTATGGACAGTCGGATTGTTTCCAAATCAATCGGAAAATTTCCGACATCTCTCGAGTTGTCAAGTGTCGATTTCGATCGGAATGAAGACTAATCACGATAAGATGCCAATCGTTTCTTCCACCATACATTAAAAAAAAAGGTGACTAAATATGACATAGCATTTATTGACTGTTGCAGCCAATAAAAATGTTATACCATATTTTACTATTTAAATTGTTATAGCAGTCAATCTTTTTTTTTAGTGTAAAAATGACATTCTTTTGGAAGTTATATAAAATTGCTTCTCCCGTGACACTATTAATTTAGAAAAATTTATTTGAATTAAAAAAATTAATTGTAACGACAACATAACACGTATCTAATTACGTCGGCGTGACGTATTACAAAATTGCGTTTATAGCGCATTAAAATGCAATTACTATTGTTAATGTTGTTTGGTGAAATATTTTACTTTATTTTGCTGAAAATGTACGTTAAAGGTATATCCACACAAACTTCCATAACCGCATAAATGTATGCATAAAGAAAATTATTCAATCCCATTTCTCTTATAAAGTCGCACGAAAAATTATGTAATTGGATAATTTTCTTTATACATACGTTTTATGCAGCTATACAAGTGTGGATATATCCACGTTTTTAGCTATCATATTGATGCAATCGGACATTTTATTGAGATTAATTATTTTTACTGCATCGTTATTGGTCGTTATTAATCCATTTTCCTATTCTTCCCTTTTCGCTTAAGTTTATTCCTATCAAGAGAAATAGATAGAAAGCTCATTCCGCTCGTAAATCACAATAAAAGAAACATGAACAGAATCGCAGTCGGAATGTCGCGTTTCCGATGGGAATAATTAGACAGTTTAGCTACAGCAACTAAAAAATCAGTAAAATTAGGCTTATTTGACGCGTTTTTGTACGAAATGAATGAATCTGGAAAAAAGTATCGCTCTGCCCCGCAAACTAAAATATTAATTGTTAAAGTTAACAGATATTCAAGTTAGAAAATCTGTCACATCCCAGACAGCACATAACATTAATAAAATGTATTTGAACGTTCTAAGAATATTTGTACATTTTTAAAATGTTCTATGGACATCTTTAGAAGTTTGGTGCTGTATGGGATTGATAATATAGAAAGTTACGCAATTCTATTCTATAAATACAATTTTTTTGTTTTAAAAACAAATTCTCTGTTTTAAAAGCACAAATTCTCTACCTTAAAAATGTGTTGAGATACCAGAAACTTTCCGATCGACTCAGAAACAATCGGACTGTCATAATAACCCATCTAAGAATATCTAGGGATAAACGGAATAATTCCGATCGGAATCCACTCCGAACATTTTCATAATAAATGCCTTGGAATTCTGAAAAGGGGCCATTCCAGATTTTTCCAGTATATACGTATGACACGTACAACACCTACGATAATCGATTCTGTCCCTGGAAAATTTCACAACCTGAGAAGTGACCACTTTTCTGTATTAATGCTCGCAGTCCATGCACGATTAATGATACAACCATACGACTAAAGCCTAAGGATCTGAATACAAAAATTGTCGTAACATTTACTTAGAAACTTAATTTCTAGATGTAAGTAACGCATAAATTTTGGCATATGGCATATGACTTATTAAACCGTCTCTTAAAATATTTTTCCGGCTACAATTGCGTTAGAAAATTAATCGCGTATACGAATATGCCACTTAGCGCGTGCTCTCTGAAGAGAGAAACTTTTGAGTTAAGACTTTTAAATATTCAGATATCCGAAATCGATTCTGATCCGAGAACTCAAAACCGTATTATTCGGATCCGCGGATCTGAATTTGGATCCGGATCTAAATTCAGATTCGGATCTAAATTTGACTTCGGATTCATGTCCAGAAAGAAAGAAAATATCAAAGTATTTAATAAATTTTAACATACATTACTTTTTAAATAAAAATTCAATTTTGATTTAGATGTATAATTGAAGAAAAATGAAATTAAAAAATATAAATATAGATTCACACAGAATTATACAAACACTTAAAATCCAAATAGACCGTTTAAGGCATTTGTTTCTATAAGTTGTGTTTCTCACATATATATCCTATGAGATTTAATATTGTTTATAAATATAAATGTTTAGAACAGACTCTCAGTCTTAAAATAGTAATAACAAAGATGTACAAGGTTAATAAGAGAAATATTTGTATTTCATTTTTACACTCAGATTAAATAAGTGTATAATATAATATACACTTTAATATACACTTAGTCCGCACTAATGCAACAAAATTCGCTATAAATTTGCTACGAATTCGGATCCAAATCTGAGAACCGGATCTGGATTCGAGTTTTACTATTCGGATTTTAGACATTCGGATATCTTAGAAAATTCGAATTTCCGAATAACTCGAATTTGAAGCATCACATTTATTCGTAATTTGGATAAACGGATATCCGAATAGCTTTAAATCCAAATCAATCTTAAAGCTTTACTTTTGAGGCAAACGTTCACACGCATAAATGACGCATATCTGTCTGCACGAACACTAGTCCGTACTGAAGATAGTTGAAATGTGGCAACAGCATGTTCTTGTCTCGCTACTCGGCGTGCGAGAAGGAGAATTCTACCAAATCACAAATTTAAACTCTAATTCAGAAACAGCACCACTAAGCCTCCCCATTTCTTTATGAGTTTTCTATGATATTTCTACATTTATTAATTTTTTTAATCTGTAGAAGATTTTCGCTGCAAAGTACTTCGGCAAGGCTTGGTATAGGAGTTTACATGTTAAAAGCTGAAACTTTGAAGATTATTATCTTCATTTCAGCATCACTAGGATCTTTGAAATTTTCACCATATATAGATAAAATTATTTTAAACATAATAGATTTAAAAAAAATTCTAAATTTCAAAAAAATCTGCAGAAACTCAATTTCTCAGAGAAATACCTTAATAAGTTGTACGGCAATAAGTTGTATGTCATACGTGAAAGCTTATGCGTTACTTACGTCTACAACTTAAGTCTAATTGTAAGTAAGTATTACAATTCTTATGCTCAGTCCTAAGTTCGCTTACAATCATATTTAACATAAAGACAAAATAATCTGAATTTTCGGAAATTTTGAATAAGTATTATAAATACAGTGGATGTGAAAGAAATTTTTTTAACAGTATGCATTATTCGAGAGAAGTAATGAGAGATATAAGAAGCATTGGTTATATTTTAATCCCAAGCAGCGTTTGCAAAGCGCTAAAAAAGCGATCGTATGCGCTTTTCTAGCGCTTCGTTAAGCGCTGTGTGTTACTTGAGATGTTTTAATAAAATGGAGCAAATATAGTAAACATTAGGATTGACGATTATCTGTTTATCCGGGTAGCGGGATATCCAAGATAGAAATATCCGATTGAAGCGGATTTCGGATCCGAATCTGATTGAAACTGTTTAGATATCCGAACCATTAAACTTTAATGATTTAACCATTTATTATTCGGATTTCGAATCTCTCAATATCTTTCTCTATATATACAGGGTGTATATATATATATATATATATATATATATATATATATATATATATATATATATGTATGAGAGAACGAAAAAATGAGGACGCGAGAAAGAGAGAGAGAGAGAGAGAGAGAGAGAGAGAGAGAGAGAGAGAAGATGAGAGTGTGAAAAAAGGGCGAAAACCAATGAGACCAAGAAATAGAGAAGCAAAAAAGCGAGAGAAAAATTTTATGTATTTATTTTATTTATATATCTGTTAATATAGGCCAAATATACTTTTACATATTAATATAATTTTAATTAACTAAACAAATCATGTTTTTATTAGTATTAATAAAGTGCAATAGTTATATATAGTTTGTGAAAAATAAGGGGGTGTCGCTTTAGAAGACCCATGTATCGGCGTACTTTCCTCTAATGAAGTCTGTAATTTAATCAGAAACTGGATTTATGAAATAATGAATTTGAAAGATTGAATCCGGATAGATTCGAATATACTCTGCGCAGAATATTGTACTTCAATATTTGGATATAGAATCTGAAAAATATCATTATCCGGATATTCGGATACACGGATATTTACAGATCCGAACAAAATTGTCAATCCTAGTAAACATATTATATATGTATGATATATGATATTTATAATTTATTATTTTACATTTAAATATTGTTTAGAATCGTAAATCATTTCCGTTTCTATTTTAGTATTTTTCTCCCACATCTCTATGGAAAAGATGGTGGCAATAAGGTGAGAATCTTGGCGTGGAGTATGAGAAAACGTAAATATTATTTAGCAACTCTATTAGGCTAACATTATGACATTTCAAATAAATTTCTTTTTCTTTAAAAGTTTCATAAATGACATTGAACAAAAAGCAATTGCTCTGAGTATTTTTATTATATTTTTCAGAGATTATATGGTCTAGAATAAACTCATACTACTAGGTGAAACTTATGTAAAATTTAAAAAATGATTTTTTATGGATTTATTTAAATGGATTTATTTAAAAAATGGACATATATAAAATGGACTTATATAAAATAATAAATTATAAATATCACGTATCATATGATATGTTTACTATGTTTTAATACTCCATTTTATAACATTAAAATATAAAAAAAATTCAATAAAGAATAACGGTAATTAAATAAATTAATAATATAATATAGAGCTACGAACCACTTAAGTTATTATGTAAGTAAAAATATTTATATCAACAATCTGAATTTTGTAATAGACATTTTGACAATAATGATTTTAACAAAGTTACTGGTAATTACGCAAGATGTTCACAAATTAATATAAAAATAGTAGTAGTTACCGATAACTTTTTAAAAATTATTTAACATTGAAAATGACCCAATAAGGGTCGAAATATCCGTTACAAAATTTAAATTGTTGATATAAATATTTTTACTCACATAATAACTTGAATGGTTCATAGCACTACATTATATTACAATATTAATTTATTAAAATATAACCAATGCTTCTTACAACTCATCGTATTATATATACTGTTAAAAAAATGTCTTTCATATCCATGTATTTATTTATTTATTTAAAATTTCCGAAAGTTCAGATTATTTTGTCTTTATGTCAAATATGATCGTAAGCAAACTTAAGCTTTAGTCATATTGTTAATCATGCATGGACTGGGAGCATTAATATAGAAAGGTAGTCACTTCTCAATTTGTGAAAATTTCCGAGGGACAGCATCGATTACCGTGAGTGTATATATGTACTATATGTAAAGCATTTTGTCCATTAAATTGCTTTTCACAATGTCTTCATTTAAATAATATTACATTAAAATTAGCAGTATAAGTATACATTAATGTACGTACATATATAATAACCTTTAAAAAACAAAAAATATACAGGGTTGGCTATATTCGACGGAAAGATGTTTTTTTTTCAATCATGGGAAAAAAACACATTTTTTGCTGTTCATTTTAAAAATCATTTAATAGGGTTCAAGGTGTTTCCGTCGAATATGACCAACCCTGTACACCAAGTGCACAAAAAAGGTATCAAATATTACATTCTTTTTAATAAAATGCGGATACGAAATAAATGCAATTAAATTAAAGTATTTCATAATACGCAAAACGTATAAGATAGATTGAAAGATAGATTTTAATAGATAGATTGACTAAAATGATCAATTGGATTATAATGAAGAAAAAACTTGTGTGCCTGAGTATATTTTGCAGATATGCACAATATATGAAAACAGTAATTCAACAAAGAAAATATGTTAATAATTGCTTACTAATCTTCTAAATTCGTTATCAAAAACATTTATATCTAAATACTTAGATACAGAAATATTAAAGATAACGAATTTACAAGAGTAAGCAATTAACGTCTCTTCTTGTTGAGATCGTTTTTATATTGAATATTTACAAAATATTGTATGTAATAATCTTTTTATTAATTCATATTGCAAATAATTTCCGTACAAAACATATTGGTCCTAGAAAATTGCGTTTTAATATATTGGGTGGATCCATATAGTCGTTCGGTTTTTGTTAGTAGTGCAAATTTTTTCCAAATATCTCCGGTTCTGGTTGCTTAATCGGGCAATCCAAATATGTTTTGGAAAGGTGACAGTCCGCTCTTTTTATCTGTCAAATTTGGTTTCATTGGCATTAGTTTTATTTGTGTTACAAGCCTGTGAACATGTCGGAGAATAAGGTGCATTTTCGGCATATTTTACTTTATTACTTCAAGAAAGGCAAGCGAGCTGCGGAGGCCCACCGAAAGATATGCGGCGTATACGGGGACGATGCCTTAACAGAACGTGCCGCTCAGAAATGGTTTGCCAAATTTCGTTCCGGAGATATGAGTCTTGAAGATGGATCCCGCAGCGGTCGGCCCACAGAAGTTGATTCGAATGATATCAAGGCACTGGTTGAGCAAGACCGGACGCTAAAGCGAGAGATTGCGGAGACACTTAAAATAGATTATGGAACCATTCAAAGACATTTGCAACAGCTTGGCTACGTGTCCCGCCTCGATGTTTGGGTGCCGCACAAGCTGACCGAGGAGAATCTGGCCAACCGCATGTCCATCTGCAATTCACTTCTAAAGCGGCACGAAAGCGACCCGTTTCTCAAACGAATAGTGACTGGCGACGAAAAGTGGATCATCTACGACAACATAGTGCGCAAGAGATCATGGGGAATCGCTGGCGAGCCGCCGAATGTCACCCCGAAGGCCGGCCTGCATCCGAAGAAGATTTTGCTATCCATATGGTGGGATCATCGTGGTGTGCTGTTTTACGAGCTGCTTCCTCAGGGAAAAACGATTGATTCGAAGGTCTACTGCACGCAGCTAACGAAATTGAATCAAGCATTGCGACAGAAACGTCCAGAACTGGTCAATCGCAAAGGTGTCATATTCCACCATGACAACGCCAGATCTCACACCGCAATAATCACTCAGCAAAAACTCCCAAACTCCCTCAACGGGAAATCGTTCGCTGATCAGACAGCTGTAAAAACGTACCTCGACCGATTTTTCGCCTCTAAGCCTCAGACCTTCTATGAGAGCGGAATAATGAAATTGTTGGAAAGATGGCAAGAAGTCATCAACAAAAACGGAGAATATATCATTGATTAAAATTTATTCTTTGTGAAAAAAACTTGTTTCATTTTAGCCTTCAAAAACCGAACGACTATATGGATCCACCCAATAATTTGGGCACGCCAAGTTTTTTCTTCACTATAATCCAATTGACCATTTTAGTCAATTTCAATCTTATATATCTTATATATCTTATATATCTTACGTTATGAAATAATTGGCTAATTGCATTTATGTCGTATCCGTTTTTTTATTAAAAGGAATGTAATATTCAATTATTATACATTTGGTATGTATCTTTTTTTATAAAGATTTATTTCAAGTATGTTTATTAGACTTCATTTTCTTGTTTATTAGACTGTTTTCACGTATTAAAATCATTGTAGCAGTTTTGGCATTATATGCAGAAACACTCTGCATATGCGTATATATACATACAGAGTGTCCGGTAAGTTTTGACAAAGCGCAAAGTGTGTAGATAAAACGGACTAAACTGAGTCAAAAAGTTCTGTACCATTTTTGCAATTTTTGCAATTAACAAATAGTTAAGATATTAATTATTAAAAATCACTGAATATTAGTATTCAATAATTTTTTACTCAAATACTATCAACTTTACAAAAAAAACAGCAAGATATAAAATTGTTTACTTTCTTCTCATAAAGCTCAGAGAGTTTTTTTAAAAATCACCGAATATTAGTTTTCAATAATTTTTCCTCAAATACTATTAACTTTACAGAAAAATTGCAAGACATACAAATTGTTTACTTTCTTCTTATAGAACTCTAAGAATTCTTTCAGAATTTTTTCAGAATTTTATAATATCGTATTTTCTCATGTTGGAAAAATAGTTTTCAATAAGAAAATACAGTATTAAAAAGTTGATAAAAAATTCTGAAAGAATTCTTAGAGTTCTATAAGAAGAAAGTAAACAATTTGTATGTCTTGCAATTTTTCTGTAAAGTTAATAGTATTTGAGGAAAAATTATTGAAAACTAATATTCGGTGATTTTTAATAATTAATATCTTGTTAACTATTGTGAAAATTGTAAAATGGTAGAGAACTTTTCAACTCAGTTTAGATCCTATGTGAGAGTTTTATCATTACTTATCAAACACACACATATATATGTATATATATATATATATATATATATATATATATATATACACATTATACACACTTTACACACACACACACACACACACACACACACACACACATGTATGTATGTGTGTATGTATGTATGTATATATATATATATATATATATATATATATATATATATATACATTTATAAACATACATAAACGTGTATAAACATTCACAAATATATATAATTATATATGAAACATGTCCAATGTCCATATATGTTCAATACATCTTTCTTTTGTAAAATTACCGTTTAGTATTAAAAATAATAATGTATAAGAAAACATCAAAAATAATTAAAAAGATGATTTTCAAATTGTTTTACAAAAGAAGGTTATTATTATCTCAAAAGTTATTATTGTCTTACAAGGAAAGATATCCAGTTTTAGTTTTAAAAAAGTAATGGTTAAAAGTCATAGTATTCTACTTCCTAACTAAAATGAGTATGGAAAGGAGGATATTAAAAAAGTCCGATTTTGGTCCTCTTGCGAAACCTTAGTTAACTACAAAAAGTTGTTGTTGGGATCCATATTAAATAGTAAAAATAGTTAATATCTCAGAAATGCGGGGAAAGTAGATTTTTTTTGTTATATGTGTTTCGTTTTGTAAGTCGAATTTTTATATATCACGTTAGAACTTATCATTTGGATATATTGTAAAATTGGATATATTGTAGAATTGGATACATTGTAAAAGTTTCTTATGATAATAGGTACTTAGAAGTTTTAAAGGTTGCTCATCACGATTCTGTTATTAAACATAGCAAATTATGAAAAGTGGGAATCTAAAATGACGCCTTCGACATTCAGTTTTATACGTAAAGTTGCAATAATCGAATTTTTTATCAAAATGAATCTGAGCATGCTGTGTAAGACAAGTTGAATATGAATCTGTTATTAAGTGTACAAATAAGTTTCCGCCGTTTTTAATCAAAAATTAAGCATTTACTGTGAAAGAATGATACATAATGTTTTATTGATGTAAGTCAAAATGTAAGTGCAAGTTCTTTTTGCGTTTGGCACGAATCTTCATTCAATAATGCTTCCAATTCCGCGTCTTCGTACACTTTCAGCCTTCCGCTACGTTCTTTGTCTTCGACGTCAAATTCACCGTTCTTAAATTTTTGAAACCATTCATGACAACTTCTCTCACTTAAGGCAGCCTCACCATCGATTGCTTCTACAAGCAATCGATGAGCCTCAGTTGCAGATTTCTTTAAATTAAAGAAGTAAATCAAAAGTTCCCGCAAATGACGCTTATTCGGCTCAAAACTCGGCATTTTCGCACAAAAAAAAATATATGATGCTGATACAAAATCGCTAGTATTTCAAGGTTATGTTGTTGACAGATGTCCAACCTTGCGATATAATGTTTTATATCAGACAATTTTAACCATAGCTTGCTAGTGGCGGCGTCTTTTGTCAAACGGCGGAAACTTATTTGTACACCTAATAATTAAATGCTGGCGAATTCAATCAATGATGGCGAATTCAAAATAGCCTAATTCAAAATGTTTATGCTTGATTAAAGTTATATAAATGTACTTCATATAATAAGATGAACGACGGCTATCTTTCGACGTTTTCTATTGCGCATTATTAAAGTAGGATTAAAAAAAAATTAAATTAAAAGAAATTCTAAAAAAAATGGTGGTACTAGACAGCTGGTAATTATTTGTTTCATCACTATCATTCAAATCGCTTGCTTCATCACCACCATTGATCGAGATTCAATTTATTTTCTTTTCTATTCCACTTACGTATATGTATTACTCATATGTAGAAAAATAAAAAAATTTTTTTTTAAATTACGAAAAAAGTGTCATTTAAACCCATTTTCAGAGCCGATTATAGTAGATTTTAACTCCATTCTCCTAACAAATATCAAATTTTCCAAGCAAATAATATTAATAGTATTCATTTTAGTTAGGAAGAAGGATATAACTCCTAACCATTACTTTTTCAAAACTAATTAGACATGTGGGTAACTTCCCTTGTTAAAAAAAAATTAAGTTTTAAAAAATTAAGTAAATTATGTAAAAGAATTGCTCATATATATGTTTATGAATGTTCATAGATGTTTATGTATGTTTATGTATATATTTATGTATATATTTCTGCATAAGAAATTTTTTATTGGTTGCTGTTTTTCAACGTATTTCATTGTAGAATTGCAGAAAATATAAGTTGAATAGCCTGAATTTTGATCATTTCTTACGATTAGAATACTATTAAAATTAAATTAATAGGGTTGAAGTTTGCTTGACATTCTTGTTTGCAGATAAAATAAATATACGTTTACAAACTGCTCTAGTTTCGAATCATCAGTAGTCTCCTAAATTGTTCCATAATTTAATCTCCTAAATCGCACGTTGCCTAATATTTTTACATTTGTCTTTGCGTTTATATGTAAGTTTAATATTTTATCAATGATTATTATTTATTATATACGTCCGTTTAATTCGGATCAAATAATTTGTCATAGATAACTTGATAATTATAATGAAAATACGCTTGGACATCATAATTTCCTTACATCTACATTACAAGACACGACCATATGTCGCACAATTCGTTTTATTAATTTCAATTTTTAAGATGATCAAGAATTTTTAATTGAATGAATTGTATTTTAATGATTGTTTTGCGACATTAAGACGGATCTGCAGTTAAGATCGAAACGTCTATTGTATATTATGTATTAATTATAATATGTATTAATAAATGTATTCATTACATACGTATGTATATCCAGTGTTTGGCTCTCAAGCATTATCAGTCTTTGATTTTTATATTTCTTACATTTTTATTCTATTTATTATTATGTAAAAATGTCTATATAAATTTAATGAAGTGTTTATTTTGTTTCACAGAAACTCAAATTATTTCCTGAAATTATCATGTGTTTTGGAAATTATGAAAAATATATTCTAGAGTTTTTAATAGCATAATAAAATATAATTTTTCTCTTTTCTTATGTAAAAGTTATTTTCCACATTATAACGTTTTAAATAAGGAATTTCAGTAGGGTGCAATTTAGATAACTTCCTTTTTATCAAAATCTTATCATACTGAAAAAATTCTTTAAAACATTAAAATAATGTAAAAAAATTATGAAAAAATTACATTAAAAAAGGGTAGTTTGTTATGCTATAAAAAGTTTAAAAATATTCTTCATAATTTCTGAGTTACAAGCTTTTATGTGAAAAGTTATGACTTCGACAATCTCTTGTCCTATATATCTTTTAATTTTAATATTTTAAGATTTTTCTTAGAATATTGTAAGTACATTAATAATAATATCACTATACATGGTGACATAAGAAGGGCCATCTTTATGCAATAACATGAATATGATTTCTTGATTAAAAGCTGTGAAATAATTTAATGTATCGAGTTCTTGAAGTTCGTGACATATGTAACAGTCAGATCTTTGGAACTTTTTCAAGCAGAGACGCAATCGGACCACGTTCACACCTCAACAGCTTCAAGAATTGGAATCTCTTTTCCAGAAAACGCATTATCCCGATGTTTTTCTCAGAGAGGAAGTCGCACTTCGGATATCACTCTCGGAAGCACGTGTTCAGGTGAATCTTCTTTGCAATCATTTCATTGTTTTATTGATTTCACTTAGTTTTTTAAGTGGCTTTTCTGTTTTCACTTAAAAAAACTTTTGCTAACAATTACGTAAATCTACTTAATATCAATTACATTACAGATTTTACTACAATTGTTTATTGATAAACAAAATACACTGTATAAAAAAAAACTAATAAGTAAATTAGAAAGTAAATTAAAAAGAATTTAAATGAAAAAAGAAATTTAAATAAAAACATTTTATTTAAAATTTATATTTTTACTAAAAATTTGTATTCTTTAATTTCTTAATAAAATTTTATCTAAAATATTTTTTTCTAAATTAAAAATTTCTTTTGAAGAACAATTTTATTAATCAATAAAAAGTTTTGGTTTACATCGTTTTGAGATTACGATAAATTCAAATATTTTTACTTCCTCTACTTGTCAGAAAAACAACCCTTTTATTCAGAAAATTAACCAAGGTAAAACCTATCTTCATCTTTCCAATGAAAGATTGAAAACTTACAATTTCGAAGTCTACGAAATACGGTTTTCCAATAGGTTGCTTCATTCCCTAAAACCGTTCACTAATTAAAGCTCAAACACACTGTTTGCAGGAAATACACGCGGTTTATTTTCATTCACTCTCTTTTCAGATTAACTTACTAATGCTCGTAATCGCGGTATACCTAATTTTTCATTAGTTATGCTGTTATTTCATATATTACCATATAAACACATCGGCAAAATGTGATCATTTATAACAAAATACCAATAGAAATAAGTTAAAATATGGGAGAACATGAAGTATTATATATATAGAAAACAGAATTGAATCGTTAAATTTTCTTCTAATTTAACGCGTAATTATACGAAAATAGATCAGAGATGAATGTATTTTCATCAAAATTCTTTTATTTTATTTTATATATAATACGCGCGAATCAATTTCCCATGTATGTCTAATTATTTCATTTACTGATTTCAATTATTCATTGACGGATAAACAAAAAATTGCGACGTGTTATACATCGTGTGTTTCGAATATCTTTTACGAAAAAATAATCCTTATCTCTATTTTCAGATAGCAAACTGACTCTATTATGTCAAATTGACAACAAAATATTTTAAAAATATTTATTAAAAATATTTTATCAAAATGACAAACGTCAATTTTCTACTTGGATTGCTTTTATTAATTAATAATTTCTTTTTTGTTTGCAATCAGTAAAATAAATAAAAAATGTTGTTCAATTACAGATATAATTTCACAAATACATGTTCGGGAAAATTTTTATTTAAAACTCGTAGAGAACAGATTATCCAATCAATCAGTGACCGATACGGATTGTTCAAGCAATTAATTTTCTTGCGATTTCAAGTGTAGAAATCAGAGCAATGGCTTTCAGTCGGATCAAGTTCGCACAGATGTTTCGATTCATTAATGATATCAGAAATACGAACAAAACTGGCTCGATCGTATCACAAAAGCCTTACGTACATCTGGCTGCGATAGAGGCTATTGCGCGGAGACCATTGTGTGTAAACGATTAAGCGAATGCTGATGAAACGGCTGGGCGAATTTGTAGAATATGAGACCAAGTACGAGAAACTTGGAAGTTTATTGAGAGTAAATTCGATTAATGCCTTCGAATCTTTTCATCCGCGAATCTCGTCAGAGTGTGTTAAGAGGATCTGAAAGTCATTTATTTTACCAACTAAATGTAATAATTTTTGTAAAACAATTACTTCTTTCCATTTTTACAGATTCGAAAATCCTTTTGCAAGATTAAAATATACATATACCAATTAATACATATCTGTGGAGTTTAAGCCAAGAACGAAAAAAATTGTTAAAATTAATATCTTTATTTATTTCTTTATGGAATACCGTTTTGTTATTTATTAGTAATGTAATAATATCAAAAGAAGAAACTATAATGACATCTTGTGGAAAAAAATATTTTCTTCAATCAGTTATTTCTTATTTAATGTTTTGTATTTACATGATTTAATAAATTATAGCATTTATCCTTAACAAAATATTCTATTTAATGTATTTTGTAAAGTGTAGTAAAAAATATTTTAATATATCTTGTTTAAAATATAAAGTTAAAATTTATTTTACGATATCAGTAATAATGCATTTAATCAATATTTCTTTCAAAATATATGTTATTGTGAACATAATTGTATTAATTCATGGCTTTCTTAAAAAAATATTTATTTTATATTAGGTGTTGGAATTAATTCGTAGCGTTTTACAAGTGATGGGAAGTACTTTCATTAATGTATTTTTTAATGCTCATGTGAAATAAATAACATTCTTTCATTAAAAAACGCTACGAATTAATTCCAACACCTAATACAATTATCAGAGTATTGTAAAAATTCATTATTTTCCGCAAATGTCACTTAATTATAATAATCTGTTTCATTGAACATCGGTTTTTTTTCAAATTATTATTACAATGTAAAAATTACTGATTTTATGCAACTGTTGAATAAATTTTATTTTATGTGATAGTCATGTATTGCTTAAAATGGTACACATGTATCGCAATAAATTTCTTAATCATCTTGGCTATCTGTTATAGGCGAGATTTTTATCCATAACATTCTTTGCACCATACATATTTTACTTACAGTATTTATTTATATTAATTTGTTTAATAGAAATGAATACACATCACGTTCTTTCAGTTATTGAAAGAAAAATTTTGGAATCTATCAAATTAATTAAAATGAAGAATTTTTTGAAGCTACACAAATAATTTTTGAAAGTAAAAGGATTTGTAATGTGATTAGCAAAGATTAGCAAAGATTATTAATACTCTAAACAACAGTTGTGAATAAAACAAATATGTAATGATAATTTTAATCAAAATATTATCAACAACAAATCTTATGTTACATCAAGATTAAATAATTTAAGTAATTTACCCACAACACAATGATATTTTGACAACGTATTAAAAATGTGCATATTGAACGTTCCGTACGTATTTTAAATATCCGGATTAGAGCTTCAAACATCTTTAGAACGTTTCAAAGACATACAGTGTTACTTTTATCCCAAAAATATTTTTTTTAAGAATACAGAGTACCAAAATTGGACTTATTAAAAATATTCGGCGAATTCTACTAGAGAAAGGAGGGAGTCTTCTCGACAAGAAATTGAATTGGAATTTTGAACTCAATTAATTTTATTCAATTAATCTATGAGTAGAGAGAGGGGGAATGAGGAGAGGATGGAGGGAGGGAGGGAAGGAAGGGAGAGAGAGAGAGAGAGAGAGAGAGAGAGAACACCAAACACACACACACACACACACACACATATTTCGACATATATGTTACATATATTTTACATCTATAAACATCATTTTGTGGGCATTACTGGACTTTGTGTATAGGAACTCTAGATATATTTAGGCTATACAAAAAAAAGAATATAACGCTCGAATATTTGCACAGCAAAACCAATATATCATTCGACAAACGACCAATAATCGAGCTCATTATGATGTTCAAATAATCCTAATTAATATAAAATTTAATTATTAAAAGGAAAAATACATATGTTTCGACTCACAGAATCATCAACAGTTCATTACATAAAATTTCTTTACTTAGATTCTATAAAAAAAGAGTGGATAATAATCCATACGGCCTGCCAAACAGCGACCTCAATCAAAAACCATGCAGTTTAATGGAATAAATTATTGACACACTATGTCTGCAATAAGACAATCAAATGTAAAGTTCATAACCAAATCCTCGTTACAAACAAGAATCAGCTCAATTAAGTCCAATAAAATTGTGATCGTAAAAATGATCTAAATCATATAAAATTTTTAAAAAGGAACAATTATTTAAAAAGTCCAAAATAATCGTGAACTTACAGTCATAATAAAACCAGCAATTTAGAGAAGAGAGATTGTCTGGCAGTGATTTATCCAGTGTTGTTACAATTATCATGTCCTAATGATAATTAAGAATACAAGCTTATTACAAATATAGGTAACATAAGTAGACTTCGCAAACAATATTGTGTGTAAGAATTAGCTATATTTTATTATTCGAGAGTTCTCTTAAGATGTCCATCTAACATTTCGATGTCTTTTATGCAATTGATTCCATTAGCTCTTTAACATGAACCTTGAACATGAAATTTTTCTAATCATTCTTTAATAGTTATGCTCAATTTCTAAATTTTTTTAATAACAATTAAAATTAGAAAAGGCTCCAAAGATTAAATCAATAAAGGAGTATAAAGCCAATGAGAGCCGACATAATTGTACGTGTGTAATCAAAAATAATATATTAGGTGTTGGAATTAATTCGTAGCGTTTTACAAGTGATGGGAAGTACTTTCATTAATGTATTTTTTAATGCTCATGTGAAATAAATAACATTCTTTCATTAAAAAACGCTACGAATTAATTCCAACACCTAATACATGTCAATCATCAATTACAAATATTCTAAAATATTTACATTTTCCCAATCAATTTTCCATATTGTGGTCATTAAAATGTGTTCCATAAGATATAACCAAAAGTCTTGTTGGATCATATTTTATGTTATTAGTGCTCCTTAAGCATCATTCGCAAATGCCTTTTTGTTTGGTCCACATATGACATATTGCAGTTTTTATAGTTGATTTTGTAGATTACGTGGCTATTACAAATTGATACCGTTTTATCTTTCCAAGCTTTAATAAATTTATTGAGCTTATTAATAACCCGGAAGTCAGTGATAGTTATAGATTTATTGAAAAAATTGAAGTTATTATCTTTAAGATACCTTTAATAAATGGAATGGTTACAAAGTCTTTTTTTTATTTGAGTTCTTCTTCTAATTTTTTACTGTGGGATTGAGATCATTTAAAAATTAAGATTTATTAACAAATAAATATTTTAGTCTTTTATTTATAACATTGAAAACTAGATCTAGAGGATAACCAAAAATGTTAAAGGATAACCAAATCTAACAAAATGTTAACGAACAATTCTATTTATTTCTTCTTGTAAAATAATGGGTGAGATAATAGAATGGTACGATCTAATAGGTTGTAAATGAATCCTATTTTTTGACAAATAGGATGATTCGAAAAGAACGATAAATATTGTTTTTACACGTGCGGATAATAAAGGTAATGTCACGTTTACATTAGAGAAAGAAGTGTATTTAAAAAAAGTAGAAGACGTATTAAAAGACAAAAATTCTTATTCCACAATAAAGAAAAATCCAGAAATCCTTAGAAAGGAAAGTAAATGCTAAAAAAATGGGAAGAAAAGGATTTATATTCAATAGAGAATATCTTTGCATAAAGTCTAGCGATGCTCCATTTCCAAAGGCTTATGCATTGCCTAAAATTCATAAAGTAAATATTCCGTTTAGGATTATTTTCTTCAATTGGTATTATATTATATGAGTTGGCTAAATTTTTGGAGATAATCATCTCAGACAATATTCCTAGAGCGAGAGGATATAGAAGTATGATTCGAACTCTACAATAAACTTTCAAGCGTCAATGTGGGGGAATCTGACATACTCGCTTCATTAGATGTTACATCTCTTTTTACAAATGTCTCATTGAAATTGGCCATTGAAGAGAAAAGATGGATACACATTCAAAATTACACTAAATTACGGAAAGAAGAATTTATATATACTGTAAACTTTGTATTGTCTTCAACTTATTTCACGTTTAATAATTTGAATATAAACAGACTTATCGAACACTAATGGGTCCTCCCTTATCACTAGTCATTGCAGACATAGTTTTGAAAGACTTAGAGAAGAATGTATTGAGCGTTAGACTTGCTCATCTATTACAGATATAGTTGACGATATTCTACTTATTTGTCCTAGGGAGACATTAAGTAACATAGGAAATTTAATAGTTACATAAACGTTTAAAATTTACTGTGGAAGTTGAGGATAACCATGGTTTCAACTTTTTGGAATGTCTATAATTAACATTGACAATAAAATTATAATTGACTGATTCCATAAAGAAATTCTTTCAGGAAAATGTCTATTGTTTTTTTCAACTCATTCTACTTGCCAAAAAATAAGATCCATTTACAACTTATTAGATCGTGCCATTCTATTATCTCACCCGTCATTTTACGAAAAAAATACAGAATTGTGCGTTAATATTTTGTAAATAACATTTTGTAGATTTTGTAGATATTTTGTAGTCTAAATCTAATTTTCAATGTTATAAATAAATGTGACTATATTATTAATTTGTTAATAAATCTAAATTTTTTTTAATAATCTCAGTAGAGAATAAGGAGAAGAATTTAAATCAAATAAAAAAAGATTTCTAATTATTCCATTTATTAAAGGTATCTCAGAGGTAGTAACCTCAATTTTCAATAAATCTACAACTACCGCTGGCTTCCGGGTTATTAATAAGCTTGATAAATTTAATAAGACTCAAAAAGATAAAACGGAATCAGTTTGTAATAGCCTCATAATAAAATCACCTATAAAAACTGCAATGCGTCATATATGGGCCAAATAAAAAGGCAAATACAAATGAGACTTAAGGAGCATATTAATAACATAAAATCGATTTTCGATTATATCTGAATTACACATTTTAAATAATAACAATATGGATTGGGAAAAAGTACAAATTTTAGAAATTGGATAGAACTGTTACAAAAGAATGATTGGAGAAATGATTCATATAATACAGAACATATTAAACAGAATCAATGGAATCAATTGTATAAAAGACATCGAAGTGCTAGATGGATCATATGCGGACATCTTAAGAGAACTCTCAAATAACAAAATATAGCTAATTCTTACATACAATATTGTTTGTGAAGTCTACTTATATTATTTGTAATAAGCTTGTGTTTTTATTGTTAGTCATTTTTGGGACATGATAATTTGTAACAATATTAGATAAATCTTTTACTGCCAGACAACCTCTCTTCTCTAAACTGCTGGTTTTATTTCACACTATAACTGTAAGTTTACTGCTATTTTGAACTTTGTAAATCATTTTCTTTTTTAATTTTAAATGATACGTATCACTGATTGAAATGATTTAGATCATTTGTATATCTTTGACAATCACAATGTTGAATTTCATATTGATTCTCGCCGGTAACGAAGATTTGGGTTCGGTTATTGATCGTTTGTCAAATGACTTAAGCTGTTCCGATGTACACTGCTAATACTGAAAATGTATAGTGTACGTATTTTGAACTTTAGATTTTCATTATCAGTATTATATCAGAACATGATTTTGGTTAATGTTTTTATGTAATTTGAGGTTAATTTACTAGTAATTTATATTTAATCTGAAATAATATTACTATTATTATACTGAAAGACATTAAAAAATTTAATTCCTAAAGTATCATTAAAGACATTTTTTATTGAAAAAGTTAAAAAAGTTTATTGTACGAGGAATGTCCAAAAAGTAAACTTCTCTACCGTAGAAAAGTAAAATGAAAGGTAGGATAATTATCACATTTTTATTTTATTAACTTGATCCTTAAGTTATTTCTCAATATAGTCTCTATTTAAACATTTTTCGTAAAGTGATATCAGTTTTTTAATATTATAAAAAAACGTGTCCATAGATCGGAATCATGATTTCAAACTTAACTTCATTCTAGATTACATTGTGATCAGAGTTTCTATTAAGTTAACCCATTTTATAACTACATTCAGCAAAATTAAAGCAACACCTATTTTACCCTCCCCCCCCCCCCCCAAAATAGGCAAATTTCAAGACAGTATAACTTCATCAAAAATCATCGTATCGAGATGTTTAAAAAAACATTTAACAGCTTGAAATCTCTACTTTTGCAAATGGTAAGTGAAATTTCGATTTGATTGACATTTTATGGAGCTATACGGCTATTTTTGATTTTATTTGTATCTCGATTCGTCTATAGATTGCTATTCATTATAAATTAATTCATCCGCATTTGCATCCATGTTCATCTATATTACGATTTGCTCATCTATGTTACGCATTATCAATGAAATAGTATAATGCTCGAGCGTGATGCTGAGAGAAGGAGAGAGAGAGAGAGAGAGAGAGAGAGAGAAAGAGAGAGAGAGAGACGAAGCAATAGCGGAAAAAAGATTGTAACATCTTAATTAGCGCGTACTAAACAATAAATTGAATTTTTGATCTACAAGCTACTAGAAATAAATCTTACTATTCGTGAACCACTCTCTTCAAGAAACAAGAACATGATTTAACATATGATCCTTCGAATCGGATTGTCATCAAATAGACAAGTATGAACTGAGCAAGTGCCGCAAAACAAAAGGTAACATAAAGTCTCGCAATAAATGTGGGCATATTATCGTCCTATTATCACAAGCAAGAAAAAGCTAAAAACACTCAAAAACGGAAAAAAGCTTGGATTTCATCGGAATAAATGAATATTTTCAAAGGAATCTGCCTATTCTGCAAAAGAGAGCTCGTCTAAAATTGGCGAACTAGTCCATTCCGAATCGGCGAACGAGTTTATCCTAATTCAGACGGATTTATTTTAGCCGAAAGGCCGGTGCAAGGACGAATAAATAGTTTTCGATTCACATTCTCTACGATCGTCGTTGTAAACAAGGGCGCTCATAGACGAGGAGACTCAACGGAAGTGACGTCAGCGGTAATTAACCAGAGGAGCCGAAGGCGCATGCAACAAAAGAACTGAGCGAACTCTAATATATTCACTTAGTATAAACTATAAGTATAAACTATTTGTGTAATCGTGATGAATGATATCTAAGTGTATATTTGTAACGCAAGATGACTACAAGAAGAGATAATAAGTAGGCAAAAAATGTCAAAGAGGTTAGCCAAGGTCAATCTAACGCGATGAGAAACTTATTTCACAAATATAAATGCAGAAAATTTTTAAGCCGACGAAATAAAGCTAAGAGAGGGAAAAGTTAAAAGAAGTTTGAAAGAGATTGTCCGAAGTTAACATAGAACTAGCAATGTTAGATGCAAATGCGACACAAGACGAATTAGTGAGTTTGACAGTTATGAAAGGCATTATCTTAATTTAAGTTTGAATACTGATCAATTAATAAATAATCGTGTTAGACCGGTCCTAGCTAATAATCTAAAATAAGCGTCGCAGAATAATTTTCCAAGAAATGAACGCATTTAAAACAGTAATTTGATTAGATTGCCAAAAATAGATTTCCCTACTTTCTCCGGGACGTATGAAGAATGACGCAACTTTTATGACATATTTAATTCTTTACTACATTCTAACGCGACATTGACTGATATACAAAAGTTTCATTATTTGAAATCCGTTTTGAAAGGCGAAGAGGTCGAGGTCATATCTTCGATTGAACTTATAGAAGCAAATTACGCGAACGCTTGGTCTAGATTAAAAAAAAGATACAATAATGATTCTGCGTATAAAAGCAATTTTTGATTTGCCAGTCGCTAAAAAGGAAAATGGCATTGCGATTAGACAAATAATTGATGGTGTTGTGAAACATACTTTGCAGACGTTAAAGAGACCGACACAACAATGGGACGATCTGTTGATACACATAGCAAATTTGACTTTACTATGTTAAATGCATGGAAGAATAATTTGGAGCCGTCCCAGATGCTTACTTTTCGAGAGTTGGAAGAATTCTTATCTTGTAGATATCAAATGCTAGAAGCAATAGCTAAGCATGCTAACTAAAGTCAGGTAAGTGTAAATAGTCAGCAGGCTGGTGACAACAAGCGAGTCACTTTGCACGCAGCAATCATAGTATCCGGGAAATGTGCTTATTGCAAAGGAAAGCATTTAATATATCAGTGCAAATCATTTCAAGCTTTAGCCATAGTGGACCCGTAAGTCAGGTTAGGGTGAAGAGCTTATGTTTAAATTCTCTCAGGGCAAATCACTTAAGGATTGTTTGTCCGGAAATTGTAAGCTCTGTAGGAAAAAACATAGTTCTCTGTTACATACAGAAAAGGAAAAAAAGAAAAAAAATTGAAAGACTTAAATCATTGAAAGACTCAAAACAAAACTCCAGTAACGATAAGAAAGTTGTCAATACTTTGACTTGTAATTATTCTCAATCTGATCTCAAGTCAGTTATAGTTAAGTACTACAGGGTCCGGCAAAATGATCTCCCACATTTTGCACCGCCACTGTCCCCGAACCACTGAAGAGAGGGGGAGCTTAGCGTAGTCGGTTGGTAGCTCGCGCCTTGCCATTTCAGTTGTTGTCATGAATTGGACGGGCGAGTATCGTGTCTTCGTTATCGAAACATTTATGAAAAGTAACGAATCTGTGATTACGACGCAAAGAACTTTTCGTACTCACTTCGCGCTTGGTAGACATGCTCCAGTTCCAGATCGCAAAACAATACTGTTGTGGGTTTCAAATTTTAGAGCTACAGGTTCAGCTTTAAAAAGAAAATCAACTGGTAGACCCAGAAGTGTTCGGACACCTGAAAATGTTGCAGCTAAGAGAAGCAGTTGAACGATCTCCTAACCGTGTATCGAAAAAAATGATCGTCACTTGGACTCTGTAATTTTCAAAACTCAATAAAAACAAATGGCATAGCATAAATTTTCAGTTAATAAAAATAAAATCTAAATAGCCTTTACAATGGCGTTTTTATTAAAGATTAAAATGTGGGAGATCATTTTGCCGGACCCTGTATCAACCGCGCCAGTCAAGATAAGGGATAAACACAATCGATACATAGAGGTCTACACGTTATTAGATAGTGTATCACAGTTTAATTTTGTTTCCCAAGAAACTTCTTGGATAGCCTCGGCTGAAATGTATGAATAAGCAAATTGAAATTAAAAGTATTAATTAGCAAGTATATATATATATATATATATATATATATATATATATCTTGTGCAATAAAAACGATAGATCTAAATGTTACTTCGCGATTGGGGTCGTCATAGGATTAGTAAGAATATGCAAAATATTATATGTAACATCTTTTTTTTTGTTTGCGAAAGAAGGAGAAAAATCTTCGCAAAGCCCATCCGGGATGCTCCCAAAAGGAGAACCTAACCGGATTACGGGAAGACGCCTAGAGGCCGATCCCTTGGGAGTGCGGGATTCGATATGTCCGCATTCTCCCTATAAGGAAAGATAGCGGACACCATCGCCCACCTCGCTAAAAACTCCCTCTATAAATCGGCATCACCGCAAGACCAATTGAGTGCATCCCGGGACCGCCTGGAATTTCATCAAGGAGCACCCCAGTCACGGAGCAAAAGCTTCCGCCTCAAATGTCCGGTATCCTATGCTAGAGAACTTAACCTGAGAAAAAATAAAATCCACCTATTTACACTATGTACATATCTCCACGCCTCAGATCCCGAAAGATAGGGGCCAGGATCTGCCCTCCGCTTCCGAAGAGCGCGACATTCATGCTCCTCCTGTTCCTTCCTCATAATGGCCTCGCAGAAGTCCGCTAGGGCCGTCTAGGGCCGCGAGGAATTCAGAATGGTCCTAATTACGGCGCCATACGTCCTGTCAGGTATGCCTAGATCTTGGACATCGAAAAGCGCCATATAGCGGCCCACCCAAGAGGGACAAAACAACAGCGTATGGATAGCTGTATCAATCGCCCCCTACAATAGGCGCATACCGGCGAATTGGCGCGTTCTATCTCGTACAAATAGGCCTCAACACGCATGACCTAGGTCATACAGTAAGTGAGGCTCCCATATGCACAAGTCACTTAATCTCCAATGCGATCGGCCAGGGCTTTCCTGACCGCCGCATCAAGGAGCCTCCAAAAGGAGATTGAACAGTCCCACTTTCTACAGAGTGGCGAAACTCTACTTCCCAAATGAAGTCCCGAATCAGCAGAATGGATCCATTCCTCCGAATGATTTTCCATCCGCGCAGATATGTTCGTCTCAGGCAATCCGCCACGAATCTGAACGGCAATATGACCAAGATGGCTGCAGCATAGTGGAAGATGGTGCGATAGACTCTTATTATTTTAAGTGATAGCTGCCGTTGAAACTGCTCCACCAGACGACACAGGCGCCGGTCCACGATTTGAGCTCAAATCGGCGCCTCATACAGGACCACCGACATAATAACCGAGGTGTAAACACGATGCCTGCCCTCTCCCGATCCACTGATATTGGCACTAAGTGTGTCAACGGCGACCACCATTCTCCAAGCCCTGGGAAGGAGGAGGCGAAAAATCCCAAAAAATGGATCTCGAATCCAGAACTAATCCTAGATATTTGAAGATAAACCCCTCCCCCCCTCCACTCAAATGATCGCCACTGAAATTATTTATCGATCATAAAGGATTCTTGAAGGATCAGTCTTACGACCTTCCACTCGGAAGGGCGGTCCTCTTCGAAAAGAACAGTGAACTTCCACATGTCGGCGAGTAAATGCGCCGTTCCTCTAACAACTCGTCCGACTATTCCGTTCGGACCAGGCACCCTACCATATGGGATAGGTCTCCTGAATCTCCGCGCCAGAAATCGCCAGATTCTCCTCCTAAACAACAGAAATGGGTTTACATTCACTAGCTGACAGGAAGAGGATCCGCACTATCTCCTTATAGTCCCCAAAGGAAGAACCTGCACCAATAAAGAGGAGCTCCCGAAAGCCTATTCATCACACCCTGTAGGATCTACACCACGAATTAAACTCCAGGATCTCGAGAAGCTCCTTCCATAGACGCCATTTAGTTTGCCATATGGCCCTTCACATACTTCTCCTCATCTCACGAAATTCCGTCCACAACTCATATTCGAGTTCCGGACGAAATCGCCTACACGTGCGTGTAAGGCGTCTACGACGACCGTTACACCGAACCCGCAGCTGAGAGATCTCTTCATTCTACCAGTATGCCAAGAGTCTGCTAAAGGCAAATCTCCTCAACATGGCGAGGTCAGAAACCTCCCTGAGCATCTCATCAACTCAGGTCAACATTTGATCTAAAAGGATACTCTGGAAGAGGACTGGTCACAGTAGGTTTTTTGGGTCGCTGATTACGATGAGAGGATTGGTTAAGCTTCATCACATCAGGTTCAAGGTCATTTCAAGGTCAAGTAGAGAGAAAACCTTCGAAAAAATCCAAAAAAATTCATGGGTATGTTTTGAGGTCCCCGAATCCGAATCCGTAGTTTGTTTGAACCCACGACCCCTCCTAGAGGTCATTCAAGGTCGGTTTTAAGTCAATTCAGTTCCAGTCAGTCAATGGCAGAAACTATAATCCGACCAGTTAAGGCAAGACATAAACTCCCATTAAACCCCGGCTAGTTAAAGCAAGGAATTGTTACCCGGCCAGTTATAGCAAGACGTAAATTCCGGCTAGTTAAAGCGAGGAGTTGGAATCCGACCAATAAAGGCAAGGCTCACTCTTATTGTGAACGCTAACGTTTTTGGTGGAAAGATCTTCGAATTCCTTTTCTTTTATGACTTTTTTTTGAGTCTCTCTTTAGACTCCAGCGGTAGTCTGCCAGCATATTTATTCCCCAATCACCTTGATATCTCTTTTCGAATTCATTCAAGTCCTGGTGCATTCTTTCTCCTTGTTCTTCACTAAAAGTTCCCAGATTTTCTGGGAACCAATCGAGGTGAGAGTCGAGAAAATGCAGTTTCAGACTCATTAATCATCCCATTTCTGCAAAATTTTTAACAAGTTTTGCGACGATGTTTTTGTAATCAGGATCTTTATAGTTTCCAAGGAACTTCGTTGTCACCTCCCTAAAACTTTGCCAAGCTGCTTTCTCTTTGTCATTCATCTTCCTCTCGAATTCATCATTTTTCAAGAGATCTCTTATCTGTAGTCCAGTAAAGATGCCTTCCTTTATTTTTGCTTCCGAAAGTTTAGGTAGTACTTGAAAAATATGCATGAAAGCGGGACTTTCATTTCGGCTCATAGCCTTGACAAGCTGTTTGATAATATCTAATTTTATGTGCAAAGGTGGAAGAAGGACCTTATTAGTTGATATCAAACTTGGACCTATGATATATTTTTCGCCAGGAATTAATTCCTGCCTCAAAGGCCAGTCTTTTTTCACATAATGCAGATCTCTAGCTCGACTGTTCCATTCACAAATGAAGCACGGAAAAGAAGTATTTTCAGATTGTTGCCCTAGTACAATTGTAAATATCTTTAAATCTCCACACAGATACCACTCATTTTCTTCGTACTTCAATTTTTGTAACAACAATTCTAAATTATGGTATTCTTCATTTAAGACAACTGAATGAGCAACTGTCAGAGGGGCATAAATATTTCCATTATGTAGCAAGATTGCTTTCAAACTTCTTTTTGACGAATCTATAAAAAGTCGCCAATACTTGGTGTATATTCTATATCGTATTCTTTCACTAACTCTTCAATATTATAGCAATAAACTAAATTTTTCATTTTTGAAAAATATTTTCGGAAAGTTTCTTTCGAACGATACAAAGAAATTTTTGTTCCTGTAGAAAGACTTTTTTTTTCTTTTAGTCTGGATGTTAAAAGTTCTGAGCTCTCTTTCGAGAGTCCTAAGTCTCTGCAAAGATCACTCACTTCATCTTGGTCCCATTTCTCAGCATCTGCCGTATTTTCCTCAAAATCTGACTCTTCTGTGTTAAAATTTTGACTCTCATCACATTCCAATGATCCATCTAACAAATATTTATCATTTAAATCTTCCAGTTCCTCTTCATTTATTTCCTTGCTATCATTAGTATTCGTGTGAATAGGAACTGGAAAATTCACAGATCTGACTTGTGGATATGAAATTAAATTTTTATTCTTTCGGTTGTAACCTTTCACGTTTGTTAAACAGAAGAAACAGTCGGTAGCATGATTTGTTGGGGATCTCCATATCATTGATTTAGAAAATACCTGCTTGTTAATTTCATTAAGAACACTACGGCATCTCGAACATATAGTTTTGGGAGTATATGAGTTGTCCAATAAACTTGTATCAATACTATAAAGTTGTTTATATTTTATTTTCAAAGCATCTGAAAATACAAATTTTTTCTTTTGTGGAATAAACTCCCCACAAACAATACAAAAATTATTCACGTCAATAGTACATGACAAATGTCTTGTAGCATTCGACTCTACAGAGGCCAAGTTTTCCACCACTGTAGAGCTACGCTCGCTATTCGCTTGATGACGACGCCTGTGGGCCCGCTTCCCCTGACCAGTCGCCGATTCTGGGTATCCGAAACCCTGTCTCGTAAATTTTCTACGTTTAGTTGCCATGACGGCATAATCGCCGTAACTCAGGGACTTCGCCGGATAGTGAGACAACTCCGTTGCATACCGTCACCACGGGGAGGTGCCCTGGTTGCAACCAAACCTAAATTCTGGAATCGAAAGCTAAACTCAAAAAAGATATGTATGAATACATTTTGTTTGTGCTTTATATTCAAATTACCTTAGAATGACCTTGTATGATCTCTAGGATAGGTCGCGGGTTTAAACAATTTATGGATTCGGATTCGGGGACCTCAAAAACATACCCATGCATTTTTTCATATTTTTCAGACGGTTATTTCTCTACTTGACCTACAAATTTCCTACGAATGACCTTGAATGACCTCTAGGAGGGGTCGTGGGTTCAAACGAACTACGGATTCGGATTCGGGGACCTCAAAAACATACCCATGAATTTTTTTGGATTTTTTCGAAGGTTTTCTCTTCACTTGACCTTGAAATAACCTTGAACCTGATGTGATGAAGCTTAACCAACCCGCTCATCGTAATCAGCGATCCAAAAAACCTACTGGGACCAGTCCGCTTCCAGAGTATCCTTTTAGATCAAATGTTGACCTGTACTATCTTAACATGTCTGTCCGCAGAGCGTGCAGGGAAAGGAGTCCAGGCCATCAGTGAGGCACCAGCCTCCAAAAAGTCCTAATTTAATTTCTCCATCGCCCATCTAGAAAAGGAAAATTTTTAGACATCGTCTTAGTAAGGGGAACGGTCATCGATGTCCCGATCTCCATAAATATATACCTGTGGTCGGACAGAGACTCTATCTCTCCTCGATCGCTTCTCGTCAGCCACGGATGTGCCTGGCGACACTAGGAGTAGCCCAAGATACGTCCACACAGGACTCGTGCTCCTTGCGCCAGCAGGATAGAATGAAGTTCCTGTTGAGTAGACAGATTCCTCACCTTGTCTACTCGAGTATTCCCTCTGGAGTTTTTATCACCCACAAGTGGGAATAGCATTAAAATCTTTCAATATTAGTGTGGGTCTGTTGGTGTACTTAGAGACACTTGTCTCCAAGTCAGCTAGACTCTGCTCACACTCATAGGTCGTTTTTGTTAGAGGATAAGTAGCAGCTAAAAATCACCCCCACTCCACATAGTTCGCGCCATACTCCAGCGCAGAGCACGGTTACATCGCGATCATTGCCATGATGGCGAAGATCAGAGACACATTCAGGGACGAGCATCATCTCCCATCGGAAAGAATAGAATGAGATTCAGACAGAATCATGAGTTCCAAGCCCTCCTTCTCACAAACCCGCGCAATTAAATCTTGTGCGGGCTTGGAGTAATTTACATTGGTCTGGCTTATCTTAGCGATTGAGAGGATCGACGTTTATTACTTTTGATTGGTAACCCTCCGATCGACTACTGACACCATATTCGAATCCCCCTTACGCGAAGCAGCCTCTTCGTTAAAAGGGAGACATAGCCGAGCCTGTCCTCTGGTCAGCATTTAATCCGCGCGACGCACAAACCGGACAACGCGACTTGGCCCTGCACCCGAAAACTCTGTATCCTCCCTGATCACAATTAAAGTAGAAAGAAGACCTTCTTGTTTGTTTCGTTCGAGTGACCAACTGCCAGTCACCGGAAACACTGGAGGTGACGCCTGATCAGGGAAAGAATGACCTGGCAGATGACTACCCCAGACGCCCCCGCGAGCTTTTCAGCGAGAACAGAGGGACATTACACCCATACGGAATTTAATCCGCCCCATCCAGGGCGCAGTGTTCCCACCTTAACATTCTACATCTGACTCCAATAAGGGACCCGGCCTCCAAGAGCTTGTCTCTACTACCTCCCCAGTAGTGACAAGTCTTTGGACCCGTAACACAAAAGAGTAAGAAACGAGAACAGGCGTGCCAGATTTCATGCCGCTCGGTTGCTGTGCTCCGCTTCTCTAGGGATGGTTATCGCGCGTGGAGTCTCAAGAGCTCCAACACTCCTTCCTTACTAAACAGAATGTTTTCTGTAAGGGCGGACTCCGTCTAACTTCCGATAATCCGGGTGAGGATTCCCAACTAGACAGTTAGATAGCGCCGAACTATCGACTCCTCCCGGACTTGGGCAAGAAGGTTTACGTTGCTGGAGCAGTTGGTATTGGAGAAATTGA
Source organism: Acromyrmex echinatior (assembly GCF_024713525.1). Lineage (NCBI taxonomy): Eukaryota > Metazoa > Arthropoda > Insecta > Hymenoptera > Formicidae > Acromyrmex > Acromyrmex echinatior. The sequence continues at coordinate 1,339,425 of NC_141860.1, forward strand.
AAAAGTTGGAGAGTCCGCTTTCGGATCTAATACTACTGATAGCAGGTTCTCGTTAATTTCATCGGTCATCTTGGAGAAGGACATTGTTCGATTCCAGATTTGATTAAAGTGCTTCTTGTTATCAACACGGACACGAGCAATTATGGATCCGATGCAATGGACTATCTCTCCGGAAACTCGACGACCGTCCAAAAGTTGAATCATCTGCTGTCTCAATGAAACGGCAAGTTCTTGCACCAACATGGATGTCAAACTTCTTCATTTTAATCTGCTGACGAGATAAGGTTGACTTAGGCTTTTCCGTGGGAGTAAAAATATCTAAAGGAATTCTAAACCTGTGGTCAAAGAACATCTCAGCTAGGGACCTATGGTCAGAAGTTGCTTCGACGTATAGTTGTAGGTGTACAAAAATTGATTCAGCTTTATCTCCTTTTGCGAAGGTGCTTGCAGCTCCAAGGAGAATCATTGTATACAAGAAGAATCGTTTCAATATATTTACTATCCGCTCCGCTAAGCCATTAGACTGAGGATGTCTTGGGGGACTGCGTAAATGTATGATATTAAAATCTGTACAAAGTTGAGCGAACTCATTGGCCATAAATTGAATGCCATTATCAGACAAAACTACTTTGAGCGGTTCATAGCTGGAGGATATGTGGCATAAATATTTACAGGTAGCTATCGCTGTTATCGTCGAAAACCATTCTACATCTGTGAATCTAGAATAACTGTCAACGATAATGAGTAGCCATTGCTCATGAATTGGACCAGCAAAATATGGATTCTATCCCACGACGATTTTGACTCAGGCCACAAATGGAGTAGTTCTTTAATAGGATTCAGTGAAATCTCTGCACAATGGTTGCAGTTTTTGACAAACTTTTCGATATCAGCATGCATAGTTGGCCAATAGAAATAGCATAGGGCCAACTGGACCATGCGACAAGGGTGCAACAACATGTAGTTGTCGAAGCACATCCGGTTGAAGACTACGCAGTATAACAATCTTATCATCGAATACGGTTGTCTTGTCCACCACAGTTATATAGTCGCGACAAAACGGCAAAAAAAGAATTTTTGAGTAAAGTCTAAAATGTCGTAACACAATAGATATTTTACAATAAGTGAAACGAGATCGAAAAAAAAACGTGAAAATAACGAATTTTTTTCAAAACCTCATCTTTTTGTCAAAAATAAATGAAAAATGATTTTATTAGTGATGAATCAACAGCTATTGAGTTGAATTTTAAGAAACTAAAAGCGTTTTTGTGATTTGTTATAAAAACAATATTTTTTTTGCGAAGGGAAAATGAATGAGTGATTTTTATTATACCTTTTTACTCTACTTCTTCGTCTATTACTTCATTTTTACACTACTTCTTTTGCCTTTCTCACTCGAGACTTGTTCCTAACATGATTTCTGATGAAAAATACAAACATGAATAATTTAGGAAATATTTATAGTTTTCTATTAAAGAAAATTCACCACTTCATCTAAAATGCTCTATTTGACACAAATGTACGAAGCGCATGAAGTCAGTCTTTTTCTGATATTTTAAGAACACAATAAAATAGATCATTTTTTTATAATGTGCACTCATGATTAAAATCATAAATAATTCAATGAATCATTTTTATTTACAACTTTGCAATAAGTTTGGATTTTCTGACGTAATACTCACAAGGGTAACCCCGATACGCATTTTGCACAATTATATAGCTAATGGCACATTCGGTCGCCAAGCAAGGGAATTATAAAGATGGTACATAAGTTTTTCCCCTCCAATCTCAGTACCACTGCTCCAAGCGTATTCGAATGTCTGAATTATAAAAAGCGGATGAGATTATGCTAATCTCTTGTGGGTACCGAAAGTTAACTGTTAAAAAAAAATTTTTTGCATACAGACAAAAATATTCTATTTGTCTTGATATTTTACTTATTAATATTGTGTTTATTAATACTAATTTCATTAATGTTGATAATCAACTAATAGAAAATATAAATATTTGTCAAGACTAGTGGCATATGTGATTTTATTTATATTTCGATTCATTTACAGATTGCTATTCATCATAAGTTAATTCGTCCGCGTTCACATCCATGTTCATCTATATTACAATTTGCTCATCTATGTTACACGTTACCGAAATAATTAGTACAATGCCTGGCGCTGAGAGAAAGAAAAAGCAATGACCAAAAAAAGACTGTAACGGTTTAATTAGCGCGCGTTAAACAATAAATTGAGTTTTTGATCTACAAGCTGCTAGTTGTGAATTTTACTATTCGTGAATCATCTCTCCTTTCAAGAAATAACAAGGAAATTTAACAACGGATACAAATGGAAATACGTCAAATCTATAAATTTGGAACGAACTTTACACAGTTCCATGGTCTGAATTAAAAATAATAATATAGTAAAAAAACAAATTCTGTTTACAGCTCGAAAAAGTGAATTTTTATCTCTAATTTACTTTTTTATAGAGGCTTGTACGATTTTTTTCAACATTAAAAGGAGTCATTTTTTTGCTTCAATGTTGAATAACTCAATGGAAAGAGATCATATAACGCTAAATAACAAATCAAATTAATGATAAAAATTCACGCTGTTGAAAGATGTGAACAAAATTTTTATGTAATTTATAATTCGAACCATGAAACTTTGTGAACTTTTAAAGAATCATCAAATTTTTGTTAAAAAGGTTGTCGATATTTGAACATTGTGAAGAAAAGTTCAAAAACAATCTCCATGGGCTCGTTTTTAATAGAAAAGATTATACTTTTAATTCTCAAAATTGATTTTTTTTAGATGCTATTACTAGAAAATTAATTGATTTTTCTTTAGATGCTATACTAGAAAATTAAGTAGAAAATTCAACAAGGATTTAAATTTTTGCTAAATTTTGCAAAATCAAACAATTTTATAGAGACGCGAAAAGTTTTTTTACGGCTCAAATTAGCATCAATTAAAACCCTTTCTTCAAAACGGTTCATTGAAAAATGATCTTCAATTTTTTATTGCATTTTGAAAAACTTTTTATGAAGATATTGAGTGTGCTGCTGACATTAGTATAACCCAAAATAAACAATGAGGAGGTTACACGGGCGGACTTCGTATGCGTGTTTTTTGTGTGTATAAGGAGGAGGAAGGGTGGTGCCCATTTGTTCGTAACCGTGTTCATAAGCATGTTCGAAAACGTGTATTATTTCCTCTTTGTCGTATCTTCTTGATATCCCTTTTGCATATTGATACACTGACGTATCAATTCTTGGAGGATATTATTCCAAAGTCCTTAAAGTGCAACTTCTAGTGCTTCTAAAGTTACAGAGATCTTTCCAAAGTTTGTCGTCCAAGAATATTCCATAGATGTTCGATGGGATTGAGATCTGGACTCATTGATGCTCAAGGATTGCGATGTCATTTAACCTGAGGAAACGATATGTATTTTCAGCCGTTTGAGGACGAGCATTGTTTTGCATAAACAAAAATCTTCTTCCAATTCTGTCATGCATTGGGAGCACATGCTGACCTAAAATTTCTGTGCTGAATGTATCGCGCGTGCTGAATTTATAATAATTCTGGTGGAGGCAGTATCACTATTTCTGTGCGACGACAAAAACGATATTCCCGCCACACCATCACTGAGCATGGAAAGCTCTAACTCGAATAACATTTTCTTCATCACCAGGAATTGCGGCGACATTAAACCCGGTTACAATGGTCATTTCCGTAAAGACAGAATCGCGATTCTTCTGTGAATAGTCCGTAACTCCACTGTCTTTTGGTCCATTATACATGGACTTGTGTGTAAATTAAATTCTGATGACGGATGATTTAGTGTCAGCGCTGACACTTTCTTACAACTTATCAATTGTCAGCCAATCTCTCGAAATCTTCGGATTGTGTCAACACTCACATTATCTCTCTCGAAAATATCTTGCAGTTCATTGCATACTTGTCGAGCAATTGCTCTCGGATAATGCAAGTATGTATCGCCTTGTCTTCTTCCCTCGTTGTTATTCGCTGCAACCTTCTCGTCATCCATGGAAACTGTGGGTTTCTTGGTGTAACTCTTGTTGCACTAGTTTGCAACTGAGTGCAAATCGGCTTTGAATCGATGTACTAAAAGTAGTATTGCGTCGTAGCAGTATCATCGTTTTTTCCAGTAGAAAAAGATATATTTGCATAAATCTTGTGCGAATGTGTTTTTAAACACAAAACTCTGTTAAAATTGTGACTCAATTGAGTATTCGTTGTCGAGCAGAAGAGCGTAGTGCGAAAATTTACGGATGCTACGAAAATCAGTGACAGAAATACAATCCACGCAGATTGCTATTCTTCTTCAAAAAGCGGTATGTGGCGAGACTTATGGATGAAAATTGCTCGATAAACTGCGTGATATTTTCGAGAGAGGTAATGTGAGTGTTAACACAATCCGCCGAAGATTTTGGGAGTTTGGTCTGACAATCGAGGAATTGTGCGAATGTTTAGCGTTGATACTACATTATCGTCATCAATTTACGCACAAGATCACAATGGACCGAAAAACAATGGAATCGCGAATTATTCACAGATGAATTGCAATTCTGTCTTTACGAAAAAGACCGTCGTAACCGGGTTTGGCGTCGCCGCAATTCCCGATACAATAAGGAAAATGTTAGAGACTTCTCAGTTAGAGATGATGACAGTGATAGCATGGGCGGAAATATTATTTTTTCGTCGCATAGAAATGAAGTGTCTCCAACAGGATTAAATTCAGCATGGTAAATAGAGGAAATTTTATATCAGCATATGCTCCCAATGCGTGACAGGAAAGGGATTTTTACGTGTGCAAGACAATATTCATACGCAGAAAATATTCGTCGCTTCCTCAGGAAAATGACATCGCAATCACCAATGAATCCAGATCTTAAATCTCCATCGATGGAATATCCTTGGACAACGATTGTGAAGTCTGGGAAGACCTCCTGCAACTTTGAAAGAATTAGGAGTTGCACTTCGACGACTTTGGAATGATATTCCCCAAGAATTGATATGTCGGTGAATCAATGCAAGAGCGATGCCAAGAAGTTATATGGCAAAGAAGAGTCAATACACGTTTTTGAACACATGAATAAACGGGCACTACTCTCCCTTCTTCTCACACATACACACACACACACACACACACACACACAAAACACGCGCGTCCGCGCAAGAGATACAATTCTGACCGTGCAACCTTCTCGTGGCGTATCTTGAGTTATGCTAATGCCGGCAGCACACTCAACATTTTCATAAATGTTTTTCAAAATACAATAAAACGGCAAAAAATTGTAGATCATTTTTCAATAAGCTATTTTTGAAGATCAGATTTTAATTGTTATTAATTTGAGCCGTAAAAAACTTTTTCTCCGAAACTCACGAATAAATCGTTTGACTTTGCAAAATTTTCGAGATTTAAATCCTTATTGAATTTTCCATTTAATTTTGTAGTAAAAGCATTTTGGAGGAAAATCAATTTTGAGAACTAAAAGTAAAATCTTTTCCGTTAAAAATGAGCCCATGGAGATTGTTTAAAGAATTTTTTTTCGCATCATTATCACAGTTCAAATATCGAAAATCTTTTTAGCAAATATTTGATGATGACGATTCTTTAAAAGTTTACAAAATTTCATGGTGTGAATAATAAATCATATAAAAATTTTATTTACATCTTTCGAAAGTGCAAATCTTTATCCTTAATTTGATTTTTTATTGAGTGTTGTACGATCTCTTTTCACTGCGTTATTCAACATTAAAGCAAAAACTACTTTTTTTATTTCAATGTTGAATAACTCGGCGAAAAAAAATCGTACAAAAAAGCAAATTAGAGATAAAGATTCACGATTTCGAAAGCTGTAAACAGAATTTGTTTATTATTTTTAATTCAGACCATTGTTTTAATTCGAACTTTGTAAATTTCGTTCAAAATTTTTAGATTTGACGGATTTCCGTATAGCTCTGTAAAATGTCAATTAAATCGAAATCTTAATTACCGTTTGCGAAAGTAGAAATTTCAAAGAGTAAAATACTTTTTTAGACATCTCGATGATTTTGGACAAAATTATACTGTCTCGAAATTTGCCTATTTTGGGGACAGGGGAGCAGTGATAAAATGATGCTTTTATTTTGCTATTGAGTGAGCTTTTTATTTTACAACGGAAAATTTAAGACAAATAAGTAAGATAAACATTTTTAAAACATCCAAATGTTAATATTCTTAATTTGTCAAATAATATACGTTTTAAAAATATTGATATTAAGTCAATAGACATTCGTACTAAATAAAAACCAGATTTGGTCATCCAATGGACGTTGCTATCTGGGTAGAAAAATAATAATAGCATTTTTATATAAACATCGTTTTCTAGAGGAAGATTCAAATGTCATATAAAAAGAGAACAGTTAGAATTTTTAATTGAAGGAAATTATACGTCAAAAGAAGTTGCGAAACATTTTGGTTGTTCTACAAAACTAGTATACAAAAAGTGTTATTTGTTCGGTATTAAAATGCAGAATAAATTAATTATATAATATGTGCAGAATGTATCGGAAAGTCTCCGATTTACATGATGAGTATTCTAATAGCGGAAGGAATGTATGATTTTATTTTCACATACGCTGATAAGAGTCACGGTTACTATGGACAAAGACATATATATAAAGACATATACTAGGTGGGGTGAAAAGTAATCTCCCTGGGAATGAAAAAAATTTTTTTCTTATGCAGAATCTCGCCCAAAATATGGCGTGTTCGCTCAGTACTAATCTTTGTAGCATCTGCTAGCTCGCGCACCTTCACTTTCCGGTCAGCCAACACCATTTCATGTATTTTTTTGACATTTTCCTCGGTAACCGCATCGGAGGGCCTGCCGCTGCGGACTTCATTGGTAGTGGAGTTGCGGCCACCACGAAACTCTCGAAACCAATATTTGACGGTGTAATCTGACGGAGTATTAGCCACATAATATTTATCCAACTTTTCTTTTGTTTCCTTCGCCGTTTTGCCTCTCAAAAAATAATGTTTTATGAGAGAACGAAAATCGTTTTCACAAACACGTCAACAACAATCAGCTCTCAAAACAAAACTAAGGGCAGTATCGCACTGCCACTTGGCATGTCTGCCTAAATATGAACGGACTACAAGGCACCATAAACTTTTTTGCAGTAGTGGCGCATTCTGGCGGTCAAGGAGGTTACCTTTCACCCCTAGTATAAATAAAATGACTACATTATTAGGAAATTCAGACACATATGTATCCATTAAGAAAGATCCTATTGAAAAACTCATGACAGCTCTAAGGTCTACGCTTATTAGATGGAAAACGAAAGATTATATCAAAGATTCGAAATATAGAATATTATATTGTAGTGATGGATTGCTTCCGAAAATCTATGGATTGCCGAAAATTCACAAACTGGGCAGAATTGTCCTCTCAGAATTATTGTTTCCTCGATAGACAGTTCGTTATACACATTAGCTATACATATTTGCATAATATATTATTCAAGACAATTCCTAAGGCAGATAGTTATATTAAGAACAGCTTTCAATTAGTCAATAAATTAAAAGGAATATATATTACAGATTAATACAAATTAATTTCCTTAGACGTTATCTCACTTTTTACGAATGTTCCAATAGATATAGTGATCGATTGCGTGAATGAACAATGGAATTTCATTTCTAAGGAATATTCTCTGCCTAGGAATGAGTTTCTGGGAGCGATACGGTTTGTTTTCCACTTTTTTTTCATTTGATAATAAAATTTATAAGCAAAACTTCGACACTCCCGCGGGCTCTCCTTTATCACTTGTAATAGCGGACCTGGTAATGAGGAAATTGAAGATGGTGTCCCTGATGTCATTGAAGGTACATTCTTTTTATCATAGATATGTAGATGACATTTGTACTGCAGTTTTTCCCTCAAAAATTGATATTCTTTTACAACATTTTAATTTATTTCATCCATGTCTTCAATTTACTATAGAAATAGGGGGAGAAAAGTTAGATTTTTTGGACACTACAATATTTATTAGTAATAATCGATTTGTTTTTGACTGGTATCATAAATCTACTTTTTCAGGAAGATTTTTAAATTTCCATTCAAATCATCCAAAAGAAAGGTACAATTTTTTTCTTTAATTGATAGAGCTTTTCTATTTTTTGACTTTATGTTTCACACGAAAAATTTGACACTTATTATTAACATTTTAGATAATAACTATCCATTAACTTTTATTTTTAACACAGTTAATCAACGTATAAAAAATTTAATAAACGCATAGAATATAAAGATTTGGTTGACAATGTCTGTGCGAATGAATCTGCATCTTGGCTTACGGTACCATTTATTCCTTTTCACACAGAGAAATTTAAACGGTTCAACAAAAACGATCAGAGTGTCTTTTCATAGTCCTAGTAAAATAGAAAAATATATAAAAGTACAAAAAGATATTTGTCCCCATACATTTAAGAGCAATGTAGTTTATAAGATCTCATGTAATAATTGTGATGCGTCATACGTTGGGCAGACAATTGAAAAGTGGGCAGAATTACAGAATATCGTAATCATATTAGACATAGCACTTCTATCATAACAGAGCACAGGCTACAGTATGATCGTGATTTCCAATGGGATAACGTTAAAATCTTGGATGAAGAACCTTGCTACCGGAAACGCTTAATTTCTAAGATGCTCAATCTTAAAAAGCAGAAAAATAATCTAAATTTACAAAGTGACACTGAAGGTCTCCATAAGGCATATATACCTATTGTAAATAAAGTTTGACTCTTCGATACTGACAGTCCGTCTCCTCTCTCAGTTTGTGTTGATCTGTATCAGCGAGTGTACATTGTAATCGATACACTATGTTCGTCTTATATAATTGTGTTCCACTAAACTGCATACATGTTGATTGGATTTTGATACTTATATGGACTTATACTTGCTTGAATAATTTACACTGTTTTTGCTGAGTTTTTATTTATTAGAATTTATTAGGATGTTACTTTGATCTAGTTTGATTTAGTTCAGTAGTTTTTAAGAAGAATTTTTTTTATCTTTTTCAGATTAGATCTTTTTCCAAGAGACATGAAACACTTTTGACTGTCTAATAGTACACGAATAATGTCGAGTTGTACATCAAGACTCACTCAAGCTATTAATTTAAGTAATATGAAGTTATTTTCAAGAACTAATTTTATACAGCGATTTTTGTGAAATGTAAATGTCTGAAGAGGGTTCAATCCGGTAATCGAAACTTGTAATATTTGTATTTTAACCTATTTTAATTTTTATTTTTCTTTATTTAATATATTCTATTTAATTGTGTTACAATTTTGAAATTTGTTTGACTCTTACTTTGCCCTTTATTTACTTATTTTGTTTTCAAGTTTTCATTTCAAACTAAGTTAATTTTATAGCAATATTTATTTATTTTGAGTAGATGACAACAGCTTATTTGAAAGCTAAAGGAAAAATAGTCCAACGGCAAAAGTTAGAACAATATTATTTAAAATTGACTCTATTGATACTGATCGCAGATGGAATAATACTATATTGCTGCGTCGTAGAGCGTATAAAGTGCTAACATCCAATATTTTATGACATATTAATGCAAACTTAAAACTGATTAATTTAAAAAATTTGAAGCATTTTATATTAATAACTTAGGGCGTTTTCCAACAAGAAATACAATTAACACAGTGTATGGCCGGAATCAGATTGTGCATTGAAGATTGAGATTAAAGATTGAAGATTGAAATTTGACCAATGAAGGTAAAGGAATTTTAGTTCCTATTGTTTTGGTTTATTAAAGAAAGGTATAAATTTTTAAGGGTTTTGTGACCACTCTGGGATCGTTTTATTTCTGCTTTTTTTATGTATTTTTTTTTGTAAAAATCGAAAATAATTATTATAATAATGCCAGATTTAAGGAAAAATTGGTACATTAAAATATAGTGAATATTAGAATCCTTATTTGTACCGTTATAAAATCAGTTATGTTCCAATAATTTATTTAATAAATTATTTCTAAATTAGGTTAAATTTGAATGATGTTGCATCATAAAACGTTAATTAGATTTTATTTTTCATTATAACATTTGTCATCTCAGTACAATTTCTCCCACTCTAAGCATTGCGCATCGCACTTGTACCAATATTGCAAATATTATAATAAAAGATGTAGTCTATTTAAACGTCCTCTTGTGCAATATTATTCGCATTTGAAATTAATTTGGAATTAATTTCATAAATAAATTATTGAAATATAGTTAATAATGATTTTATAACGATGCGAATAAGGATTTTATTCACTATATTTCAATGTATCAATTTTTCCTTAAATCTGGCATTATTATGATTATTTTCGGTTTCTAGAAAAAAACATAAGAAAATATAGAAATAATATTCAATTCTCATGTGGTCATAAAATCCTTGAAAATTTGTATCCTTCTTTCAATCATTTAATCTTCAATCTCATTCTCCAATGCGTAGTCTGATTCCGGCTTCACACAGTGTAACAGTGGTTTTATCTTTGTTGTTTATCAATAAAACAAAGATGAAATAAATTATTGTGTTAAAGCCATCGCATGTACAGAAATTTTAGTCGTAATCATACAGCCTTAAACAAATCGATCAATTATAATCAAAATTGCGATCTTACGTTTTAAAATGCTAGATTGGCCAATTTGTCTATGACCTTTGTCTATGATTACAATTAAAATTTTTGTACGTGTGATGATCTTTATAGTTATACTGTGTCTTTCTGTATTTCTCGTTAGAACATCCTTAATTTTGTATTAAAATCTTTTTTCTTTCTTAGGCGTTTTGCTATTCATGGATGTATAGATGAATATTCATTATTAATTATATATTTAAAATGCACTATACTTCAATAATAGCTAGCAAAGTAATTTCATTTTTCGCTACTGCTACAGTACAATATTACTTACCATCCAGAGTGAGATCAGATTTTAGAAAACCTATTTGTTGCAATGATTATGAATGTCATTTATAAACTAAACAGAGAACGTCTGATCGTTCGGTGCATAAGCAATGTATAGAGAAATTATGGGTAGAAGTATTTAAAGAATCAAGTTTTTTCATTTCAACGAATTTACTGCATTGGAAGAAAATAGACTATTATTAGATTATAAAAAAAAACAAATAAGATTTATTACACGATAAGATTTATTAACAACGATCGACATTCTTAATTGGAACGCCAGTAGTATTAAATCTAAACTACTGAAATTATCTCGACACACCCACAGGTGACGTTTTGATGCTATCAGAAACTTGGCTAAAACCAACGGACAGTGCGTACCTTAAGGACTTTGATGTAATTAGAAAAGATAGGGTCGATTGTCGCGGGGAAGGGGGGGGCGGGAGAGGATGAAAGGTACACAGGTTTCAAAATTTAATCGTATACAATACAAAGCTTTGAGAATTGTCTTGGGATTCAGAACTTTCACTCTGGTGAACTGTGTCTTGGATGAAACTAAAGATCCACCGCTTCCGGTCAGGTATAAATTTCTAGGCAGATGCTACATTACGATAATCTTGTCCCAGAGAAAGATCACCCTCTTCCTCGTACACTTACCAAGCTAGATAACACTTACTGTGGTCCACTTGTCAACTTGGAAGTCTCTTTGATTCTACAGTGTTACTAAAGATATACTACCTTTGACTCGAAATATTGAATCAAGTAAATTGCCCTTGGGTCTTTTAAAGACTTATGCATCAATCATTTTCCGTCCTTTGATCGATACAAACGGCATCACTTCTATATCACTACACGACGACCCGGACTCGGCATTTAGAAAGAGATTCCAAGACCAGCTGACCAACTCATACTGCTTCTTTTAACCGATGGATTCAAAAACCCGGATCCTATTAGTACAGGTTTCGCAGAAAACAGTGACATAATGATAAAATGTGAAATTCCGGCCTTTTTATTCACAGCTCTGAATGAAAAGCTTTATTGAAAGCTCTGGCGAACTCGGAAGCAATTTGTGTTGCCCAGAATTCGGGACACGACCAAGTGACCATCTTCTCGGACTCGAAGTCGGTACTGGAGAAGCTTTGCTGAAACCCGTTCAAAACTTCCATCTAATTCGATACATCAAAGATGCGATCAGACTCGCCCAGAAGTCCGGAATTAAAATTGAGCTGATCTACTCAGACTTCTACTGTGGAATTGTGGATAAAGAGAGGGCAGCAGCTAAGGAAACAACAACGTTCGCTACAAAATGCTTAGAGCCCCCCCCCCCTTGGGGATGTGAAGAGCAAACTATACAAGGAATTTTCGGAGTGGGGCTACGATTTAACGGAAAAAAGGGCAGTTACTACAACAACCTTTTTTCAGGAAAGAGAAAAATTTGGTTTCATGACTTGGATCTGAGTAGGAGAGTGGTGTCCCTGATTAGTAGATTAAGATGCGGCTACTCTTCTTTAGTCTGTTTCCTTAGTCTCTTTAAATTCAATATAGTCGATTCACCAGATTGTTCTCACTGTAGGAGTGCGGAAATGCCAAATCACATGTTCTGGCAGTGCCCGAGGTTCTCCTTCTAAACTTGTTAAAAAAGTAGTTAAGATCTACCACACTCTTTCGATACCAATTAAGATTCTTTTTTTTTTTTTTTTTTTTTTTGATAACGGAGGGGAAATGTCTGACGCATACCCCGAGCCTCGGGGGAGAGCCCGGGGTTATGTGGGGCTTGCACCCACTAAAACCCCTCCGAGTGTCCTTACCTGGCCTTGCATGAGGGACTCCCAGGAACGCGTGCAGCATACTTCTGGGAGACCAATTAAGATTCTGTTGGCGGATATCAAACTTTCGGCATATGCCCTAGACGATTTTATTAAGAATAAAAATCTCTATATATAAGATCTAAGAATATTTTACCCTCCTGATGCGCTGCGCTAAATGATACCTTCTAGACAATAATCTAGGTTTACAACTAGGAAGTAATAGCCCTTGAGTAATAGCCTTACTAAGTTTAATTTATTTAATATACCGAACGTTCACGCTGTGATAGATGACTTTCTCATGTATAATTGTATTACTTGACTAGACTTAAATTTACGTGGCATGTATTTATGTCAACTTCTTTGTACGAAAACCTGTGCTTCAGATAGCTAGACCGTTGTCAAACCGCACACTCTATATTTTTTTCATTTATTTTGCAATAAAAAATATATATTTGCATTATAACAAGTTTATCTGACAATCTTCTTGATGCTTCCATGGGTGCTTTCTATATAACTAATCTGTGCTTCACGGGTTTTCTCCATGTCTTGGTCCATTCTTGATGTGCCAACGTTTCGTGGGCCTTGCAGTCCACTTCATCAGGGCGAGGAGCAGCCTGATACTCTTGATGCCTTAGGGTGCCGTTGGCCTCCTTTGACACCAGCACATCTAGGAATGGGAGTTTCCCATTTTCCTCTATGTCTATGGTGAAACGGATATTGGGGTGTTGTTTGTTGAGGTGGATGAGGAATTTTCGGAGTTCAGATCTGCCGTGTCTCCATATCACAAATGTGTCGTCTACGTATCGGAACCAGACTTCTGGTTTCTTTGATGCTTTCCTGAGAGCCTCTTTCTCGAAGTGTTCCATAAAGATGTTAGCGATTACAGGAGAAATCGGAGAGCCCATAGCTGCTCCTGACGTTTGTTCGTAGAAATGGTTGTCGTAGGAGAAGTACGTGGTCGTTAGGCAGTGCTCTATTAGTGGGATGAGGTCGGAGGAGACTTTTTGTGAGGTTTTTATTATGTTAATCGTATCTTTTATTGGGACTTGTGTAAACAGGGATTCTACGTCGAAGCTAACGAGTAGATCTGTGGGCTGTAGTCGGATTTTTTGGATTTTATGTATGAAGTCCGTTGAGTTGGTTATGTGTGATTCTGTTTTTCTAGTCAGAGGTTGTAGTGTTTTTGCTAGGAAGCGGGATAGGTTAAATGTCGGAGACTTTATGGCGCTAACAATTGGTCTGAGGGGGACATTAGGTTTGTGTATTTTTGGTAGTCCGTATAGTCTCGGTGGGAGAGGATTTGTGGGTTTTAATGTTTTTTTGGTTTCGTTTGGAATGTTGCTTTTTTCCACAAGGTCCCTGGTGTTCTGTGTGATTGTGTTGGTTAGATCCTTGTCAAGCTTTCTATACGTTTTATCCGAGAGCAGACCTTTCATCTTTTTCTTGTAGTCTGATGTGTTTATGACTACTGTCATGTTGCCCTTGTCGGCTGGCAGCACGATGATGTCTGTATCCCTGTTTAGGTCTTGTAGGGCCAATTGCTCCTGTCTGGTGATGTTTGATGACGGGGGTTTGGCTTTGGACAGAACGTTGGCTACCTGTCTGCGGATATCGTCTGCCTGCTCTGAAGGGAGCCGATAGATGGTTGACTCTATTTGGCTAATTATTTCCTCTTTTGGAACCTTCTTAGGTGCCACCGCGAAATTAGGGCCTTTGGCCAATGCGGATATAGTGTCTTGGGACAGATTTTTGTTCGATAGGTTTTTGACGTAATGTAGGGGGGGGGGTTTGGTTTTTTGTGAGGGGCGAGGTTCATATATTTCTGTTTCTGTCTTTCAGAGGATTGGGTAAAAGTTAGTCTGGCTTATTCATATGTAATGCGGTCCAGGGTTTGCCAGATGTCATGTCGTAGCGTGGCGGATAGGAACAGGTGCAGTTTAAAGATGTTGTGGGAGATCTGGGCTATTCGTGACTTAGTGAAATGGATACATTCTTTGATAAGGATAAGGCTGGTTTTGTGGAGGATGTTTTTGGATTTTTGAGTTCCTAGGTGGTTCTTGAGTTGTAGGAACTTTGGGATGATATTATCCCTGCAGTTTTAGGAATGCTAGGTCTGATAGTTTCTTGGATAGGGAGGTCCTGAGTTTGCTAAAAATGTTTATTTTAGCAATTATTCTCTCCCCGTAGAGGTATTTGACAATCTTCTTGATGCTTCCATGGGTGCTTTCTATATAACTAATCTGTGCTTCGCGGGTTTTCTCCATGTCTTGGTCCATTCTTGATGTGTCAACGTTTCGTGGGCCTTGCAGTCCACTTCATCAGGGCGAGGAGCAGCCTGATACTAGGAGTATCAGTACTCCTAGTATCAGGCTGCTCCTCGCCCTGATGAAGTGGACTGCAAGGCCCACGAAACGTTGACACATCAAGAATGGACCAAGACATGGAGAAAACCCGCGAAGCACAGATTAGTTATAAGTTTATCTGACATATACAGAATGATCCAGATCAATCATACGAGACAGCATATCCATCAAAGCGTTCGAGTGCTGCTTAGTTGCACCGCTCCTGACGCAAATTTCATACCCTATGGTTAGATATCTTCTACGGTTCACCGTTTAAATTATTGATACCACAACATTTTGTTATTGACATTTTCGACTCACTTTTTCATGAGAAATATGTATGTGCCATCCCGTGCGGGTGATAATCTAGATCATCCTGTATAAATAATCAAATAAATGATTTTACACAAGCGTGGAATTTTCATATAGTATAATCATTATAGGATTTGAACCTCGGAAAAAAATACCTGCAGGCCGAATTTTTGCACATATCTTTATTTTTGCATAAGATTGAAGGAGAAGAAAGTTTATCATTGTACCGCTAAGAAAAATAATTAAACAAGCAAGCCCCATTTTTTCGATTTTTTGTAAATATCTCGATAAATATTACAAAGAAAATATAAGAGAAGAAAATTAAAGAGCCGAAAATTTTACACAAAAAAGATTGTGGAAGTTTTTGTCGTACGAGCAATACTTTTTATGTAAGAAATTATGCAAGATGTGCATTGCGCCATGAAGTACAGATCGCGCTAACAAAACGCCAAGCGAAATGGAGCGTCGCAATTGCGCATCAAAAGTTTCATAATTTTTGAATAAATTATTGCAGGAATGAGTCAAGACATGTTAAAAGGTTGAAATCTTCAACTTTTTATCGAAATTAGTTTCAATAAGATAGGAAACAAGACCGTTTATATTAAATAACATTACAATCCGAAGCGCCACTACGGTCTAAGTATTAAGATATTGAACTAATATATATATTATTCAAACGAATGAATTAATTTCAGAAATAATAATTACGTGTCGATATGGTTGTCGACATTAACGCAATTAATCTGAAATGTAATAATCCCCCCAAAATTCCCCAAATTAATCTTAAAAAACTCTAATAAACTTATTGCGAAAAAATATTGCCTCGGCCGGGAGTCGAACCCGGATCTCTTGCATTCCGTGCGAGGGGACACGTAATTATTATTTCTGAAATTAATTCATTCGTTTGAATAATATATATATTAGTTCAACATCTTAATACTTAGACCGTAGTGGCGCTTCGGATTGTAATGAAATTAGTTTCGTTATTCTACGACAATTTTTAATAATTCGACAATGTATTAAACAATATATTATAAGGCAATTCTTGCCTTTTTTCATAAAATCAGTTACAAGTCGGTATCAAATTGTTTAAAAAAAAATCGCTTGCAGAATATTACAATATATACTTTATATTATGCTTTGATTTAACGAGGAAAAAAATATTTAAAAATTTTCTTCTTTATCTAAATCAAAATAGCATCCTCGATAACTTTCAAAATTTTTGAAGAAATTTAAAACTTGAAATCGTCATAACTTTGAGAAAACACTAGAATAATTTTTAAAAACGCAACTGAAAGCTTGGAATGTCTATTTTTAGATCCCATATCGCAATATTTCGTCATATTTCAAATTTTCATATATTTATAAATATGTGAATTATTGCGAAAAATTCACTTAAACTTGTGCTAAATTTTGATCATCATAATGATTTAAAAACATGAACAAATGAATATACCTTGGTGGAAATTTCCTTGTCAGTGCCACGAATGCCACAATACTGGTCAGCGTCACGATACTTCGCCACTGCTTTGCCACGCCATAATCTCTTTAAAAAATCTGACATGGTTCATAAAAGGCCTAATCTTGATATGGATCTGATATGGAAATAGCTTAGCATTCATAGTAAAATTTATTAAATAATCTAACGTATGTAGCCCACGATAGATTCAGATTCGTGCCTCACATAAAAATATGAACGCTTGTTCACATCACAGTATTTCGTGGTTGTGACGGATTTTCTAACCTGAATAATCGTAAATTTTAATAATTAATATCTCAGGCTCGCGGAGCAGAATAACGTTTTTTTCTGCCTGATTCCTTCGTTTTATATAAAACCACATCAAGTAAGCCTAATTCCATTGTTTTTGAGATGCATGGCAAAACTGAATTATTACCCTTTTTCTTGTCAAACCTTCATTTTTACAAATTAATAAAATTAGGCTTATTCGACGTTCTTCATAAAACATGTCACTCTGCCCCGTAAGTCTGAGATATTAATCTTACTATGATTATTCAGGATAGAATATTTGTCAGCCTGGTGCTAGCACATATCGTGCCGCAGCTGAAGACAATCGTTTCTTGACGGGCAATAAGAATGCGATAGACTGGGGAAAATAAAACACAAACACAAATAGCACAAACACGGCCATTTACGCTCCAAAATAAAACGTGCAATACTTACATCGCAGCGAGACGAGACATATCCGCTACTTCTACCATGATCGAACGATTTCTCGAGATTGAGAAAAATCGTTTTGTTATTATTATTTTTCTTAAGTTAACAAATACCAGCGTATTATTTCGTTTCCATGTAATTTTCTTAAATATTAATAATATTAAACTGTCAGTAGATGCATGAAATTAAGAATGATTACAGTAGGAGATATATGAGTAACAGATTTGACAACGTTACCTTATAAAAATAACTCGTTACCGTTACTGTTCTTTTTCCTAAAAAAATAACTCGTTCCCATTACTCGTTATTGATTTGCAAAAGTAACTCGTTACCGTTATCGTTATTCAAAATATACGAGTTATTATTTTTAATTACTTTTTCTTCTTGACACTAATAGAATCGAGAATAGAATATATGCAGATTTTTTCGATAAAAAATATGTCAAAATTCCATTTTTTAGTAGAGGAATAGAGCTTAAAAAATAAATGCTTATAGTAAATGTTGTGCGTTATTTTCATGAACGAAATAAATGTTATCATATTACATAATATACTGCACTTTTTTGTAATTGTTATAGAAGAAAGCGTCCTATTATGAAATAGGCGCCTAATATAAGATCGCGGCGTTTCTGTTAAACTAATAAACACTATCTATTGGTTCCACCATGAATTTATTGCTCTTGAATTGAAAACTATTTAGTAGACGATTCATTATTAGAACATGCCTGTAGTCATTGTAAAATAAGATTTTAGAATTTGGATGTCTTCATTTGAAAATTTCATTGAGATGAGCATTTAAATCTTGTTTATTATTTAATAAAAAAATAAATATTTACCAATAAATTCATCATGTAGTGATAGAGTAAAGTCGTACCAATAGAAAAATATGGAATATGTTGAATTGATTACAGAAGTTAAATTTGATGATCGTAAAACCATAAGACGTGGAAATCGTAATATGAAATATCCAGAGTATTCCTAATACGAAATAATCCATGCTCCTATGTTATAATGAAGATCGTTGCTAAAGTATAAATGTTATTGTACAATAAAAGGACAACCGGAATGAACGTAGAGTGCCTATATCTGCGATGCTTGAGTCTGAAAACGAGTTCTGGATATAATCTATTGCATGCTCATTTTTCGCGCACGCTGGCTGTGTTTGTTTGTATTTTAGAAATATTAAATAAAGTTTTTTAATTATAATACACTGATATATTAGGTGTTGGAATTAATTCGTAGCGTTTTACAAGTGATGGGAAGTACTTTCATTAATGTATTTTTTAATGCTCATGTGAAATAAATAACATTCTTTCATTAAAAACGCTACGAATTAATTCCAACACCTAATACTTTGCGTTTTACTATCAATTTCTCGGGGCATCTCATATTAGGAATACAATTTTTTGACTTTGCGATTTGCTCGCTTTTTACATTTTTTTAATTTTCAAAAAAAAATGGAATTTGAATTAAATTTTATATAACGTTATTTTATTAAATTCCTTTCAAAATGACCTATATGTTTTTTTAAATTCTGCTTATAAACTTCTAGCATTTATTCAAAATGAACTCGGTATCTCATAATAAAGACCTTTTCTCTATTTAAATAAATTTATTTGTCATATTATGTACTTTTAATAAGATATCTTTAAATTATACGTTTAACTCTTAATACATATACAATTTTCTTTTATTGTGCATGATCGGGTCGTTTGTATATTGGTTAATTTTCATAATTTTTATAAATATATATAAAAATTATGAATAGATTTCTTATATATATATATTTTAGCATCTTTAAAAAATATTTATGAAGTTATATATTTAGAAAGAAAGAAAGGATAGAAAAAATTATTTAGCCGGGTGCAGTATTCCGAAGAAAAGAAACAAGATACGAATAACTCATTGTGAATACTCTAAGGGTAAAATTATATTATAATAAAAAAATAGTATTGTTTGTAATCTGCATTATATACATAAATATAATTTGTGAGATATAACGTAGAAAAAATTTTATTTAAGAAACTAATATTGTAAAAATTATATCTGAGTTAGTCTATACGTATGAACTGTGAATACAATAAAAAAAGGCGTGATCGCGTAATTTAGACAGCCAATCAGATTGTTAATGTTTCATTTCTGTTTTCCAGAGCTATAATTACTATTAAACTTTTTACGTAGTTAGAAATAAAATAACGATAAAAGTAACTAGTGAAATTGTCGTTACCTCAAAAATGTAATTGCATTACCATGAACGTTACTCAAAAGAAAATGTATCATTATCCATTTGTTACCGAAAAAAATAACTTATAACGGTAACTACATTGCAAATAACGAATTACTTGCCAATCTTGATGAGTAAACTTATTCATATAACTTTGGCAATAACGCGATCACAAGCGTGCTATTAGCTCAGTGTAAATGTATTAGACTATTGTTCTAGAGATCGTAGGTATCGTAGGTTCAAATTTTGGCGGCGATGCGATGTGTTTTTCAGCAATTAATTGTAGTTAATAACAAGAACATAGATATGCGGAACAATAAGTAATAAATTGAACTGAAAAAATAAAGGTAACAACAAAAAATTATTTTTTTTGTTAAGATATAACTGTAATTTTTTTTTTATTACATAAATTTATTACATATAAAAAATACATTTCTTTTATTTAAAAAAAGAGTTGCAAAACTATAAAAACTATTTTTTTTTTAATTTTAATAGGAAGAAACAACAAAAAATTTCTTTAAATCAAAGGAATCGAGTCGATGTCTATTATTATTTCTTAATTCTTAATGTATATGCCAGGCTAGTCGGCGGCGTTAGATCAGTCGTAGTGACGACACGTCAGTCGCTCACCGGCACGGCGTCATTAGACAAAACGTGACGTTGCTAATGAGGTGCTTGCAAATTTGCCACATTAGGTTCTGATATGGCAGAATGGCATCCATATAAGAGCCATACTAGCCACTCTTATCTAAATTTTTACCTGATATATTTTCTTTTAATAGTTTCATAGAATGATTAGGAGTTATAAGACGAAAGAAGAGAACGGCCAAAGATAGAGAGAAATAAGTTTAAAACATTTTTATTTTAAAAGAGCGTAATTTTATATTTAAGAAAATTAATGAAATGTAATTAAAGTAAATAATACTACATTGTTAATGCATAAATTGAATAATATATAATATATATTGCAATATAATATATTGACAAATAATACAATACTAAACTTCAAAAAGAATTGAAATCAACCACAAAATCATTGTCAATTAAATAACAAAATAAAATATACATATAATACAATTTAATACAAAGTAAAATAAATTACATTCAGGGTGTTCAAGAAAAATCGAGATACCGGATATACTCGATGATGTTTTTGAAAGAAATGCTTCTGACACAGATATAAAATTATATAAAAATTATAAGGAATAAAAAGATTTACAGATTTTATCAGTTTGACTTTAGATTACGTCGCCAAAATTAGATCAAGGTATTTTTTGGAATTTTGGCAATTTTTTTAAAATGGAGTACTTTATTTTTGATACCAGAATCAGCTAATAGCTGATGTCAAAAGCTTTTCAGAACACTGTAAAAGAGTTATTTTTTATTAAGTACTTTTTGAATTATAAGACTTGAAAGTTACAGTATCGCCTACATTGGCATTATGCAAGGTGTCCGCGAATTACATAGAGAGGTAAAAGATCTCGGACCGGTGAAGTATCTCGAAAACTAAGCATTTTTCTACAGAAATGTTTTCTAAAAAAGTTGTAGGTTTTAAATGATTTATTCATTGATCTGGTCAGTCTGACCTTGGATGGCGTCGCCAAGATCAGAACAAAGTAACATCGATTTTTTTTAAACGGTACACCACATTTTTGATTCCAGAATTTAATAGCTAGTATCAAAGGCTTTTCAAAACACTACAATGAAATAATTTTTCATAAAGTATTTTTCGTAAGGCTTGAAAGTTACAGTTACTACCAGCATTAACACAAAGTGTCCGATTGACGGCTAAAACCTCTTAAATATTAAACAAAAATGAACAACAGAAGGGCTTAGTCAAATTTTTCGTATATTTAAATTCTTAAAAACATATACGTTTCGATCTATTTGTCAGGTCATCCTCAATGTATACATGATAATTAACGATCGATAAATTAACGCAAATTTAATAAAAATCATAAAATAAGATAATTAAATATAAACGGAGTCTATTATGGAAAAGATGTGAATTCAATCATTAATGATTCAACTATTTAAAAGTAAATAGTTAACTAAAACAATAGTTAACCTTTTAATTATATTTATTTAAATTTAAGAGTTTCTACTGCGTTGGAGAGATATGAATACGATATTAAAATTTACAAATTCAGAATTACGGATGTTGGATCGGATCAATGATGAATGTCGACTCTTGAAAAATGTCCGGATGATTGGAAAATGTATAAATGCCTTTCATAATTTTAAATTTGTTAATTTTGTAAATATTTCGATATTTTAGTATTAAGACTTTTGTTTCGAAATAACCTCTGCTACTAACGGGTGTCACGCAAAATATACAGATCACTCTGTATATCTTTGAAACATGCGCTGCTTCTTATTTTACATTTACTGTTTCTTATTTCATTTAGAAATAGGAAATAATAAATAGAAAATAAGGAATAAAAAATAGAAGTGTTTTGTTTAATTATGAAATAACAAAATGTATCAAATAAATATTTTATTTGAAGTAAACGTCGATGTAAATAATAAATATTATTTGCCTTTTTTTGCACTTACGATGCAAAATACCTATTTAAAATAATATTTGTATAGATGTACCTTTTAAATAAATATTTCTATTTAAACTATTTCTATTATTTCGCTGCACAGAAAATATGTATTTACTATTTTCTATTTCACTAACTATTTTTTCCAACACAGCTTAACAGAGACGAATGCGATTAGAGTTAACAAAATTAAAAACAGTTCCGTTAGAAATTATTAATGTTATATTGTGATCTCTCTTAAATATTGTTCAGGATCATGTTCTAGACAACATTTGTCTAGATCAAAGCTATTGGAGATTATACTTCTTATTTTCATTTTTGCGCTAAAAATTCATTTTTACGTAAAAATTAAAATAGGAGATATCCTCAAATAATCTTGATCTTGACAAACATTGTTTAGAATATGATCCTGTACAACATTCAAGAGGTTTTAACCGTCAATTGGATACATAGCGTATTGCTAATGCCGACGATATTGTGTCCTTCAAGCCTCAAAAAATACTTAATGACAAAATATTTTCTTATAGCGTTTTGGAAAGTTCTCGACATCAGCTATTAGATTCTGGATCAGTAGGATATTCCGTATAAAAAAATCGATGTACTCTTGACCTGATCTTGACAACGTTATCTAAGGTCAAACCGATAAAATCAATAAATAGATCTTCTTGAATCCTACAAGAGTATCTTATAAGTTTTGACGAAATAATAGTGCATAGATAAAGCAGACTAAGCTGAGTCGAAAAGTTCTCTACCATTTTACAATTTTCGCAATAGTTAACAAGTATTAATTATTACACAATATCTTCAATAATTTTTTACTCGAATGCTATCAACTTTACAAAAAAAACTGCAGATAAAAATTGTTTATTTTTTTTTCATAGAACTCTAAGAATTTTTTCGGAATTTTTTATTAACTTTTTAGTACTGCATTTTCTTACTTTTAACAACAAGAAGAAATACGGTATTAAATAATTTTGAAAAAATTCTGATCAAATTCTCAGAACTTTATAAGAAAAAAATAAACAATTTTTGTCTCTCGCTGTTTTTTTGTAAGATTAAAAATATTTAAGTAAAAAATTATTGAAACCAAATTTCAGCGATATTTAGTAATTAATATCTTGTTAACTATTGCGAAAATTGCAAACTATTATGAAAATTGTAAAATGGTGGAAGACTTTTCGACTCAGTTTAGTCTGTTCTATTTACATACGCGTGTTTTGTTAAACCTTACCAGACATTTTATATATACAGTGTAAGTAATTTTAAGTAACACTAAAATTTCTGGAAAAATATCCAGAGACATAGTAGTGTCGGCTAAGAAAACGCGTAGCGTGAGACAATATCGGATATCTTTACATGGAGCGGTGTTTTCCGAGATTTCGATCATTATATCTCAATAACGGCTGTGCTGATCAAATTTTATGTATGGTCAATCGATAGCTTATACCCGATTTGTATAATGCATTTATTTATAGTGCATTTATTATTTTTGTCCTACAAACAGAGATATTGCATCAAGTTCCAAATTTTGTTCAAATTTTAGGAAGCGTTATTGTTACTACTATTAATGTCATCGTCGTCGAATGTTTGGCCTATGGATTACTTCTCGAACTTAGTCGACAGATGATAATCTCAATCTTTTTATTTTACTTTTCAATAATTATTTAATGAACAACGATCGACTGCTAAAACTGTCCGATGATCACTTAGGTTAACCTTAACTTTTAGTCATAACCTTAATATATATATATTAAGGTCAATTTATTTTTCTTTTATAACTTTGTAACGCGTAGTGAATGACTGCTATAACCTTCCGAACGTTATTTGATGATCTTCATAAAGTATGTGAAGGTCAAAGTCATCGGAGGTGAATTGCATTTTAATTTTAATAACTTTTCAATAATCAACGAGTAACTATCAAAATCCTTCGATGATCACTCAAGGTCATGACCTTGACAATATATATGAAGCTCAACATTATTGGGGTTGAATTCTCTATTTTATTTTTAATAATTTTGTGACGTGTGATGAGCAACTGCTATAACCTTCCGAAAGTTATTCAGTGTAATAAACTTTCATAACGTACAAAAGAATCAAGATTATTGAAAGTGAATTGTCCATTTTAATTTTAATAACTTCTTAATAATCAATGAGCAACTAACAGAATCCATCGATTCCAGGGACTTTGACAATATATGTCATGGTTATCGAAATTGAATTCCTTATTTTATTTTTAATAATTTTTTAATGTGAGATGGGTGACTGCTAAACCTTCCGAAGGATGTAGGAAATGTAGCAGAAAAACAAGTATCATATGCCGCAGGTCTACGTTAAGTAATAATTCCAGATAGAAAAAAGAAATAAAATTAACTGAAAGTTATCGAAATGTTTAAAACACTAATAAAAAGGTCAAAGTTTAAATTTCTATAAAGAATTTTTCCTTGGTTCTTATTTTATGTGTTACGTCTCAGTGTTGTTATTGAGATGTTTTCTCCGTTTTTGAGTCAATGTATTTAAACAATTTACTCGGGGACCGGAGATTAAGTTGTGTAGTTAAGGATGCGATTCACTGGGAAGTATTGGATAATTTAAAGGAAGGGTAACCTTGTATCCGGTGCCAAAAAGATCGCGAAGTTTATAGGCGAATCTACGTGGATCGTGTTTTGGAATGGTTTTGTAACTAGGAAACGTTAGGTTGACCTCCAATTTATTCAGAGTATAGACAGGTTCGCGAGGTGAGTCTACCGGTTTGTCTTGGTCTAGCAATTGCGCAAGTTTTTGGAAATAGGGGAAAGGATCTTGATTCGAAATAAGGGCCGATTTAACTTGGAACCTCAATCTCTTTTCCCTTTGTCTTCGTCCGCCTTTGGTAGGCATGGAAAAAAAAAGAATTATAATGTTCCGGAGAACTGTCGTAAACGGGGGCCACGCTATTGGCAGCGACAGTCGTAACAGCTCTCTGGATACGAGGAAATTATGAATTCTCCGAGGAAGTGCCGACAACGGGGGCCACGCTATTGGCAGCGACAGTCGCAACGACTCCTCAGATATTCATATATATGTGTATATTTGTATGAAGAATTAGAGATCAGAGATTTAGACGTTCCGTCGATAGATTCGATTTGATATTATCGTTTATTAAAAGAAAGATAAATGTGAAAACGAGGTTCTGATGAAGCGCGAGGATAGTTCTCACCTTGACTGTAACTGACTGACTGGCTGAGTGATCGAAGCAGTGCGAGTCTGAAAGTGAGTCTAAGTCTAAGCCTAAGTCTAAGAATCTGAGTTTGAGAGTTTGAGTATAAGAGTTTGTGAATAAAAATGTATAAAAATGTACATTCCTGTCTTCGACAGCTCCCTTTATATACTGAAAATGAGTATGGGAGTGTCCTTTCAGAACCAATCGACACTTCTCAAAATTTGGTAGAACCTATACTCGCGCTTCCTTTGAGATAAGGCAGCAAGGCTCCGCGTAAGCCCTACTCCCCACTCTACAAGTTTATTCTTAATAAGTAATAGTTGAATTTTAACAATTTGTTATAAAAATTCGGTTTTCCTTAATATCCTTTATGCGAGGCGAATTCACTACATTCATATATTTAAGATTAATTTAACTTTATTAGAAAAAGAAAAAGGGAAAAAAAGAAAAAGATATTCGTTCTCGCATTCAGGAAGGTTTCTATTTTACTGCTAATTACTTAATCGTTAAACGCTAATATATTAGGTGTTGGAATTAATTCGTAGCGTTTTTTAATGAAAGAATGTTATTTATTTCACATGAGCATTAAAAAATACATTAATGAAAGTACTTCCCATCACTTGTAAAACGCTACGAATTAATTCCAACACCTAATAATATACGTTATTATTATATAATGTTAATGTATAATACGCTTTTATATTTGTTATTTTATAGGAGGGCTTCTTTGAGAAAGATCGTGTGATATTCTTAGACATTCTTTCTAGAATATTCTATAGATAATTTTTATGACGCCTAAAAGTACATAACGTGATCTATCTGTTAGAGTTTGAATGTTCAAATAAAGAAACTGACTATAAAAGAGAAACGGAATTTCCAGTTTCGAAATAAGGAAAATAGGGAAATCTAGCGATAAGATAAAGTAAAGTATAAATTGTATACCTTTGACGAATATATTATTCTATAAAGAATAAGGGGATTTTATTGGTATGTAACATATGAATCATCTAACTGAATAACTAATTGAAAAGGAACATTTTATACAAATATATTTATATAAAAAATGAAAGGATGGAAAGTAAAGTAACGCCGTAAGTTTTATCATTTATGAAAACGACTTGATAACGACTTTATTATAACGATAACTGACTACACTAATGTTAAGTTTGGAAAAGTCGCTTTGAGAAGTAACTCTTAGCCATTACGGGTTTACTTACTGAAAAGGTTATTTGTAATCAGTAATCCCAAAAATAAAAATTCTATTTAATTTGAATGATACGTATCAGAATACGTATTTTTTAAAAGTATAAGAAATCGCTCGTATTATGCAAAAGCAGAAAATGTAAAGAAACAGTGATTATTTCTTATTACATTCTAATGATTCGGTTTTACCTAAAATTTATGGTCTTCCCAAAATACAATACATAAAGACAACATCTCTTTTAGAATTATTGTATTATTCATTACAACTACTACTAATACTTTATATCCTGTATACCTTATATCCAACTTTATATCCTTATTATTTTTTTACACTATCATAGCGTCAAGCATTGAAAAAAATCCTAGACAAGCACATGATAGTTTTAAGGTTTTTGAAACATTGAATGGAAAAGAAATTGTTGACTCCGTATTGATCTCACTGGACATAATATCTATGTTCACGAATCTTCCTCTAGATCTTGCAATAGACAGTATAACAAATAGATGGCATTTGAAAAAACTAATATTTCCTTTAATAATTTTAAAGAAGTTTTAAAATTTATTTTGTCGTAAAATTTTTTTTACTGTTAATAACAAAATTTATTAATAGACTTTTGGCACACCGATAGGATCTCCTCTGTCTCTCATTTATTATAGCTGAATTAATATTGCGACATCTTGAAAAAAAAGTTAGATTCAATTAATTTTAGTTTGACTATATATATATATATATATATATATATATATATATATATATATATATATAATAAATATATATATGTATACATATATACAGGGTGTCATGAATATACGGCCCAACTCGTCTCGAGCAGGTAGAGCAGACTAAACTGAGTAGAAAAGTCCTCTACCATTTTGCAATGCTCGCAATAATTAACGAGATATTAATGTTTAAAAATAGCTGAATACGCGCGTCCACCGTACTATTACCGAAAGTACGGCCCACCGAGCGCATGCCGCGCGGGCCGCGAAGAGCGGGGATGGTCTAGCAGACGCGCCCCGCTTATCGCCGCGAGTCTCTAAGCTCGAACAGCGTGGCGTGCGCAGTCGAATGGACGCGCATATTCGATTATCTTTAAACATTAATATCTTTAACAAGTATAAAAAGAAGAGCATAAGAAACCACAGCACAAGTTGTAATTTGTGATATTTAATTATTATTACATCAATTAAAATTAAAGCCACATGTTTCGGCCACAATCTGGTCATCTTCAGTAAATTCATAACATTCTTAAGACGCAGAGTTACATCTAGTTGGTTTAGTAGCATTAAATTCAACCGTCGTATGTTGTAATCATATAAACGTGTTCATTTCTATGAGAAGATGCTTCGTACAATAATGTTAAAGTCATATCGCGAAAAATGTAGAACGAGAATTTTCAGATTTTAATTTAAAATAAATTTGTATATCATTAATATCTTCTAATCGGAATATAAAGGAATAGAATCGTTACCTGTTTTACAGCAAAAAAATTATAACAATGAATCTCAAATATCCTTTGCACAGATAGAAATTTGTCGTGACATTGTGTGTTATTATTAGTCATATCGTATATTTTACCACTATTTATATATATATGAGTCAACAGTTTGGAAAGTTCTAGAATTATTTATTAAATGAGAGAGAGATCTTTCTTTAGAAGAGGAAGATAAACATCAGGCAAACCTTCCGTGTCACTTTGCTTATTGATACCACTTGTTTGACCTTTTATATGTATCATTTCAGAAATTCTTCTTTTCATTAATGATTGTTCTGTATCTAAAATTCTTATGTTATCCCAATCCAATTCATGCATCTCATTCAACCGGTGACGTGAAACCACTGATATCTCGGAAGTGGGTTTTCTTATGTCAGCCTTATGTTCTTTTATAAGAGTTTTTAATTTCCTTTTAGTTTGGCCAACATAAGACGATTCACAATTTAAACAATTAATTTTGTAAACAACTCCACAATGGTCATCCTTAAGCAAAGGATCCTTTCCTGTCTTTATAAATGTATTCAATTTATTCATAGGTTTATAAGCTATATTAAAACCATGAATATGTGAAAGTTTTTTGAATTTTTTCGATACTTTGCTTAAGTATGATATCGTGAAAAATTTTTTCTTTGAATTCGCATTAGAATCACATTCATTATTATTTTCTTCGCGATTTTGATCTAAATTAGTTCTATTCTCCAATGTTTTTATTCTATTTTTAATTGTTGAAAATATGAATTTAAGAGGATAACCATTACTTAAAAGAGTGTGAATTAAATCAGAGATGTTTTTTTCATGAAATTTAGGATGGGATAAAAGCAAAATTCTATCAAAATACCCAATGATTACTTCCCTTTTATGTACTAACGGATGATTCGAAAATAAGTTTAAATATCTCCTAGAATTGGTAGGTTTTTTATAAATATCAAAGATAATACTTCTTTCTTGTCTCATTAATTTAACGTCTAGAAAATTAATGCCGTTTTCGTCGCCAAAGTCAACAGTAAATCTAAGCCTTTCATGATATGAGTTAAATAATTCCAGAACTCCTTCAACCTTTTCTTTATGCACAGTTAACACAATATCATCCACATAACGAAAATAAAAAGACGAGATAATATTATTCGCAGTGATAATTTCTTGTTCTAAATCTTGTAAAACTGTTATAAAACTGTTTTAAAAATGTTCGCTAATATAGGGGATAAAGAAGAACCCATTGGCATGCCAAAAATCTGTTTAAATATTTTTTTATCAAATTTAAAAAATGTAGAGTTAATTATAATCATAACTGCATAACATAATTAATAAACTTATGTAAAGGAATCGAAGTTTTATTGTCAATCAAGTTCCATTTACGTTCAATGCTTTTTAATACTAAATCTGTCGGAATGTTCGTGTACATGGAGACCACGTCAAATGATATAATACTAAAATTTTTATTAATAGCGAACTTTGGATAGTTCTAGCACTCAACAAATCTCTCCTATAAAGTTGGGTTTATGGAATTTTTTATTCTCTTTTGACACCTTACAATTTTAGGCATTTCTCAAAGTTGTTCACCCAAATTCTCCTATAAAACTGAGCATAGTCTTTTTTTCTTTATAGCAAAGAAAAATTTCTTTAAATCGAAACAATCTTTTCTCTGGGTGTAGAATAATATTTAATATTATATGTATAGCAAAAATAATACGTTATTTAAAAAATTTTTTTGTTAGTAATTTTTTAACGAAAGATGATCGCGAGCTAAAACCTTTTGAACGTCACTCGGGGTCATGACCTTGACCACATGTCAAGGTTAAGGTCGGAAAGTGCTCCCCTATACTAAACATTTATCGAATTATGATAAAATTAATGTTTTAAAACAAGATAATCAATCTCATTAATATTTTTAATTTGTTTGCGTATCAATATGAACATTGAATGAATAATCTGAGTATGAAATATGGCAATCTTTAGGGGAGTATTTTTCGATTGCTATTAAACGAGATGCATTAGAATTTCTTACAGCTCTTTGTACAAAATATGATAGAATCAAGTTGTTTCTATTTCTTGTTGCAATTTGTGTGATACAAAAGTTATTACTGATATTAATGTCTTTCTTTCAATTTCTATTAATAGTTTGAAGAAGAAAATATATTATAATCTTGATGATTTATTACTAATCTAAAACCATTTTCATCACATTGCTGTCAATCGTTTGAGAAGTCATGTGAACGTTGTGGAAAAAATGATAAATTATTTAAATGAATTAGTTTCGACAAAAGAAATATTTATTATTAACTTAATGTCATTTTGTTTAAAAGATGATAAATTCATAAAGATATCACACAAGTTTACGTACAACAACGAAAATAATAGGGTAACTCCGTCAAATATGCCGTGCTGGGATTTACGCCGCAGAAGTCAGAAAAAATAGAAGAAATGGGAATAATTTTTCCGCAATTACTCTGTTACATACTTTTATATTAGTATTGTGTTATGATTTCAGCTTCTTACTGTTAATATTAATGAAATTATTGTGAGTTGAATCAATTTATCACTATAATAAGTAACGTCATCATAAATTATAATCTACATAAAATGATTACACTGTAGATATAAATTAGTAGTTATTTCGTGATATATACGTGTAGTAGTATAGTAAAGCATGTTGTGCAGCAAAATACAAGTGCTTTCATATTCTTTGTTTAATTTGTATAGCCTTTTTGTTGTTTTAGCCTTGTATATCTCACCTGTTTGGAATATACGGCATTTTTAGCGAGCGGGATTTATGCCCAAAACATACAAAATGCGCAGATTGAATTTAGTGTACTAAATGCAGTAAACGCATTATATGAAATATGTACTTCATGTCATAACACTTGTAATATATGTGGGAAGATTATAATTATTATTTATTATTTCATATACATATTTACCATTCTTATTTCTTAATAAAACTTTATAAACACATTTTATAAGTTGCTGTATCATTATGCGTTATCTTATTTATATGCATTATTTGTAAATTTGTAAATGAGCCATACATATCCTCCTTCCTTTCCCCTGATGATATGAGTAATCATATATCCCATCCTTATGGAATATACGGCAAAAATGCAAGGATTTCAAAAAGTTAATTTTTTTAATATGAAAAATTAATATTTTGGATTTCTAATGTTTTTTTCATAGTAGTTTCACAGTACAGTTTTTACTGATATAGTTCGTTTCTTATAAACATATTGTAGTAAATAATACTTAATAAATTAAGTTTTTGGTACGGCATATATACCAGAATTACCCTTGTTACGTCCAAACTCTTAGAAATTCGATGAAAGAAACAATGAGGGAGAATGGAGAAGATATGGAAGGATGGCTAGACTCATTCTCACAGGTATACGCACAGAGGCGAACACCTGTGAGTCGCACGCACTTTTTTGGTCCCGGAATATGGATCAACGTCCCGAAGGGACGCTATGACATCTGTTCCGAGGGACAGTACGGACGTCGGTCCTACGTTTAGATCAAGGAACTTAATCTTTTTGATCCGAGACTAGATCTCGTGCGATCTCAGGCGTTTAAAGGAAAAACAATGCGAGAGGTTCAAATAAATGGTAGCTAGGAAAATATAATTGACTTACATTTATTAAAAAAAAAAGAAAATTAGGTTTATATAAGATATTTATACATATTTTTACATAAAATAAGAAAAAAACTTATCATTGTACGTGTAATTACAATCGATTTGTTTAATGTGATTGAGTAAGAATTTAGTTATGGAGGTGTGAGTGTGTGTGTATGTATGTACGAGAAAAGGAAATAAAGTTATTGGGTATTGAAGGCGAGGAAAGTGATGCAGGAGCACATCGGGATGAGGTGCTTGTACAGGACGGTGTAAGGATTGGGGTTGCCTGGGATGTAGACTATAACTATTCTATCCCCTTCATTGGAGGGAGAAGAATACATTCTGAATAACCGATCCCAGT
This sequence comes from Acromyrmex echinatior, assembly GCF_024713525.1. Classification (NCBI taxonomy): domain Eukaryota; kingdom Metazoa; phylum Arthropoda; class Insecta; order Hymenoptera; family Formicidae; genus Acromyrmex; species Acromyrmex echinatior. Next base: position 1,371,668 of record NC_141860.1, read on the forward strand.
CGATCGGCACGGGATCCGACTAAGAAGGAGGAGTTGGTTTAAGAGAGGAGGGAGAGGAAATCCTTCTTCGAGGGGAGAAAAGAGAGGAAATCCTTCTTCGAGAGAAGGAGGGAGAGGAAATCGTTTCTCGAAAGGAGGGGAATAATTCAGGATTTCTTGGATGACGGAAGAGGTGACAGGGGGAGAGGTGAGGTCTAATGGTTGTGTCTGATACGAGATCTGACGAGTATGAGATCTCAAGATAGTGGTCGTCAGTCGGTTGTGGCTTGGCTATGCGGACGGTTCCGCCTAGACAGCTCCTCCTAACGTAAGGGATTCGTCCTCGTTTTCTAATTGGCGTACTAGCGCGCACTATAACCGAAGGGTAAAATATATATGTTTCGTTAGAAGCGCGTATAAGTGTGTGTGTGTGTGTGTGTGTGTGTGTGTGTGTGTGTGTGTGTGTAATATATAATATATATATATATATATATATATATTTGTTTTTATGAGGGGAGACGTGTGGATGAACCGGAAGGAATGGCAAGGGCAGTCGCAGTGGCAAATGACTGGGTGATCCCAATGATGATTGCTGCCCACAATTTATCTTTTTTTTCTTTGCACTTGCATAAAAAACGCGAACTGGCGTGACTGTCGCGGGTTCTCGTAGCCTGATTTTCGCACTGAGCATAACAATGATTTGATGCACTCGAATACAGATACGCGAACTTACGTAGTTTTTCACTGACGTGAATTGTACTAACGTGAACCGGGTGAGTTTGACTTTTATACTGATGCTCTGCATTTCCACAGAACCTCTATTTATATCCCGAAAAAAGGGCATTGTGCCCTTTGTCTAGGATGCAATAATTAGTTGCAATGTCACGCGAGATTTACGATTTTTATATCTATTTTATATCTATATGTTAATCTAAAGTGCATCGTTAAAGAATTTTCGAGAAGAAAAGGAGTGATTTACGTTTTTCTTTAAAAAGGATTGCTCCAAACGGATGACGAATTCTGTTATCCTCGCGGAAAATATGGCTAGGTAAACAGATAGTTACTGTGTACAACTAGTTTTACGTGCAGGACAACCATTATCAGTCGCGAGTCTGATCTTAGATAACGCTATTATGGGAGGTTATCTCATGTGTTTTATGATTTTTTTAAGCGCGACTGTTTTCCTAAGATGAAATTGTTGATCAGTCTGGGACAAAGCTTGGATTTTCACTATTGCGTGCCTTCGGTACATTTATAATGTCTTTTGCAATCTTGTCACTTTTCGGGCCTTCATTAAGGTTGTCATTCCTTCCGGATTGGCGTTTACGAGTTTTCGCGGAGCTTGTCCGGTCCCTTTTTTTAGTTCTATCAGATCGTTATCAGAAGACTCTGCTCGAATCTCGCAGAGGCTAACCAAAGTCGCGACGTGGAGCCGAAGAAAAGAATCGTCTGTAGGATGTAATACCCTAATAGCTGAACAGGCATATAAAGTTATGAATGCTATATTTTATTATGATTCCTGTATCGAAGATTATTATAAAGGTATGTGTACAGAACAAATATCTTAGATTCAAATGGATGATGCGTAAGTTATAAAAAAACATAGTCTAAAGGTGATAAAGATATTTATAATATATAATATATTATTTTTAGAGAAAAACATTTCCAAACATATATATTAATCAACATATATTTACAATCATTCCAAGTTGAAATTATGTTACATATTGCAGAAAGTATGTTTACTGTTTATAAGAAAACGTTTAACATTATAAATTGCATCACATCAGTACAAATTTACTTAAAAAAAAAAATAATAAAGAAGATGCTACGTGCTTGTCGAAAAAAAGCTATTTTGTACAACATTATCTGTTTCAATTAAGAAATAACAGCTTTAATTTCCTTTCAATTCCTTGAAAAATAGATGATCATCATTTTGATATTCATGTTGACATTTTATATTACAATTATAAGATGATAAGGGTGGTGATGGGATTTTTTTATATCTAGATGGTAAGATTTAAATATTCTATGTTGAGATCATGTTATGTACTACAACCATGCTCGCGAGCAATTAATTCGCGACGGCAGGGATGGGTCGTCAAAAGTGGGGAAATTGTTGGAAGGCGAGAGAGGGGTAAGCTAAAAATCCCACACGAAATAATCAAGAAATATAAAACAATTATATTTGGCAAATCGTTTACATGCAATTTTCGGAGCCTCGCTCCCTCCGCTCGATACAATCTATTCTTACAAAAGGACAACGACGATTTATTTCTAATGTCGAGTGACAATCGTACTCTGTATGAATACGAGCTCTCACTTCTCTCCGCGGTCACCTCAGATGGTAATTGATAAACGACAACCGATTATTCACAAGATCTCTCGATAGCACGCAAGAACTCGTACTCGAAGTAATACCCGTTATTCGAGAGGGTAACGCCGACGCGAAGCCGAACGCTAACTCGAAAGCGCGACACGATCACAATAATTGTTTCAACACGATGCAAAACAAAACGAAAGCTGACTCGACTGTGGCAAGAGAAGCGAGCGCAAAGCATTCAACTCGACAACGCATAATTCATTTAATCACGATGCTTGAGAGAATGACTTGTGGCTCGTTATTGCACGACTCCACCTGGCCATTAAGCCGGTCGCTTTCCGCGACGCGAGCTTTTCCATGCGCGATCCACCCAAAGCTACAAACCTGGATCAATAGCTTTACAGCAGCGACGACGATGCTCGTCTCACCCTCTACGTCCTGATTCTTCTGTTATCCTGCTAGGCAATCTTCCTCACGGCAGCGATTCTCGAAAATTTTCTCGTCAACGGCAACTTCGCACATCCTTTACGTCGGCTCAACCAAAGCACAAGTGAGGCCCGCGAGGGCCGTTTGACTCCTCCCCTCAGGAAGCCGATTAGCTCCTGCTTATTACGCATGCTGCACAAGTCCTCGCGGCCGCGAATTCTTGCTCTTAAGAGCGCGTAATACAATTTCCTTTCAAGGGCTGTTTTTCCGCCTGAGACCCCGAAACTTCCCGGGCAGGCGGGGATGTTCTGGCAGCTCCTTTTCCAGCTCCATGTCGGGGACACACGGATGTCCCCGACGGACGTCCATATGGTCCCTAGGTAGCCGGGAATTTTTGTCTTCAATTGTACTCTGCAAGGGGTGTGCGACTTAAGAAGGTTTTAGGGCGACAGCGAATCACAAGCAAATATACAAAACAATACGACCAGTGGACGAGCTTACAACATAGCGTCGCCTCTTCTTTCTTTCTTCCAATGTAGTCTTCCTTCCTCCGCTGGTGGGTGAAACGATAATAATTACAGAATAACATAACAGCTGCCGAGCGCGATCCTAACTTTAATTGTGAGACTAATCACTAACGAAAGAAAAATCTTAACGAAAAGAGAAAAGTTATTAAACAAAAACAGACAATTACGGGAGTAGTGCACGTTCGCAGGTGCGCTTGTACGCACGCTCACATGCGTGTTCGCCCTCCGAGTCGGGATTCCACCGCTGACAGTTCGCGACAGTAACGGATAAAAATTGTCATGTTACAGTACGTTGTAAAAAAATATATAAACTGTTTATAAGATTTGCTACAAAATGCGTGATATCAGTACAAACTTACATTTTTAAAAAAGATAAAAAAAGGCACTAAGAATATATGTGTTTTTCGAATAAAACCTAAGTGTCTAACCTAATTAATAATAGTTTTAATTCTTCTTCAAGGATATTTTTATTGAAGGTCTTCTTATTCCAATCTAAGTAATAGCAGCTTTAATTCTTTGTCAAAAATTATTACTCCTCGAAAAAATTAATGTATCAAATAAAAAATTAAAACCCAGATGCTACAGTCTTAGCTAATCAAGTTAAATCCTATCAAGTTAAAAAGTAAAACCAAAGTGATACTATTTTTATTATTTACTTTAATGATATATATAATTGTATAAAAGATTTGATATCAACAATTAGCGCCAAGTTAAATCTCATACCAAATTAAATAAATAATATTAACTTTAATGATATGTATTATTCTTATAAAAGATTTGATATTAACAAAATTGGCGTCAAATCCAATACTAAATTAAATAAAAAATGTAATCCAAGTAATACTATCTTTAATTTTTATACAATGAAACCTAAATATAACAGATAATTCGAGTTGATCGTCACATATCTCGATATCAGGGATATCGAATCGATACATTGCGAATTCGTCATAACGTTTTTTTTTATTCGTACGCTCATCTAGATACTTTCTGTTTCTTATTCCATCTCCTTCTTGTATTCATGGCCGTTGTGTGAAATATACGGAATTCTCTGCCAAATAAACGCTTCAACAAAACGGCGTAGCTAAACGCGCAGCCGGATTCAAAAAATGGCGCGATGTATGTCACTGTAATCAAGAGGGCCGACATCATTATGGGCCGAAGCTGTCAATACAGCGATATTTCTAAATAGATGTCTATCGAGAGTAACAGGACACAAAACACCATTAGAACTATGGAGCGGAAAGAAACCGGACGTGAGGAAATTCAAGACGTTTGGTTCTCATGTAACTGCTTTGAGGAAAAAACTTGGTTTATGGGACGCAAGAAGCGAAAATTTCGTGTTTGTTGGATACAGTACAGAATCGAAGGCTTATGGATTATGACGTAGAGGTACAATATAAGTAATTAAGAGTTGTGACGTCCGTTTTATTGAGAATCCTCGATTTGTAATTCAAAGATCATCACAAGAAGTGAAATTATCTCTTCAATCAATAGATACAAAAGTCGAGACAACAAGCGAGAGACCAAGTACAAATGATGATAGAATACAAAGGACGGACGATAATGGTTCAACCGACAGCACTGATTATGAAACTTCAAATAATAGAGAACGAATAATTGAGATATACGATAATACGTCAAAGGAATTGAATCAAAATGAAGAAGAAGTACATCCCCTCCCAATGATAAATCCATCGAGAAGGCCTAGAAAGCCGAAGATCATACGTACTGATCAGCGAGGAAGAAGAGAGTGTCACATCGCAGAGGTGGAAATTGATCCATTATCAGTAGAAGAAGCTATATGTAATGTTTATAAAAATGAATGGCTAGAGGTGATGTAAAGTGAGTATAATTCAATAAAAGAGTGCGGAACCTGGGAGCTCACAGAATTACTTCTAGACAAGAAAGTAATAAATTGTAAATGGATCTTTCACGAAAAAACGTTAAAACGGTGAAGTGGAGAGGTATAAGGCAAGATTGATGGCTCGCGAATGTCAACAATGCCACGGAATAGACTTTGACGCTCCTGTCGCAAGGATGGAAACTGTACGTATCCTATTTGCTCTGGCTGTCAAAGAGATATATATTCATGAAATAAATTGTTACAGACTACGTTCAAGAAAACCTTTCATCAGAAATTTACATGGAGCAATCGCCCATGTTTGCAATATCCAAACAGAATAAAAAGGTATGTAAATTGCTACGCCCCCTATATAACTTAAATCTGGTAGAGAATGACATCAGAAGTTACGATCATACTTGAACAGCATTGGGCTATGACACTCCGAAATTGAACTATGTTCGTTCGTGGGACAAATACACGGTGACGTCGTAATTGTTATTGTATATGTAGACGACTTGTTGTTATAAGGAGTGTATCGATTGCGCACATTATCGATCGAACACGACAGCATTTTCCAATCGGACACGGACCTGATTGGACACGGACCCGATCGAACACGGACTCGAACTTACAGCATTGCATTAGGATACGGATCCGATTGCGCATCGACCCGACTGCGCATCGATCCGATTGCGCACGATCCAATTGCACATTGATCCGATTACGCATCGATCCGCTTATCCACCGATCCTATTGCGCACCGACCAAATTGCGCACAGATCCAATTGCACATAATCTGATTGCACACAGACTGTTCTCGTATCCCACTGTCTTCATGGGTTAGAAATATTCCAAGCACTGTCTACTGCAGTTTCTAGGGGATTAGGCCCCAAGTGATAGGATATATTATTTTTTTTTGTTCGGAGTGGCGTAGTCAATAAGTACTAGTAACTCCTACTACTAACTTTAAGTACACTCCACTGTCTACATGACAAATTTCCTAATCTCAACAACAGTACAATTATAGAAGTTGTACGTTCCTTTGAGGGGAGGAGAAGAGAGAGTGAGAGTCGCTTCGCGTGGATATATAAATACTTATTTATATTTTTTCATTATCTACTAATATTTTCCCCGTTTTTCCGATCGCTATCGCGGCTGATTGAGTTTGTGTGCAATCGAGTCCGTGCACAATCGGGTCGGTGCGCAATCGGATCCGCGTCCTAATGCAATGCTGAGTGTCCGATCGCATCTGATCGGGTTCGTGTTCAATTAAGAAATACTGCCGTGTCCGATCGATAATGTGCGTAATCGAGCCTCACTCTACTTATAGCATCACAAAATTTGAAGATACATCGATAAAAATCTTACTGTGTGGAAAATTCAAAATGCAAAACTTAAGAGTAACCGAAATTTTAGGAATGCGTGTCGAATGAAAGGGAATAACGGGAAACATACATATCTCTCAGAGGCACACATAAAAAAAGTTATTGAAAAATTTAATATGACTTGTGTAAACTCAGTCTCTATTCTGATAAAAATCAGCGTATAAGGAAATCCTTATTTCATGATGATGAGGCAAAGAAAAGAAAAATGAGATGACAAGTGCCGTACCGAGAACTTGTTAGGAGTTTGATCTACCTAGCGAATATCATAAGATCTGATCTGGCATTTACAGTAAATACATTGAGCCGTTTCAATGCAAATCCTAGAAGGATTCGTTAGAAAGCAACGAAACATGCCTTCAGATATTTAATCGCTACGTCCTGTCTGGGAATCACTTATATCAAATCTGGCAGACCTCTTCACACTATTGATTCCTATGAAAAAACATCGATAATCGACATTCTTATACCTAGTTCTCATATTAGCTCAAGACCCGATTAGCTGGAAGTCTAAACAACAAAAATCGGTCGCCCTTTCGACCATGAAAGCCGAATATGTGGCACTTTCTAAAAAAGGCGATATATATACATACGTGGAGGACTCAACATGTAACTTCGATAAAAGCGCTAAGATTTAGCAAGGACAGTATATATAATCAACGAAGCAAACACGTGGACATCCGTTCTAGACGTTTCCATTTTATGAGAGAAGTTCTGGAGGCGAAAGAAATTATTGTGCAGTACATCTCGTTCGATAGAAACTCAGCAGATCTCCTAAAGCAGATCTCCTTTGTTGAAAGATAAAATATTAAAATGCAAGGAGATACTAAAACTAAATTCATCTTAAATCATACATTTGTTTACCGTGAGTGTCGATGAGGGGAATATTGATGTAAGAGATAATTCGAATCAATTGTCACACGTCTATCTAATTAATTAATACATTACGAATTCGCCATAACGTTTTCCTTGATTCGTATATTTATCTAGATACTTTCTGTTTTTTACTCCATTTTCTTTTTGTATTGATAGTCGTTGTGTGAAATATAAGTTACCTCAAGTAAATTAGTTTTTAATATTTATCACTGTATTCTCCTATAACTTAAAGACAACACAATCAAAATAGCTTTAATGTTTCCTAAAAGAAATTGTTATATCACAAAATTGCGTTATTTCTCAAATCAATTCAAGTGTTACTGAAAAAAAATTAAAAGACTAACAGTATAAACAAAAAAATTTTAATTAAATAGAAAATTTTTTCAAGTAAAAACACTTGGCATTGCTAGACCGAATAAAAAAACTATAAAAACAATTAAAAATTAGAATGGTTATTAATAAAATAAATAACAAAAGGTCATTATAATTTGAAAGTAATAATTAAAGGAATAATAAATTTAATCTGAACTTACACTGAATAAGAATGAAGTTTACTATTTATTTCTCTTCTATAACGGATATCTTATAAATCTATAAGGCGTACAACTTTGCTTATACCATTTTTTTCCGAAATTCGAGGCTTTATTGTAAAAAACTGGTTATACATTTATGATTCAAAGTATTGTCCATCGCTGGCCACTACTTTCTCCCATCTTTCGGGCAGCATACGAATCCCGCGTCGAAAAAACTGGTCATCTTTTGAGGCGATCCACGAATCGATCCAATTTTTTACTTCTTCATAAGACCGGAAGTGCTGGTCAGCCAGGTCGTGTGCCATTGATCAAAACAAGTGATAGTCAGAGGGAGCAACGTCTGGAGAATACGGCGGGTGGGGTAGGACTTCCCATTTCAACGTTTCCAAGTATGTCTTGACCACTTTCGCAACATGGGGTCGAGCATTGTCATGCTGCAAAATCACTTTATCGTGTCTCTCGTTGTATTGCGGCCGTTTGTCTTTCAATGCTCGGCTCAAACGCATCAATTGCGTTCGATATTGATCGCCTGTTTCAGTCGGTTTTAACAGCTCATAATATACTACGCCGAGCTGGTTCCACCAAATACAGAGCATGATCTTGGAGCCGTGAATATTCGATTTGGCCGTCGACGTGGAAGCATGGCCGGGAACTCCCCATGATTTTCTGCGCTTGGGATTATCGTAATGAACCCATTTTTCGTCCCCAGTCACAATGCGATGCAGAAAGCCCTTCCGTCTTTGCCTTTCATGCAGCTATTCACAAGCAAACAAACGCCGTTCAACATCTCTCGGCTTCAACTCGTACAGCACCCAATTTCCTTGCTTCTGAATCATTCCCATGGCTTTGAGACGTTTTGAAATGGCTGATTGAGTCACTCCTAATGATCGTGCCAATTCTTTTTGATTTTGACAAGAGTCTTGATCAAGTAATGCTTTCAATTCTGCATCTTCGAAACCTTCTGTCTTCCACCGCTATGCTGGTCTTCGAGGTGAAAATCACCGTTCTTGAAGTGTTAAAACCACTTACGACACGTTCTTTCACTAATAGCGGCTTCACCATAAATATTTGAAAGCATTCGATGAACCTCAGCCGCAGATTTCTTCATATTGAAGCAGAAAATTAAAACCTCCCGCAAATGACAAGAATTCGGCTCATAAACTGACATTTTCAATCGAGAATAATTTTATGATGCAGACACAAATCGACTAATGTTTCTATGGGATTATGTTGACAGATGCCCAAGTTTATTGTGTGACGTCTATGATCTATTTATTTCGATCACCACTTACCGCTAAAGCTATCCATACGAAAACGGTATAAGCAAAGTCATACACCTAATAAATTTATTTTTCTTAGATTTAAACTTAAGCAAACTTATAGCATTCACAATTTTCATAATTTACACAACTATAACTCAATGGTATATATACACACGGTAGATATTTTAACTCTCATTGGGAATGTTTCTTATTTTTCTTATTATTCATATTTTGTAATTTGATTCTAATTTTTCTTATTAATAAGCTTCTTATTTATATTATTTTTCTAACAATTGGTAATACATTCATATTAGGTGTTGGAATTAATTCGTAGCGTTTTTTTAATGAAAGAATGTTATTTATTTCACATGAGCATTAAAAAATACATTAATGAAAGTACTTCCCATCACTTTCTACTACTTTTGACCATCTTTCGGGCAGTGAATGAATACCGCGTCGGAAGAACTGTTCATCTTTAGATGAAATCCAGGAATCGAACCATTTTGTACAATCTTCGTAAGATGTGAACTTCTGCTCGCACAAGCTATGAGCTAATGATCGAAACAAGTGGTAGTCGCTAGGTGCAATATCAGGAGAATACGGCGGGTGCGGTAGCACTTCCCATTTAAGTGTTTCCAGGTATGTTTTTACCGGTTTTGCAACGTGTGGGCGAGCATTGTCGTGCAGCAAGATGACTTTATCGTGTCTTTCGAAGTATTCCGACCGTTTTTGCTTCAATGCACGGCTCAAGCGCATCAGTTGCCGTCGGTAGAGATCTCCAGTAACGGTTTCATGCGGTTTTAGCAGTTCGTAGTATATGACACCCTTCTGATCCCACCAAATACAGAGCAGGAGCTTTGAGCCATGGATATTGGGCTTTGCCACTGATGTTGATGGTTCGCCGGGCTTAACCCATGACTTTCTGCGCTTTGGATTGTCATAATGGATCCACTTTTCGTCACCGGTAACAATCCGATGCAAAAAACCTTTTCTTTTCTGCCGTTGAAGCAGCAGTTCGCACGTGAGAAAACGTCTCTCAATATCCCTTGGTTTCAATTCATATGGGACCCAATGTCCTTCCTTCTGGATCATGCCCAAACTTTTAAGACGTTTTCCTATTGTTGAGAAGTCAACTTCCAATGACGTAGATAATTCTTTAAGTGTTTGACATGAGTTTTCATTGAGCAGTGCCTGCAAATCGTTATCTTCAAATTTTTTCGGCTGACCAGGTCGCTCCTTGTCATCCAAGTCGAAATCACCAGCTTTAAAACGTGCAAACCACTTCCTACACGTTTGCTCAGCCAGAGCATGTTCACTATACACATCCACTAAAATACGATGAGCTTCAGCTGCACTTTTGTTCATATTAAAGTAATGAAGCAAAACTCCCCGCAAAAACACTTTATCTGGCACAAATTTTGACATATTCAATGAATTATACAGTATTGTTATTTATGATTTCAAGAAAGGTTATGTACGGCAAATGACGTCCTATGATAGATGTTTACAATGTATACAGAACTATAGGTAACAACGAAATAGTGTACTGCTTGTGCCATCTCTTGTAAAACGCTACGAATTAATTCCAACACCTAATATTTTTTTATTTTTCTAAATATTACATTTATATTCTACTATTTTTATTGTTATTATATCGAGATCTAGCAGAGCGCCAAGTGTTTTTATTGTATACATGAAAAAATTTTCTATTTAAATTAATTTTTTTCGTTTTATACTATTAGTTCTTTAATTTTTTTTTAGTAACACTTGAATTGATTCTAGATAACGCAATTTTGTGATATAACAATTTCTTTTAAGAAGAAAGCCATTTGGATTGGAATAGGAAAATCCGTCAATAGAATGCAAAGATATACACTTAAGTTTCATATAAAAATTAAAGATAGTATTGGATTATATTTTTTATTAAATTTAATATGGGATTTAACTTGGCACCAATGTTGACATCAAATTTTTCTACGAATGATATATAAAATTTTGTGAAATTTAACTTGATATCAGTTTTGTTGATATCAAACCTTTTATACGAATGATACCGTTAAAGCTAATCATTAAAACTGATAATAATAAAGGCAGTACCACTGGATTTTATTTTTATAGAAGATTTGATGGAATTTAACTTGATTAGTTAAGACTGTAGCATATGAATTTTAATTTTTCATTTGAAACATTAGTTCTTTCCAGGAAAAATAATTTTTGACAAAGAATTAAAGCTGCCTTTACTTGGATTGGAATAAGAAGACCTTCAATAAGAATATCTTTGAAGAAGAATTAAAACTATTATTAATTGATTTAGAACGAGTAAATCTCTCATACATCACAACGCAAGATGTTCGTAGCAAAAATTTTAATTTTAATCATATACCAATTAGAAAAATAAATGTTTCGATCTTAAATTAGGTCATCTTCAGTATTACAAAATTACAAATTCGGAATTATGCGTATAATACTTTATCACAACACAATATAAAGAGTTTGAAATCCCGCGTAATAAATTGTAAGAAAAATTCAAAACGATAATGTTCGCAACAAGTTATCTTTGCTATCTTCAAAAAGAAGGTAGGCGAATATTATATCGTATATATTCTTGTAAAATTGTCTATTGTTAAAATTCAATTAGTTCCTAGTTCAGTCGCTAGTCCTCTTTGGTTATTCACATATAATTTCCAAATTCTAATGGAATGAATATAGTTACATTAATAATTCAGAATTACAATTAAGAAAGCACAATAATATCTTACCTATGTGCAATAATTTTTATGAGTCCTATCAGGATGTGGTGAACTTGTGTTAACGAATAAATTATCATAGACTGTAAAACTCAGAGCATGACAGTACAATTTATAAATAATTTTCGTCGACAAAACTGAAAGAGAGGGTAAGTGGGGGTTAGTGAAGTTAAGTGGGGGAAGCTATATTAAGCAAAGGAAAATATGCTTTGGGTAGACGTTCTGTATCATTTTGTATGTTAATAGCTTTGATTTGTTTTTTGATGCATATCATTGCAGACATGAATCTTTTTTGAAAACATAGTTCTAAATCTAACAATGAAATATTCTCCCAATCTAATTCATGTCCAAATTCCAACTGATGTTCCGATACTACTATACGTGAGCTTTTGGATCTCTCAATATTCACTTTATGTTCCTTTATTCTTGTTTTAACTTTCCTTTTAGTCTGATCTACATATGAAATATCACAATCGAGGCAACTTATTTTATATACCACATTACAATGTTCCATCGTGTCCAACTTACTTAATCTAATGATACACTTTAACGTGTTCATGGATTTATAAGCTACTTTGAAATTATTCTTTTCGGCTATCGGTTTGAAATTTTCTGAAATTTCGTGCATGTAAGGTATCGTGAAATAAATATTTGGATTATTATTATTCGGATCATTGATGTTCTTGGTTGTATTTATATATAAATCTTTTTTCCTCGATAATGTTTTTATTCTGCTATTAATTGTGGAGAAGATATTATATCTAAAGGATAGCTATTAGAGAGTAGAACATTGATCATAAACTCAATATTTTTCTTATAATAATCCGAATGCGCAAGGAAAAGAATTCTGTCGAACTGCCCGATTATCACTCCTTTTTGTGTTCTATTGGGTGGTTAGATTTGTAATTTAAATAACGTCCCGAATTCGTTGGTACTGAAGATGACCTAATTTAAAGCCGAAACGTTTATTTTTCTAATTGTTACATGATTAAAATTAAAATTTTTGCTACGAACATCTTGCGGGGAGTATGCCGTTAAGAGATTTACTCGTTTTAAAATTTGACCACGTATTGACTTTTATTGTAATTGGTTTAGACACTTAGGTTTTATTCAGAAGCATGTATATGTTCTTAGCGCTTTCTTTTTTTAAAATGTAAGTTTGTACTGATAATAGGTACAAAAGAATATGTCAGACAAAAGTTGTTCAGTTACTAGCGGGAAGAAAAACGATGACCTTGGTTGATCTTGATAAGATGTTTGTAAGGTCAAGTCAAGGTTATCTAAAATTTTTTATATGGAAACCTCAATTTTTTATTTCACATCCCAAATATCATGACAAGAATCTTAAAATTATAATAAACACTTTGCTGGAGAATGATTATCCTCCTGATTTTATTTTTGAGATGATAAATTTAAGATTGAAAGCATTCATCCATAAACAGTCAAAGACACAAAACAATATGACTAACTCGCCACCAGAATAAGAACGTGCTTCTTGGTTCTTATTACCGTATGTTCAATCGATTTCGAATAAATTCAGGATCATTACTGCTAACTTGAACATGAAGCATTTTTTAGTTTGAATAAGCTTGAAAGATTTATGAAAGTTCAAAATATTCTCCAGAAAGAATCAAATAAGAATGTGGTTTAAAAAATTGAATGCAAAGATTGTGCAATGTGATATATGTACATAGGTCAAATTGACAGAAAACTAAAAACAAGAATTCAAAAACATCGATAAATTAATAGCTCCAATGACACTAGATCGGTCGTCACAGACTTTCATTAAATCATGATTTCGATTTGGGAGAACGTCAAAATTTTAGACCGTAAACGTTATTTGAGAAGAAGACTGGTACCTGAGATGTTACATATACAAATGCAAAATAATAGTCTTAATTTATAGTCTGACACCGAATGCATCATCCGTATATTTCTATTTTAAACAAATTATAAATAATTTATTATTTTAACGCTTGATTTTAGCCTTGTAAACAAAGACAATATATGTATGTACCTACGACACACTTTCAAAATATCATCAGTCTTAATTTTGTCGTGCCTTGACTAACATATATTCTCTTCTATTCTGACTATTGATATATATCTATTATAATTATTGCACGAATTCATGGACAATATTCTTTATAATTTATTTGTTTTTGTAATCACATCTCTCATCATCTAATAGTAAGCCACCTATTATTAGAAGTTTTTATAATCTACCAATAATATGGTACATTTTTCACGTTCATAAGAATAAGAATAATTATATAAAATTGCATGTCACTTATGATCACTCAATCCTTTAGTGGCTACTTTTGATGCATGTTGAGGGATGTTTCATATTTTTGAAGAACTGTAATAACACTGATAATGACTCTAAAAAAAGTCGAAATGTTCGTATGAAAATATATTCAATTAAATATTGCACTGAATAACATTATTATTTAATCACGCTCCAACAACTGCGTTACACTCATTTGCCTTAATTCTTACTATTTTTTATTTCATGTTCATATTGCTAATGTCAAGAGCTTTTCAAAACACTGTAATAAAATTATTTTCATTAAGTACGTCGAGTTATATAAGGTAACTTATATGTTACAGTACTGGCAGCATTACATAAGGTGTCCGACCGACGAATATAATCTCTTGAATATTGTTCAGGAGACGTCCTGGATAACATTCGTTAAGATTAAAGTCATTGGATTATTTCTCTTATTTCCATTCTTACATAAAAATAAATTTTCAGTGCAAAAATAAAAATAGGAGTTAGATATAAGATATACATATATTATTTATCTGAAACTCATTTTGTTACTTTAAGCTAATCACATTAGTATCACCATGTTTCTTTTATACACGATGATAATATATTGAATAACAATAATTATATTAGGACTCTCAAATTTTAAACAATACGAAAAGATAAATATAGTAGACTAATGAAAGTCAATAACGATAAACGGCGCAATTATTTAGTGAATAATCAATACTTAGATATTGGATTGATATCTGCTTTGAACGTTTCGACTCTCTTTGAAGTCCTCCTCAAGAATGATACAAGTATAATTAGCTCTATGTCCATAATGCCTAAGTCATTCGCAAATTGATAAAGATGCAGCGTTGTTAATCATCACGGAACATGAAGCATTGTACTGAAGCTTTGTTGAACATATTAAAACTTAAAAGTAGAATTGTTAAAATCAAATATAAAGATCACATTTTTAGAACACACATCCGATGACATGTCACTTAGATATAATATATCGATTCGATCGATAAATAAAGTATCGAGATTTCTCTCTCTGTCTCTCTTGTTGTTGCTCATCAGCATAACTGACACACATTTATTTTATCCTTTCTAAATAATCATGTATCCCAGCAAGGGGAAACAATCTCCAATGATTTTGATCATATAACAAATGCTATCTATGTGAACAATATTCAAGAGTTTTCAGCCATCGGTCGGACACCTTGCGTAATGCTAATGTCGGCGCGACGGTACTGTAACTTTCAAGCTTTATAACTCGAAATATACTTAATGAAAAATAACTTTATTAGAGTGCTTTGAAAGCTCTCGACACTAGCTATTAGATTGTGGAATCAAAAATAAGGCCAAAAAAATCGATGTGACCTTGACCTGACTTTAAGGACATCTCATCAAGAGGTCATAATTTTCTTTCTCCCTAGTAACTGAGCAACTTTTGTCGGAAACATTTTTCCGTATCTATTATATTTTTCGAGATATTTTAGTGTATCGCTTAAGGGGATGCTGAAGCGAAGGCCGAAGTTGATCAAGGTCGATATTACAGGTTTTCATTTCCAATGTATAAGCTGCTTACGCCCTCTGAGTTAATATGATCATGCAGGAAATTCGATCGATTAATTATCGATATTTTTATTCCGTTTCCTACATTACCATCTTAACAGGGATGTGTATTAGGGTCGGATCCACAATGTAAGATTTATTTTGGAAAATTTTCCAATTTTAGAATTGAAAAAAAAATAATTGAAGTTAATCTTATATTTGTAGAATCGGACCTTAGAAATTTAATTGCATTATATACATATTTAGTTGTATTATATACACATGCAATGTAGGCCGTGTTCTAATATATATCACCAGTACTAAAAGTCTGTAATATATATAAAATACAGATTTTTAATTAATATATATATCGATACGAAGCAGTAATAGCACTTTTTTCTTATATCCAATGCCATTTTACGATAATATATTATCATTAATGAATATCATAATATATATACATATGGATATTCATGCAGATATTCTCTATGTCCATTTTTATGCAATATTAAAATTTTATATTATAAACAATAAGGAAACAAGACCGTTTATATTAAATAACATTACAATCCGAAGCGCCACTACGGTCTAAGTATTAAGATGTTGAACTAATATATATATTATTCAAACGAATGAATTAATTTCAGAAATAATAATTACGTGTCGGTATGGTTGTCGACATTAACGCAATTAATCTGAAATGTAATAATCCCCCCAAAATTCCCCAAATTAATCTTAAAAAACTGTAATAAACTTATTGCGAAAAAATACTGCCTCGGCCGGGAGTCGAACCCGGATCTCTTGCATTCCATGCGAGCGTCCTGAGCCTTTAGACTACCGAGACCTTAAAAAACTGTAATAAACTTATTGCGAAAAAATTTGCGAGGCAGTATTTTTTCGCAATAAGTTTATTACAGTTTTTTAAGATTAATTTGGGGAATTTTTGGGGGATTATTACATTTCTGATTAATTGCGTTAATGTCGACAACCATACCGACACGTAATTATTATTTCTGAAATTAATTCATTCGTTTGAATAATATATTAGTTCAACATCTTAATACTTAGACCGTAGTGGCGCTTCGGATTGTAATTTTATATTATAATGTATATAATGATATATAAAATGTAATTCTAACGTTGTATATAAAAAGACATTCATGAATACGAATTACAATTACATTTTATGTGTATTATAATATATGTGTATATACACAATAACACAAAAAATATTATATTAGGTGTTGGAATTAATTCGTAGCGTTTTACAAGTGATGGGAAGTACTTTCATTAATGTATTTTTTAATGCTCATATGAAATAAATAACATTTTTTCATTTAAAAACGCTACGAATTAATTCCAACACCTAATACTATTATTGACATATTAGTGAAGACATAAACATGTTAGTGAATTAATGATATATGCAATATTAAAATTATATTTTGTATATTATTGTGTATATGTACATTATAATACATATAAAATATAATTATAATTTATATTCACTAATAATGTTTTGTTATATGTTACAACAATGTTAGAATTATCATAGTATAATGTACATACAATTTTCTATATTAGATATATAGTCGATATATTAGTAATGTATAAGTACTATAAGTATCTATCTCTTTTTATTAGACAGAGTAAAAAGAATTACATTATGTATGTGCAATGTCGTATTCATTTATATATATATATATATATATATATATATATATATATATATATATATATATATGAAACACGTGTCCATATATTGACAATAATATATGTTACATCTTGACTAAACCCTAAATGATATTGATCATAGGAAAAAGTGATACTACAACTGTATTTCGATATTCACTGCGAGTACTGAAAATACGTAACTATAGATTTTCAGTATTGACAGTGTACATTGACACATGGGCCTAAGCATTTTTCCTGTCGTACAATGTCATTTTAGGTCAGGATGTGATATGTATTAGCTATACATAGATATATTGTATTACACATATAATATACATAGCTATACCATTTTTTGCTATGTTTAATAAAAATATGTAGAAGTTAATCATGTTAAAATATTAGTGATGTACTTAAATATAATACACACATAGGCAATATTGTACAATATTGCATATATGTACTATAATATGTGAATATACATACGTTGCAGATAGAAGTTATCAATGCTAAGCTGTTTATGCATTCCCTGTGTTTAAATGTGCAATATTAAAATTGTATACATATATAAAATATATATATATATATATATATATATATATAATGCGTATATATATTAGGTGTTGGAATTAATTCGTAGCGTTTTACAAGTGATGGGAAGTACTTTCATTAATGTATTTTTTAATGCTCATGTGAAATAAATAACATTCTTTCATTAAAAACGCTACGAATTAATTCCAACACCTAATATATATATATATATATATATACACACATAAAATGAATCTGATTTATCAGAGGATTCGTAATTTGATTATTTTTTAAGATGTTACATCTGATCATCTGCGTTTGACTATCGTTAGCTTTGATTTATGTTAGTTGTATGTATATTCTGATATTGAAAATATAAAAGCATATATCACTAATATTTGATCATAAAAAAACATATCTCTTTTTATTAAACGTAGAAAAAAGAGGACATCAGTACATCTTTTTGTTACACGTAACAAAAAGAGATGAAGTAGCTACACACGTATGTGAATATGAATTAGAAATATATTTTATAATGTACACATCATAATGCACATAAAATATAATTCTAATATTCACTAAAGTGTCTATATTATATCTGCATGAAAAGCTAAGTATGAGTAACTTCTATCTCTTTTTATTATGGGCCTTCTACAATAACACATTAGTTACAAATCAGAAGTCAGAAGCTAAAAATTGATCAATCACAGCCAATTTTTAGCGTTTGACTTCTTATTTATGGCTGATTTATGGCTTATAATTGTAAAAGGCCTATTAAACATAATAAAAAGAGATGGAATAGCTACATATGAATATGCAATGTATTTACGTACTGACAATACATGTTACATCCTAAATTAAAATCACATTGGGAATAAAGGAAAAAGTGCTATTACATTACACGTGTATACATGTATTTCAAATACATGGTGCATCCGAAAATATATCTAAGTCACAGTCAGAGTGTTCATTTAGTAAAAATATACTTATTGTAACTTGCTGTTAGTCAACGTACATTGACCTGTAAGTGTATATATTTGCTAAAACACTTTGAATATGATATACTTACATATATTTCATAAACGTACAGCATCGTACAAAAATTATGCATGTGACTATTGATTGTGTAATGTATGTTGTATATATATATACTCGTATACACACACATATATATATATATATATATATACATATATGTATAACATATATATTATATAGGGTGTCCAAAAAGATTCCGGATTTAGGAGCTGAATATAAAGGTGACTATAACTAATCGTAAAGGAATGTGAACTTGTATCAGCATGCATAGTACGCCAAAATATAATGCGTTGCCCTATGATTCATGTTCTATTATTCAATTACGACCATCCTTGTGCTAAGGCTATTACATAACGTTTTTAGAAAAAACGTTTCAGACAAAAGTTGTAAGGTTTCAAAGAAACTATTTACTGATATTCAGTTTTTTTTCTTCATTAGTTTCTTTGTTTCGGTTATGTCAAGCAATTAGCTTTTGATTCCATCATGACAATGCATCTATTTGCATTTCTTTAATTGCAGACGCAAAATTCTATAAATTGGTTCCGTAATTGTATTTCACCAAATTTAATAATCGAAATGCTTCTGCCAATAAATTAAAAAAGTCAGTCCACGATAAACGCCTCTGACATTTATCTGTAACTAGCCAAAGCACGATTTACGACTGTGGCATTTTGTTATAGCTAGCCAGCTCACAATTAACGCCTCTGACAGTGAATTAAATGTAGTCAGCCCACGATGAACGCCTCTGACATTTGTCTATAACTAGCCAAACCACGATTTACGGCTGTGGCATTTTGTTATAACTAGCCAGCTCACGATTAACGCCTCTGGCACTAAATTAAAAATAGTCAGCCCACGATGAACGCCTCTGACATTGGATCATAATTAGGCAAAGCGCAATTTATTGTTATAACAATAAATTTAATCATATCACTTGTATGATAAATAAAAGTGATATTTTCACGAATAACATAAAGATGCTAACCTTTCTCATTCTGGCTTTATAGGGTGCCAACAAGAAACACACATCACAATAACCAATTTTGGCCTTCTAGAGTGCCTTCCAACAAGAGACACAGTGCGACACGGTGTATCATTACAATTTTGTTCGATAATACAGGGTGGGCCATCTATTGGTACGTTTTTAAAAATGCGATCAAATGAGCATACATTGATATTTTTTATTAATTTTTTTTTTGTTGTGAAGCTAAAAGTATCCGCGTCAAGAATGAAAAACGATTTCGTTCATGTGGCTCCCTCTACTGGCCTTACAGTATGCCATTCGGTCACCCCAATTATTAATGACATTTTGGACTACCTCGGCGCCAATTTCACTCAAAACAGTCGTAATATTGTTTTTCAAAGCTGGAATTGTCTCTGGATTATCCGCATAACATCGGTCTTTAACGGCACCCCACAGGAAAAAGTCCAGCGGTGTCAAATCGCAGCTACGCGCAGGCCAATTGACATCTCCTGAACGGCTGATTATGCGGTTGTTGAACTTGGTGCGCAGAAGGTCGATGGTAAGTCGGCTTGTATGGCATGTGGCGTCATCTTGTTGAAACCAAAGATCGTCCACATTCATAGTGTCGATTTGAGGCCATAAAAAGTTGGTCAACATGGCTCTGTAGCGTTCGCCATTGACGGTAACGGCGTTTCCAGCATCATTTTCGAAGAAAAATGGGCCAATTATGCCACCACTCCAAAATCCACACCAAACTGTGACTCTTGGAGGATGCATTGGTCTCTCTACGATTGTGTGTGGCTGTTCCGAGCCCCAAATCCGGCAATTTTGCTTGTTCACATATCCGCCGAGATGGAAATGAGCTTCGTCCGAAAAGATGATTTTTCGACCAAAATCGACGTCATTATTGAGCTGGTCTATAGCCCACACAGCAAACTGATATCGAAGCGGATGGTCATTTGCTTTCAACTCCTGAGTCATCTGGATCTTGTAGGCGAATAATCCGAGGTCTTTGTGCAGTATTCTCCTCAGGCTGGTGCGACTAATGCTCAGTTGCTGCGATCGGCGTCGAGTTGAAGTCGTCGGATTCTGTCTCACACTTTGGGCCACAGCCTCAATATTCTCGGGTGTGCGCACTGTCCGAGCTCTGGGACCACTTCTGTCATCCACTAACATCCCTTTCTCACGAACTTTCCTCACCAATTTGCGTATAGCTCCTTCGGTGGGTGCTCTATCACGACCCATATTTCTTTTCAAAATTCGTACAGTTTCGGCGACACAGCACTGACTTTGAAAATAAGTTTTTAAAATTTCAAAACGCTCTTCAAGAGAAAACATGTTGTTTCGTGCCGCGGACGGTATGACTAATAAACTGTCAAAATTTCGGGTCTGTAGCTCGTTCGGTGTTGCCATACGACGAAATTCAAAAACGTACCAATAGATGGCCCACCCTGTACATATAGAAGATTATTAGAGAATATAATTTCTTATATAAGAAAATTATACTGCGAAAGAAATGAATTTTTTTGATTAATCTATAAAATTAGTAACCAAAAAATATTCATTCAGCATTAAAACACGAAATAAGTATTACAATAGAAGTGATACAGAGTTGTATCGGGAGACCTTAGATTTACATGCTGAATACTTTGGCGAGAGTAACACACAGGCTGCGCGCGCGCGCGCACACGCACACACACGCACGCACGCACGCACACGCACACGCACGCACGCACGCACACACACGCGCGCGTGCGCAGGTACCTACACACACGATAGACTTATAAGATAGTCGGAGCATTCATATAAGAGAAATTGAAGACAGCATTAAAGGACAGCTCTACTCCAAACTAGAGACCCTCTAATCAGAGTCGCGATACGAGACAATTTGAGCCGACTTTTGTATGCAGGGTAATAGTTTTAACAAAATCGATAACAGTGAGTAAAATATATTAGTATTTTTGTTTAACCTTAACGCCACGTTAATTTCTCTCTATTGTCGGTTTTGTTAAAACTATTATCCTATTACATTAGTGATGCATTTTGATACGAGAATCTCGGAATATCATCTCAGAACTTCTCATGTCATTAAAAGTACATTTTTGAGATTATCATATATCATTTGTTTTTTTCGTCTCGTCTCGTCTTGACATATGTATGGTAATTATAATTATATAATGTACTGCTTGGTTATATAAATATTTAAAATAAATGAAATGAGGTAGTCGATATTTTTGAATGTCTCGAGATAAAATTCAGGAATCTTGAAAAGCAAGAATATCGGCCCATCGAGATGAGAAAATTGTATTAATCATTTGTTTAAATCTCGTATCGGTATTTTCTCGGCTCGAATGCATCACTACCCTGCATACAAAAATCGGCTCAAATGTCTCTTCTACTCCAAACATAGTTGTTTCTTTCCTTCAGAATGAGTGGTACAGAACCAACCAGCTTAAATTACAACGCTTGGACGTCTATCTTCGTTGCTCTCGGCTACTTCCCGACACGGCAACTAATCAATTCATTACTGGAAAAGAAGAGAACTACTCCGCGACTATTTCTCTCTCTTTCTATCAAGTCTTCAGCTTCTCTTGTACGAATGCTGCTATCTTATAAGTCTATGGCACGCACACGCACATACTGTTAGGATTTGAATATAGAGACGGATAGATTAAAGCTTCACAGCTTTATTTGTACATATGACATATCCAGCGGGAGATCAAGAATCGATTAATGGCGATAGAAAAAAAAACAGAGAACCAGTAATAATCAAGATAGGAAATTCGACCTCAATTAGCAAGTGATTGATCGAGCATGGTTGGACCTAAAGACATACTCTCAACACTCTCTCTCGAACGTATAAATGTTGCTCAGTTTTCTGTTATTTTGAACTCCAATCAGTTCCAGACATCTATGGTGTTTGTCTCCGGTATCCTTTTTATAAGGAAGTCTTAAGGCGGGCATTCTTTCGGTGGGCATGTACTCAATCTCCAGCAGGTCATCCTTCAATGCATCTTACGAAGTACTAGCTACGCTCCTCGATTGTCGTTCATTAAGCAGATTCGTGCGGGATCGAAAAGCCCGACTTCCGATGTAAATCCATGTAAGTATAAGGCCTCCTTTGTGGCTTCAGTCAGTGTCATGTATTCTGCCTCGGTGGAAGAAAGGGCGATTATACGTTGCTTTCTGAATTCTCAACTTATGACGACGCCATTCATATCGAAGACGAATCCAATGTAGAATTTACGATCCACTGGACATTCTGTCCAATCGGCGTCCACGAATCCCTCCAAGCCTGTCTTGCTTTTGCCTGTCTTGCTTTTGATATGATTCCAAAGTTTATCCCTTTCAAGTACCTCTTCGCCGCCAAAGTTTATTCCTTTCAAATACCTCTTCGTCGCCTTCCAATGATCCTCATTATGAGGGTATTGAACTGACTAAGACAACTAACAATATGCAATATATTTGGCCTCGTCGCAATTGCCAAATAGTTTAGAGTGCCTATGAGTTCTTGATACGGTCTCGTTTCTTGGGCCTGGTTTGATTTGATGTTTCTTATCTAGTTTCCTCCTTATCTAATTTCATGCCTGCCTCGACGGGAGTACAAACGGGGTTGCAGTCTTTCATTCCGAAACGTAAAATTTCTCGGATGTAGCCTGATAGAGAAATTGCAATATAGTCTCTGCCCCTGGTGATTTCAATTCTCAGGCAGTAATGTATGGTTCCTAGATCCTTTACATTCAATTCCTGTAACAAACCTTTTCATATAAAGTTTAAATCGTTTTCATTGCGATAAAATATCAAAATGTCGTCTACATATACTAGGAGTAACAGGGGTTTCTCTTTTCGTCTGAGTTGATAAACGCATGGATCAGAGTTGGCGTCAAACCTATTTCTCGAAGTTCTGATTTAGTTTTTTGTATCATTAGCAGCCGGCTTGTTTTAAGTCATATAAAGCTTTTCGTAGACGGCAAACCTTGTTATTATGAGCTCTTCCAGCATTCTCTCCGCTTGGATTTCTAAGGCATTTTTACTGTCCTTTCCAGATGTAATTTTCTTCAGATTTTCCGTGAGTCGTTAGAGTAATTCTATGTATATTTCCTCTTTGATAGTACCGTGTAGCTAGGTCGTCGTGATGTCCATCTGTTGTATCTTTAAGTCGTGCTGAATTGCTAAGGTTAGTAGCATGAGTAAAAACCGCAAGCGTGCGACAGGTGCAAAGATGTTGTAGTAGTCAACCCTTGGACGTTGAGCGAATCCTTTTGCGACGATTCGAACTTTTCTTCTTTCTATACGTCCGTTCGCATTGTATTTGTTCCTTAAGACTATCCGATGCTATGATAGTTGTTGGGTCGATCGATGATTTTCCGTGTGCCCTTTTTCGATAGACTGGCTAAATTCGCCTCTTGTTCATGTATAGTTCGATGTCTCGCCATTCGGTATATGCTCGACTTCTTTGCTAATGGTTTCGGAGCAGCTGTCTCCTTTTTGTAGAAGTATAATATATTTTGCGTTGGCAACCTGATTTTCCCGTAAATAGTTTCCTGGGTCTTCCGAAGCCTCTCTTGGGAATATATTGGAGTTATCGACGATAACATTAGGTTCCTCTTTCTCCGGTGTCGTATTCCTCTGGCCCCGTCTTCCAATTCCTTTTCGCTTCCGGGATCTATGTGAAAATCACAAATGTGTTAGTGTTTCCTTTGAATCTTTGACCAATTATTTGCTAGGATTCTTTTGTTCGTCAATTTTGATGTTTAAGAACGCGTAAGATGATCATTCTCTGTTTAATCGGAACCATAGCCTTTGGATGAGTCGTCATATCCGAAAAAAGTGCATCTTATTCCTCGAATTTATCTTTGTTGGGTTCTTTCGAATACATATGCGACTTTTCCGAAAGTTCGCATGTGTTCCACGCTCGGACGTTCCTCATACCATAACTCAAAGGTTGTCCCTATTAATGTTTTTGTGACGCATTGATTTCTGATGTAATTCGCCATGTTCACAACTTCCATCCAGAAGAGAGTTTCGACTGCGTCATTAAACACCATGCCATTTCCATGAGCATGCGTTGTTCCTTTCCGCTACTCTGTTTGATTGAGGTATATAAGGTATGATTAATCTTCCTGTGATACCTTCCTTTTTTTAGAAATTTGTCGAATTTGTCGTTACAAAATTCTCGACCGTTATCTGATTGTACTTGATTTTTTGTCTGATCTATTTCTCGATAAGATTCTTAAACTCTTTGAAGACTTGCAAAACTTCGTTCTTCTTTTGTATAAAGCGTACTACCATTCATTATGAATAATCGTCTGTGAATGTTAAGACGTATCTTGCTTTTCCTTTGAATTCATTCCGTATCAGTCCGCATACGTCTGCATAGATAATTTCCAGCAATTGGGTCTCTGTGAAGGTTTTTCGAATAGTGCTGTTAATTTAGCTTCCGAGCAGATTTCGCACGTGACGTGATTCTCATCTTTTTTCAAGTGAAGTTCGTATACAGCCTCATTCTTGTTCATTTCCAAGAGATCGTCGTAGTTTAGATGACCGAGTCTCTCGTGCCATGTTATCTGAGACTTAAGTGTTTTTTCTGTACGGGCCGATTTCTTGTTTGATTCTCGAAATAAGAGATTTTCCTTCCAGTCCGCAACGAAGGATCTTTATTCTGTCGGTATTCTTTCTTCCTTTTTCTTTGATGAATATAACGTTATTCCCGGCGTCGGTGATCTTAACAACGGAGATCAAATTACTGCGAAGTCGGGGATGTTTAATGCATTTTCCAAACTAACGGTTCTCGTTGTGTTTCCGTTTGTAACTGTGACCTTCACTGTTCCCTTGACCTTTATTTGAGATGTGGTTGGCTAGGTTAAGATTCATGCTTTCAGGGTTCGAAATTTTTTCAAATTTGTTTTTGTCATGACACAAATGTGAAGTGCATCCGCTGTCGAGACACAACGCATTGTCTTTTGGGTTATTCCCTACAGAATATGAAATGGTATTAGTGATAGAAGTGAAGAAAGCGACATCCTCACTAACGGCTGCTTTTTTCTTGGTCTTCGTGTTTTTCTCATGTCTGTCGCGACAATCTATAGCCTTGTGATCAATTTGGGGACATCTATGACATCTATATTTAAATATTTCACCTGAGCGGAGCTTTGCCTTATCGATGGCTTTATCAATGGTCCTTCTTTTGGTTTTCTTTTTCGAGCAAACATGGTCGTCATCTTGGTTTCGTTGTCTCCTGGCTACGCTTTCGTCAAGAATTTTAACTTTCAGATGTTCAGAGTTAGGCAATGTGTCTCTCGACTCAATGGCACACTTAAAATTCTCGAAGCTATCTGGTAGGCTATGTAACAATATTTGTTTGCAATTCAATATTGACCTCGATAACTGATAATTTGTCGAAATCTAAAAAAACCATCAAAAAAATTCGTCGACGTATCGTTATACGTCGTCATGGTCATCAAGTCGATGAGTCATTAGCCGTTTCCATAATGATACCTTTTTCGCAGGGCCTTTTGACTTAAATATCGATTTCAATTTCAACCAGATTTCATGGGCTGTTGAGTAATGTCTAATTTGTTTGAGTTTTGCGTCGTCGATTATGAGATATAGGTTAACCTTTACTCTTTTCCTTCTGCCTTCCAGACTATTAAGGATCGACTATTCGGCTTCTTGTGCCGGTTTCTGTCCACTTGCATAGGCTCACATTTTGTTCTTCGTCATCAATAGACTCAACTTCAAGTAGCAAGCAATTGGTCGAGCACTACGATCGGACCTAAAGACGTACTCTCAATACATACACACACAAAATATGTTTTTATAATTATGAAAATAATTACAATAATAAGAAAATTTTATTAAAGCAAAAAATTAATAATTATATAAAGATTATGCGTTTCGCGGGTTTTCTTCGTGTCTAGATCCATTCTTGGAATACCAACGTTTCGTGAACCTTGTGTAGTCCACTTCATCAGGGTGAGAAGCAGCCTGATACT
Source organism: Acromyrmex echinatior (assembly GCF_024713525.1). Classification (NCBI taxonomy): domain Eukaryota; kingdom Metazoa; phylum Arthropoda; class Insecta; order Hymenoptera; family Formicidae; genus Acromyrmex; species Acromyrmex echinatior. The sequence goes on from NC_141860.1 coordinate 1,398,582, forward strand.
CAACTGTTCCTTCGGGCCGTTCCTTTTATATTACGCTATTTATTGGAGTGGTTAAACAGTGCTCTCTTAGTGGGATGAGGTCGGAGGAGACTTCATGTGAGGCCTTTATTATATTTAATGTGTCTTTTATTGAGACTTGTGTGAAAAGGGATTCAAAACTTACAAGCAGATCTGTGGAACGTAATAGGATTTTTTGGATCTTTTGTATGAAGTCCGTTGAGTTGCTTATGTGGTCAACCTACTCGGATAAAAGAACACCAACGTGATGTCAGGCTAAAACACGTCACGCAGTCAGCATTATCGGAACACAAAATCGAAACAGGACATCAAATATTGTTTGACAAAAGGACCACAATAATCAACATTACATCATACTTTCCAAGAAAGTATAGAGAAGTCATGGAAACAAAACCCATAACAATCTAAGTAGAGATAATGGCTACAATATAAAATATGGAAAACCATTCTCCTGGTTATTGAAGACCGACCAATTTCCCCCACAATTCTTTTCTTTCCCCTCACCATTCCAACAAGTAGCGTAATATAAAAGGAACGGCCCGGAGAAACAGTTCAGTATCCTTTCCCTGAAGTGAACTGCAAGGTTCACGCAACGTTGACATTTCAAGAATGGATCTGGATATGGAGGAAACCTGCGAAACGCATAATCTTTATATAGAAAGCATCCCAATAGAAGCCTCAAGAAAATAAATATCAAGTTATATAAAAAATATTTTAAAGATATTTTTTAATATTCAGGGTGTTTTAGAACAAACGTTTATCCTTAAGATAACATATTCCTGACACAATTCTAAGACAATTTTTTCTTGCCAAAATTTTATCCAAAATTTTTGAATAATAAGAGAAAATAATTGAATGAATTACGGGTTGCGTACGGAAGATAGACAGAGGCGGCGCAACTCGTCATCCAACACTAGAATGAGTATAAAGAGAGTGGTGCCAATGCATGTGCCTAATGCTGATTGGCTCCGCCATTATTCCTTACTGTTAATTAGAAAGAATACAACGTTAAAGAAAGAAAAAGTTAAAATTGTCCAATATACATGTAGGACACCAAATAGCGACTTCCGGCTAAATGGCGATACTCTCTTTATACCCTCTATACCACTCTATCCAACGCCAACGCTCAGCTGTGCGCTACGCGTGAAACGCGTATATATACGTTTTCTTTCCCCTTCCCCCTTCCCCCTCCCCTCTTTCTCTTTCTCCTATCTTGTAGAGATGTTTTCATACCGTAACCAAGTTGGAAGAAAGCAGGATAACTTCATGACCGTAAATTCCAACGAGATTCTCATAAATCCACACACTGGATACAATATAAGTCTTTCAAATTATATGATATTAAGAATCTTATTTTAGATCGCATGTGTGAGAAATACAATACTAGAAAAATCCCTATTATGGTCGAAGCTGGATCTTTATTGCTTTAAATAATTCAATCTTGAATTACTAATAGGAGTATATACTGGGTGCGTCACCAAAATCCGGACAAATCGAACAATTTCTTTAAATAAAATGTTTTTAATGGAAAATTAAATATTATAAAAAATTCTTTTACATGGCACTTAGGGGATCCCTGTAGAGCACAATTATTCCGATATATCCCCCCTTCCCCCATTAGCTTGAATGATGGCCTCTAGTCTCGGTTTGAAGCGTTCGCATGCACGCTGTAATGTAGCATTGTCCATGCTGACGAATGTTGCCTTAATAGCGTCAATAGATCCTTAATGATGTCACATTGGTATGCCGAGACTTGTTTGTGACCGTTTCAACTACGCTTCATACGTAATAGTCTAAGGGATTTAAATCTGGGCTGTTGGGAGGCCAGAATGGGAGTCAAGGCGAGCAACTCGGCTTATTCTGGCAGTCTCAGGGAGCATCTGTCGTATCTTTATTGTGCACGATTTGTATCGAAAGTTCTCTTCGGCAATTCGACGCATTGTTGGCTCGCTTACACCAACACTCGATGCTAATTTTCGTAACGATTGCGCTAGGTTATCCGAAATCAGCGCTTGAGCCTTTTCAACGACTGCGGGAGCGTTCATCGAGCGTCCTCACGGTGCGTTCTTTCGAGTGACTCTTCCTCACTGGCATATTGGAACCTTCGTTGGACTGTTCTAAAATCGTATATTTTGTCACAACATCATAAACGTTGATCTCGGGTATCCAAAAAACCGAATTATTTCTGTTGTTGAGCGCCCAGCGCGAAGACCTTCGATCGCGGTTTTATACTCCGCACTTGGTTTCAACATCGCGGCCATTTTGAGAATACTGTTTACTAGAAGACTGTTTACTAGAAGCATCAAGCTTTCTTGGACGCTAACAACAATCTCTAGCGGAGGCACAATATAGCGGAAAATTTAAATTGAAATTTGTCCGGATTTTTATAACGATCCTGTAGATACTTGCATATATAACACATGCACATTGTAATCTTTTAGAACTGCGCGCCAAATTATTTTTCCGGGCTATAAATGCAATTGAAACTGCTCTAGTAATCGCGAATTAAATTGACAAGCAATTTAATAATTTGATGATACTATCAAGCATTTTATTATAAAGATGTTAATATATTGAAACTATTAATAAATTTATTGCAAAAAATATTCGGCCAGGACTTGAACATATCTTTTGTATTCCGTGCAAAGTCTTTAGATTACCGAGACTTTAGTAATATTCTTCGCAATAATCGGAAATACATACAATAAGGATCTTTTACATTAATTGCATTATATATCATTTTTCATGCACATTTGATCGATTTACAAACAAATAACAATTCGTTATTATTAATCACTATCCATACAAAAAGTTTTCAGAAATATTTCACAAATATTTCAACTGAAAAGTGAAACATTTCATAAAAATTGCGAAATATGTCTGCAATATTTCTGAGACAGCTCTGGAATAGCAAAATGTATGCGATTTTTGCACATGAAACCTTGATGAAATGTTATGGAAAAAATCTGCAAATCTTTTTGAAATAATAAATAATAAATAATCTGTTTGTCAACAGATGGCTCCAGCAGTAAGTGAACAGTTTTATCGTGATGGTATACGAGCTCTGCCAGAAAGATGGGAAAAAATAATAGCTAGCGATGGGCAATACTTTCAATGATTCATTTGTAACCATTTTTTCACAATAAAGTTGCATTTTCATCAAAATAACAGCGAGAACTTAGTTGCGCATCTACTAAAGGTTTCAGCTACCTCTAGTACTACAAAAATGATATTTAAAATAAGTTGTACTGTGTAAAGTTGATACCGAAGTGTGCACACAAATGTTTTATACTATAACAATGCTACGAAGAGTAGCACGTTTCATTTGTGAAAAACTTCACTCATGATGTCATTGCGTCGAAGAACATTATTCCCGGTTTTCACCGCGAAAATCAATGAAAACTAATACGTTAACTCATACGTAATGTTTAATATCTTTAGCCGTGAAAAGTAACATATTTTATTTTATATCGCGAAAACTAATATGTTTGATGGTTTGACTGTGAAAAGTAGTTTGTTTTATACCGCAAGAAGTAATGTGGCTGTGGACTATCCTTTGAGAATTTCAATGACTGTCAAAGGTTAGAGATAGAAATACTTATACCAATGATTTTATTTTTGGTTCCAAATAGTAAAATGAATACTCCATTGTTATTGTTGCTTTTTAGTTGTATAATTTTATTTAGTCTACATTTTTACAATCTTAATTAATTAATCTAATTTTAAAATTAATTAATTTTATTTTAATATTACGAACATATACAGGGTGTTTTTTTAAGCCCGATAGATTTTTTTAAGCCCGATAGAACTTAAAATTGTAAAAACTAACACAAAAATTAAATTATAATCAAAAAATTTTTTAGTCGAAAGATCAATGCATGGCATTAACATTTGAAAATGATTTCGGGCATATGGCCACCGCGGCTATTTAATTTAATTTTTTGTTTTATTTTTACAATTTCAAGTTTTATCAGGCTTAAAAAAAAACACCCTTTAGATGAATGAAAGAATGAACGGATGAACGAATAACTAAACGAACAAAGAACTAAATCAATCAGCGGTAATGTTTCTGTAAAATGTATGAAATTCTTTTGGAATAAAGCCCCAGGATATCATATTCATTAAGGTCTTTCTTTTTCTTTAAACCCAAAGAAATTTTTCGATTATATGAGTTTTTAAGCTTATAAGCGCGAACTTCTTGAATCGTTACATTTTTCTTTAAAATTTTCATCACCTTCGATTCATGATCAAATTCATACGTTACACCAATGAATTATCCGTCGGGTCGAAACTTATCTCTTTAACGCTCGTTATTGACCGAGCGCCAGTTGAAAAATCTTAAAAAGTTTGATAAATCTTAAAAATCCATTATTTCATTTTGAAGTCTTTCTTTGATTATACGGATTATTATTAAGTTTTGCTTCTTGCATTAATCGACACTATTCTTGTTGGATGTAAACAGATTTATGTTTGCAGTATTTTCTAATGCGAGCGTGCATTGAATCGCCATCATTTTGCGTGTGACCAACTTCAAGAAATCTGTAATGTATTTTTAAAAACACTTTTTAATTTTAAAATTTTCAGTTATTTAATAATAAATATATACATTTTTATGTTATTTTTTATTTTTAGGATTATGTACTAAATATAATTACATAAATGTAGAACAAAAAAATATTATTATGTTTGATAATAAAAACCAACCTGTGAATAATATTTATGACAAAATTAACTGCAGTCTTATAAAACATACTAAATACCATTTTGTTTCGGTTTTGCCCGTCACAATTGTCGCTGTACAATACAGAAAAACTCCTTTACATTCTCAGATTTCATTTTTTCATAAATGAAGCTCAAAAATGATGTAATTTCATTTGCGCCACGATTACCTACTGTTTCATTCCATACATTGCACCAACCGTGGTGATTGGCCATATCATATATTGTAAAATTCCAAACACATAATTTGGACATATAATATAATACAATGGCCCAATATCTGCCCGCGGAGTTGTCAAAATTTTTTGTAAATCAAAATTTATAGTACAAATTGATGAATCGTCTGTGGCTCTTTGCTTGTCTGAATTCATAAATTCCCTTGCCTTTCGTTATTGTCGAGGTGTTTTTCTTGCATGTCTTTTTTTTTGCTCTTTTTCATTATCGGAAAGATTCAAATAGGATTCACACTGTTCACACCTTAAAATAAATATTGATAATCGACATATAAATTATTTGTTAAAAGAAAGAACAAATAAACTAACATATAGGTGAATGAAAGAACGAACCGATGAACGAATGAATAGACGAACATATGAATAAATTAATGAATGAATAAATACAAAGGGTTTTAAAATTATGAGATCCGCCTTCCCCATTATCCAACTATGTCCAAATATTTTTCATGTTTTTAAAGAATTAATAGTATTACTTGTTCTTTTTTGAAAGAATCCATAGTTAAATTCTATATTAAAAATTCTCTATTAAAAATTGATAGATACATTTTGCACACATAATTCTTTTCATCCAATTTTTTCATCCATTTCTTCTTCGAACATTCTGTACATTTTTTATACACTCAGCCCCTCTTCTAGATATTTCCTAGACGTGTTTTCCTGGCTATAATGTGAGTCAATTAATTGGAAAGGACATGATATGATCGCGTGCACATTTTTTTAAACTTTCAGGAACTGTGAAAGGCCGATTTTTGTGTTTGTCACGTTTACCAGATGCGATTACCATAGTGTCCTTTGAAGACTTTTTCTTCGCATCGGCTGTTTTTTATCCACTGATAAGAGATGTCTATTTTTACGAATTAAAATTATGTAAATTATTTTTAATGGTTTTAATTAATATTATTATATGTATTATTTTATAATTATTTTTGATATTTTATATTATATTATTATTTTATAATTTTATAATACTATTTACGATTTTTATACTAAATTATTTTATGATATTTATAAAATATTTACCTAGACTATTCAGGAACATTGTTTTGTACTTCGACTGGTCTACCTGCGGTGAGCAGTGAAAAAGCGTGGCTGTTTTTTTTTAAATTCGTCGCTCTTATAATTTTCTTCCTTAGAATTATTTTGTTTTGTACATGCCCAATTATTCAAACATTCTCACTGTTTAGTACGATCACCAAGTACCCAGAATTGCATAAATGCCTTTTTACGGTCATCCAAACGGATTCGGGTGCAACATTTAAATCGACATTTATTATCGCATCCATCCCGCATTTCTCTGGCACGTATTGACAATCCCTTCCTGCTAGTACCTTCAGTGCCTGAACTTCGGGCTCTTTTTGCCGCAACATCAATCCATTTATGTTTAATTTTTTTGCGCGTAACATTCTTTGGTTAATTAATTCTTTTGTTTTTCCTAACGATAAATTTGTTGGAAGATACAATTGAAGAATCAGAATGATTTTCTGAATTTTGTATAATATGATCACCTGAAGGACCAGCACAATTTTCAGAATTCCATATAAAATTATAATCCGATGTGCCAGAACGAATTTCAAAAATCGGTACAATATTGCCATTATCATCTACAAATATAAATAATAAAAATCGTTCATTCGCTGATTCATTAATTCATTAGCGTGTTCATTCAATCATTTGTTCATTTATAGATTATAACAATTCATTATATTGCTTATTTATATGTTATTTAATTCACACATACGTTCGTTCGTTCCTTCCTTCTTCTCTTGCGAAATCACTATAATTAAAATTTTCTTTTCGAATCACTTGAAATGCCATATTTGTGTCCCACCAATAGAAAACTGATTTTTTTTGCGAATTAGATACTCTAATAATTGTGTTTAAATTATATTAATTAATTAAATATTTATATACTTTTACAGTCGTTACTACTTTCGCCGCTCATTTAAAAACAAAGAAAAATTTTGAAAATTTATTTTGGACGAAAAGGAGACTCCACTTACGTAAATAAAAGGTTTCTATAAAAACTCGTTTCTATAAAAAAAGAAACATGAAGTGTATCAAACAAGGAAAGATTCAGTACAAATTTCACGACGCGATACAGGCCGATATTTCATAATCGATTTTTGCGTCTAAGACTGTCTTAAGTACAATCTTAAGATGTCATTAGTCAATCCGAGGACTGTATTAGTATCTTAGACAGTTATTTAAGACAGTTTTAAAATAAAAACGGACTATGAATGCGCTCCATGTTTAGCGTTTCACAGTTGACAGCCTTTATTGTCCAGGCGACATTCGTAGACAGAGAGCGCGGAGATTTAAAGAGACACCGGCCAACTGCACACATCATGTTATCCTTCCACAATGGGTAATATACATTAGGTTTCACGATATAATTTTATAAATCATACTTCTTTTCGTGATCAAACGTTAAAACGAATTAATTTTTGCGACATAAAATGTTACTTTTCGTAACGAAACTTTAAACATAATAAGTTTTCGCGTTTAATAAAGTGAAACACCTTACTTTTCATGGTTAAACGCCTTCAAATGTTGGAACGCATTATAGTTTTCGTAATATAAAAAGAAACGTGCTACTTTTCGTAGCAAAACTTTCAAATATATTTTACGATATAAAATAAAACGAGTTATTTTTCGCGGTTAATCACTTTGAACGTGTTTAATTTAAAGGGAAACGGGCTATTCTTTGTAGTAAAACGTTCAAACATATTAGTTTTCGCGATATAAAGCGAAATATGTTACTTTTCGCGATTAAATGCGACTAATGCTGAAACGTATTAGTTTTCGTAGTGAGGACCGAAACGTGATAATATTCGTCAATTAAATTGAAACGTACTTCTTTTCGCGGAATCATGTAATATACTGTTTTTCGTAAAACAAATGAAACATGATAATCTTCGTAGCGGGCATCGATAACTCCCGTAAAGACCAACAAAAATAACATCAATGTTATAATTTCTCACTCAATATCAATATATTAAAATAAATATATTAATGCCAGTTACATAATTGCGTGAAAAATTATAACATTATTGATGTTACGTTAATGATAGTTGACGGGATAGATAAAACAAAATTGGTATGGTATCTTTCCTTATAATTTTTTGTTAGCCAATGCAGAATAATTCTAATTAATGGAAATGAATCTAAAAGAGGTACACGTTAGAGAAAAATATCTGTTTTATGAACTATTATTAACGTAACATCAATATATTATAATTTTTTACGCAATTATGTAACCGTTACATATACTCACATTATATTGATTTTAATATATTGATATTCAGTGAGAAGTTATAACATTAATGTTATTTCTGTTGGTGTTTACGGGAGTCTCAGATAACATTTCGTGCAAAAGCAAAGCAATGTAATTTATTTGCTGATACTTGTTATCGTAATATTGCTATCGTAATGGCAAAAACATTTGCTAAATAAAATTTTGCTTGCATGTTGTCATAATTTTGCCAAATTAATTTGTACTTTTGATAATAAGCAAAATTGCCATTTGTACTTTTGATAATAAGCAAAATTCTTCAATTTTAAGCTTCAATTTTATCGAAATATTGTCATAATCAAACATTTTTACCACAACTGTTGCCACAAAATTACTGTAAAGTTACTCTATTATAGTTTGTGTGGTTCTTTGCAATATTGCATCAAATGAGGACTCACCTTGTTAACAAATTGTTTGCAATATTTTTAAGCAAATTTTTTGCCAACAAAATGTTATCCAGGGTTATAGTGTAAAACATTTATATGCACGTACTAATCTCACGTAGTACAGCGGATTTTGAAGATTTCCAATCAGGATTTCCGGCAGCATCAGCATATTTTTGTTTTAATTTAGGATCTTGGGCAATATCCATCTTTATTAGAGTTTATGCATCTGGCGCACTGCACCTGGTAAACATTTTATAATATGCACAAAATGTGAGCAATTCTGTTCAGACATCTAAAAAATGTAAAAATTCGTAGTTTTTCATGTATATATGTACAATAAAGAAAGGAATACTTCCAAGATTAATATGTACTGCTTATAAAGATCTCACTAATTGTAAAATTGAGGAGAAGATTGTAACAACAAGCAAAAAGATTTGAAGCATTCGTAGAGAAAGATGCTATTGTAGAATCTTCAAGTAGTAATCTTTTAGTATCTTATTATATATTAAACACGGTCAAGTTTTTCTAATTAAACAAGCCGAACTGCAACTTTTGCAGTCGTCTAACCTATTAAATAAATGCCATATGCCTTAGAACATACACAGTGCGACAAATATGTTCCCGGACAAGGCCTGAAAATCATAATTGAAACGACATATGCATATTTTTTGGTTTTATTATTCAAAATATTCTCCTCTGGCTTCAATACACTTGTTACAGCGATTCAATAGTGATTCAAATGCATGTTCTAGCTCAGTTTGTGGAATTGCCTCTAGTGCCTGTGTGAAGCTGATTGGATGGTCGGAATGTCATCAAAAAAGCGTCCTTTCAATTTCAATTTCAATTTTGGGAATAATGAGAAGTCGCAGGAGGCCAAATCAGGTGAATACGGTGGATGGTTTAACACAAAGACACGATTTCAAGCCAAACATTGACGGACAATCAATGAAGTGTGACTCGGTCACACTTCGGTCGGGTGACTCATTATCATGCAACAAAGACTAATCTTCTGGATCACGATATTCGGGGCGAATACGATGAATTCTGCCCATCAATCGCTTTAAAACTTCGAGATAATATGCATCAGTAATTGGCCAGTTGAAACAAACTTTTTGTGGATAATACCTTTGCTATCAAGGAATGTGATGAGCATTGTCTTGATTTTTGATGGAACTTTTCGTACTTTTTTTGCTTGTGGTGAATTTTTTGACTTCCATTCCGCACTTTGACGCTTAGTTTCTGGATCATATTGAAAGCACCATGTTTCATCATCCGTAACAATTGATTTTAGGAAGTTTGGATTATTTTCTGCGGCTGCAACGATGTCTCTGGAATAATTGATTCTCGCTGATTTTTGATCGCTTCTTAATGTGTGTGGAACAAACTTCGCATAAACCTTCGTTTTACCCAAATCTTCATGTAATATGATTCGAATCGTTTCTCTACTGATATTTAAAGCCTCCTCCATCATTTTTAGTGATGCATTGCGATCGTTTGCAACAAAATCACGTACTTTTTCGATCATTTCGGGTGTTCGAACTGAAATTGGCCGTCCTGATTTTTTGTCATCTTCAAGAGTCTCTCTGCCTTCCAAAAAACGCTTATGCCACTCAAAAACAGCTATACAATCTAAACATTGACTGCCGTAAACTTGTTGCATCGATCGGAATGTTTCTGATGCACTTTTACCAAGTTTTGCGTTAAATTTAATCACTGCTCTTTGTTCCATATTAAAATTTCTACCTCGACCAAAATTTTGTTTAACATGAACTGTCATATCTTCGTTATATGTCAACCAAAATGAATGAAACTTTGACAGATGAGCAAAATGTTCAACCTTTAAAATGCATGTTTGAACGCACAGATGTCGCCACTGGTTGCTGAGATGTGGTTCGTGTCCGGGAACATATTTGTCGCTCTGTGTATACATCCATATTCATAATCCTTCCTTATTTTAAGGGTGGAGGAAACCTCCATGAAGGATTCCTCGATTCTCCAAGACTTCTTTGTTTCATAAACGGATCTCAAATATCCCTTTCCGAAGTAAGGAATATTTTAGGGATTTTAGTAACCTAATGAAGGCATAAAGTATATACAAATCTAATATCATGAATTACGAAAGGTTCTAAAGGCATTATTGATTAAATAAAGTCGTCATAAGTATTTTGCAACAATAATGAATAAACATAAAACGAATTCGATTGAACGCACTGATGTGCATTAAAACTGCCGTACATACACAAAATAACGTAAATATATATTTATAAATAAACATATAAATCGATTAAATCATGAAATACTCAATACATTTTATTATATTATACTATTAGGTAAAATATGTATTTCGTAATTCGAAATATTTATATTTTATTTTTATATTCAAATTAAATCAATGTACAACGGCTTTAATATGCATCAGTGCTTTCAATCGAATTCGCCACAATGTTTATTATACGAAGGAGAAAATTTTGGTACAGCTTATTTCCGAAAAAAAGCTATCAAAAATATTTATCGATGCGACAGATTTAAAAGCTATCGAAGATAAAAAAATCGGTGTGACGAACTAAATTTCCACTTGTAAAACTAAACACAGTTCTCGAAGTCAACGTACTTTTGTAGTTTGTGATGAATGAACTTTATTCAGCTTGAATATTCACCGCGCACGCAATTGTATGGAGCATGGACATTACAATCTACGATCATCATCTCTCCATCCTTGTCAATCTTTTCGGCTTCAACCGAATGTACAACGATTATAGGTCTTTGCTTCTTCCTGTAGTATATGTTCTAAGTGCATGTCACCATCATGGCTTTCTGGCTTTGATGACCGCGTCCAATCAGAAGAGACCGGGTCACGTGATGTAATTTGTCACTTTCTCCTTGTGAGGCTCGTGAGGCTCTATAGTCATTTACAGTGAGACGCGCATATTTCAAGTGCATAATTTTAATTAAATATGGAAATACTATATTTATATTGAAAATTAATTATATGTATAATTAAAATGGAATGCGTAAATATTATAACAATAAATAATGATTGGAATTGATTCCTCATCTCGATCATAAAAAGAGGGTACCCGCGGTATAGGGAAGTCTCTGTCCTAGAGATGGAATCTCTGAAACCAATAAATTCATCTAGAATATGATGAATATGATCTATCGCCCAATATCAAATTCTACTTTCTTATCAGAAAGAAAAGTTGAAAAAAATCATGTAAAACATTACTCTAAATTACTTTTTATTTGAAGTTTTGTGTAGTAATGAAAGTGGAAGTGAGCAAAACAGAGAAGCAAGACAGTAAAGGTAAGTTTTCACTATTTCAGCGATAAAAAAAGATCACGTAGTCAAAATTGACGCTTGATATTCGTCAATTTTGATTATGTGATCTTTTTTATCACTGAAACAATCGATTTGAGCAGCTCGTGAAAATTTACTTTAAGAATAGAGAAAGAAAGTCATTGGCATGCCCGGGCTTGAACAGTAATAGTCAAGATTAATTGGAAGTAAAACTTCAAATATGATTTTTTCAACTTTCCTTGCCAATAATGAAGTGGCGTTTAGTATTGAATGATATATTTCATTATACTGTAAATAAATTTATCAGCTTCAGAGATTCCATCTCTAGTGCAGAAACTTTCCTGGGTATTCTTTGAATAAGTAAATAATATTGTATATATAAAGATCCGTATTCAGAACGCGCTTGTACAATGTTAGCGCGCTAATATGCTATAATTTACGTAACACATACTGTAGAATTTTAAAAATAAAAGCGCGTTCTGAATGAAGACCATTATGTTTAAGTATATATACATTTACGTTATGATTACATATAAATAAATAAACAAAATAAATAAATAAATAAAATAAATATATATATAAATAAGTGAATAAATATTAATAAGTCAGATTACTATTTTTCTTTTTTTAAGTATTTTAATATTTCAAATCATCTTCATCTCACAAATTAAAATATTTAATAATTTTAATAAAATATACTTTAATATTTTAACATTTGAACCAATTAATTGTTCTTTACGCGGTGACACGCGTATATATTTTGAATGTAATATGTTAAATGGAAATAGAAATACAGTACTTATATTCGAAATTATATTAATTAATATAACATTATAATAACAAACAATATTATTTATAATAACGTGTAACAGTAAAAATAAATTATATAAAATATAAATAATCTGTTAAAAGACTAAATATAAAAATAAATAAGAATACTAACAAGGGAAGTTTTATAACTGTCTGGAACCAATTTAATTCTCCATAAAATATATTGTAAAACACGAAAATCTAAGAGACACGTATTTTTTTATACATGCCCTAACTCATGTTTAAGGCGTACACACCTTTGAAAAAAGATTATTTTTCTTTCGAGCCGAATATCGGAAGTATAAAAGATAAAAAAAAATTGTTTTAATAAAAATTGTACGGTTTTAAGAGTACTTAAAGTTATAAAAAAACAAATTAAAAAAATTTTTTTTTGTTTAACAAAATATCTCCACCATCCGTAATTTTCAATTTTTTTTTTACGAAATTAAAGATTATTTTTTTACAAATTCAGCCATCTGTAATAAAGTTATATTACGACATACCATTTTCGAAAATTAATTATTAACGCTTCCGTATATATATTATGCATGCTTATATACGTAAGTAATTGTCGTTGGAATAACATATATGAAAAGATATCTCAAGTAAAATTTGTATAATTTTTTACACGTGTGCGTATTTAGATTTTGTAAATATATATTTTTAAGATATATATATATATATATATACATATATATATATTAGTTGTTGGAATTAATTCGTAGCGTTTTACAAGTGATAGGAAGTACTTTCATTAATGTATTTTTTAATGCTCATGTGAAATAAATAACATTCTTTCATTAAAAAACGCTACGAATTAATTCCAACACCTAATATATATACACACATATATAATGGATTTGGAATAAAATTGTTTTTAATTTGTATTCATGGAAGAAATTAAATTATGTCAAAGAAATAATAACAGAGTTAATATGAATATATATACACATATTAACCCTGTTACTATTTTTTTGACATAATTTAATTTCTTCCATGAATAAAAACTAAAAACAATTTTATTCAAATCCATTTTTTTATAATAAAATTATTGTATAAGATTGGTATTTTTAAAAAATAAATTTTTTAAAAATTGTTGCATTTAAAATTACATTGAATTGTTAGAAAATCTCACGTTTGAAGAATTCGTCACGTGTAAAAAATTGTACAAATTTTACTTAAAACATCTTTTCATATATCTTATTGTTCCGACTGGAACATCTGAACTGGAAACATCTGATGATCTATCTGTAGCTCGGGAAGTAATTGAAAAAAGAAATTATATCGCAAATAATTTGTAAATTAAGTATATAAAGTAATGAAAATAAGATTAAAGTATACAAAGTAAACAAACATATGTAAATAAAAATGAAAATTTATTATTAATAATATTACATAGTTATATGTTCGTAAGAAATTGTTTTAAAAGTTCATTTCTTTCTCTGTGAATCGAATTGTTTTCTTTTTGTTAACTGTTCTATCGCTTTTATTTGTTATGTGTTCTATCGCCTTTTCAACTGTAACCAATTTTTTTTTCACATTGGAAACCTCCTTTAAATCTTGTCTTTTTTGGCCACTTTTTAATGAAGTACAACGTCCGGAAACTGAATCTGACATTTCTGCTGAACTCGGCCTATCATTTAAATATTCATTTTCTAAAGTGCAATTAGAATTTCTATTATTGACATCGATATCTAATTCTATAAATGAACCAGCAGCAATCGGATGAGACAATGGCGAAGATCTTGCATTCGAATGTGGACACAAAGTAGAAAGAGTGCAGTTTATTAAGAGATTACTTGGAAAAAGCGTGGATCGGCTGAAATTTGTTGAAATGTTGCTTGGTCTTGACACAGTTATAAATGCCTAGTCTGTGACTTGACTCAACGAAGATATTGTCGAACCGAAATTTATGAAAAAAAATTTCTGCTCAATAGGATGACGTCCGTTCCCGCAACATGTTGAAGGAGCGATGCGGAATGTACGCCATTCAGCGGATAATTCCGTAGTGCTCTTTACTGCTGAATGCGCCCATTAATAAAAAGTGGTTAGATAATAACTGAATGGTAATTTATATGATATAAGTTTATGTATATATTCAAGATAAGTATAACAAATGGACAGTGTATGACAATATAAGAATATTCATGTAGCAGTTTTATGTTCAGTCAGTAGTTTTGTCATAATCATATCTGTGCAATTTGTTAAATTGTTTTTATATTACGATTCAAAGCCAAGTTTAATCTTTGAAAATGATTATCAATCCGCTTAATGTTGTTAGACTTTTATTAGCATCTATAAGTTTAATATATCTAATAGAAACATCAGTAACTCAAGCAGAAATAGGATTAAAAGAAAATATACAAAAATGTGGGAATTTTTAATGAAAAGATATAACAGTACACTATAAATATGATCTAAAAAAGTAGTTCTTTTATTAAGTAGTTTATACGTAGATAATCGAGAGTAAGCAGTTCTTGTAAGTTATAAAAGAGAGTAAAAGAAAAGAAAGGGCTCTATATATGTGTAAAACAGAAAATAACGTCATCTCTACACAAGAAGAAAGAAATATTTTGTTTAATATTCAACAAAAAATTATTACTGGATATCATTTTTTACTATAATGGGTACTATAATAGAATACTATAATGGTACTATAATGAATACTATAATAGAAGAAACCTATCTTGAGATTATCAAGAACTTGATAACCTTATAAACTACGTAATTCTGAAATAAGAAGATGATGAAGAAGCATGGAGTGAAGATAATTTAAATTCTCATCATCAATGTTCAAATGATGACGCAGACATTGACAGTTCTTATAAAAGACAAGTTGTTGAGTATTAGCGAAATGGGGACATTAATGAAAAAAATAAAAACAAAAAGAAATCGTACGCTAAAATCAGTACAAAATTTATAAGAGTTTCATCTGAATGTCAATTAAGAAGAGCAATTCAAGTGGAAATCGTATAGAAAAATTATGTTACATCTCCAAATTTATACATGATGAATTTACTGCAGCTGTTGAATTAGGATTCATAGTTCATGATATTGATCTACAAAGGTGGGCTCTACAAGCTCAAGAAGAAATAGAAATTTAAATCCTATATTTAAAACATCTCACAGTTGGATATTAACATTCAAACAGTCTCACCGAATTGTTTCGAGAAAAATTACGAAATTTGTAACTAGAAGAACAATAGAAAATTGTATTAAGTTGCAAAATACAGCTAATGATTTTCTTAAAACAGTGAAACCACTTATCGAACAGTTCGGATCTGAAAATGTTTTTAATTCTGATCAAAGTTTCCAATTGAAAATTCATTCTAGAAAGTCATTGGCTAATGGAGGAATAAAGAAAATAGAGTATGTTGTGTAATCTATACTATCAACAACACATTCATACACCACATAACCAATAATATCGTGTAATGGAAATTTATTATTTATCACTTTTTTGTTGTATTAAAAGAAATTAATGATATATTTGGACTAAGAGTACAAGAAACCTTATTTATACCAATAAATGTTATCATAAAAGCATCGAAATCTGGTAAAATGACTTCAGGTAATTAAATAAATTTCTTTTTACAATACATTTTCAGATACTGTTTTACTATTAAAAAATAAATATAAATTTGCATAAACGAAATATTACAACTTTGCTTCTGCCGTTTTCCTATAGATGGCTTTAGCGGTAAGTGGTGGTCGAAATAAATAGATCATAGACGTCATACAATAAACTTGTTGCATCTGTTAACATAACCCCATAGAAACAATAGTCGATTTGTGTTTGCATCATAATGTTATTCTCGATTGAAAATGTCAATTTACGAGCCAAATTCTCGTCATTTGCGGGAGGTTTTAATTTTCTGCTTCAATATGAAGAAATCTGCGGCTGAGGCTCATTGAATGCTTTCAAATACTTATGGTGAGGCAGCTATTAGTGAAAGAATGTGTCGTGAATGGTTTCAACGCTTCAAGATGATGATTTTGACGTCGAAGACCGGCATAACGGTGGAAGAGAGAAGGTTTTCGAAGATGCAGAATTGGAGGCATTACTTGATCAAGACTCGTGTCAAAATCAAAAAGAATTGGCACGATCATTGGGAGTGACTCAACAAGCTATTTCAAGGTTTCATGGGAATGATTCAGAAGTAAGAAAAAATTGGGTGCCGTAAGTAGATATACTAGGCGGGTTCTAATCCAGGGGCTAGAGGGGAATGCGAGGTGCGGGGAAGTACTTGTAGGCGCGGGGGATACCTAACGCGGGGGAAAGAGGGGAAAGGTCTAGGCTCCTACACAATAGGGCTCCTACACAATAGGGTCCTTTTTTTGTTATCAAAATTTGACCATGTTTTTCTTTAAAAATGCATTGATAATAAAGGTTTGAATTTGACCATGACATATTTTTCTTTTCTTTAAAAATGTATCGATAATAAAGGCTTGCATGTTAGAGAAAGATAGAGCGTGCGTGCTATTATATAAGTGAAGAAAGGATGGAAGAATTAATAGAGTACGAGTTTCTTTTGTATGATAGTTTTTTCAATTTTTATGGTTTTTCCAGGCGCGTTGAGGCAAAGGATGGGAAGTAAAAGACCATACACATGAAATAAGGCGAACAAAAAATGTTTTATTTACATCTTATTACATCGGTTTTTGTACTTATTATAAACTAAAGCTAATAGTTCGCAATCGATGAGCTGATGTCCATTGAAGATGTCGCTATCACATATAATGTTCTCAGATGCGATGTTGGAGAATCGCTTATAATAAAGGGTTGCATGTTAGAGAAAGATAGAGCGCGCGTGCTATGAGTGAAGAAAGGATGGAAGAATTAATAGAGTACGAGTTTCTTTTGTATGATACAGTTTTTTCAATTTTTATAGTTTTTCCTGGCGCGTCGAGGCAAAGGATGGGAAGTAAAAAACAATACACATGAAATAAGATGAACAAAAAATGTTTTATTTACATTTTATTACATCGGTTTTCGTACTTATTAAAAACTAAAGCTAATAGTTCGCAATCAATGCGCTGATGTCCATTGAAGATGTCGCTATCACATATAATATTCTCAGATGCGATGTTGGAGAATCGCGTATACTTGGTATCTACCGTATCGACGAATCGAGCTAATCGTTCGAACGTTACATCGATACACCCGTTCAGTCAAACATACGGCGTAGCGTCGTTTCAGTCATCATAATGCGTACGGATGAAGAA
Source organism: Acromyrmex echinatior (assembly GCF_024713525.1). Classification (NCBI taxonomy): domain Eukaryota; kingdom Metazoa; phylum Arthropoda; class Insecta; order Hymenoptera; family Formicidae; genus Acromyrmex; species Acromyrmex echinatior. The sequence continues at coordinate 1,416,567 of NC_141860.1, forward strand.
TCGAGACGTACGAGCGTAGCATCGTTCAGCATGCAAACACTGACGGTTAACGATCCAACGCTTATAAAATTATCCTTGTATTCGTTTCGAAACAGCTTGTAAATATTTCCTCGCTGCTCGTAGAGGCTCTTCCACGTTTCGAGAGACAGCGATAGTTCGTGTCCGCGATGATCTCCAAGGGCGATCTCCACCTAACTCGGTGGGCCAACATTGATTCCAATTTCCAAAAATTTGTAGCCCGTATTCGTCAGATCGTAACGTCTGCTCAGTAAACGCACCGCACGATGCTCCGTACTGTGTACATACATAATGTTAAAAAACGTTTCTTTTGTGTATAGAATGTTGAAACTTACATGTTATATTCCTTCTTCACATCGTACGATGCACTGTTCTCTTTAGCATACATTTTTTCAGCCGTTCGTACAAGCGGGTATCGTAAACGTACTGATTGCATCCGTGTAAATGGTAATACTTCTGGAATCGATAAGAGAAGACAGGTCCTCCCCCCTCTTTCCAAGAATTTCGAACATGTTGCGACACATTTTATCAAGCCTTTTTACGTATTTTCTTTGTCACGAATTTATACATACGTTTATACATACGTTTATACACACGTACATACGTACATACGTTTATACATACGTTTATACACACATACGTACGTTTATACATACGTTTATACACACATACATACATTTATACATACGTTTATACACGTACATACGTACATACATACGTACATACGTACATACGTTTATACATACGTTTATACATACGTACATACGTTTATACATACGTACATACGTACATACGTTTATACATAAATACGTTTATACATACGTACATACGTTTATACATACGTTTATACATACATATAGTACATACATACGTTTATACATACGTTTATACATACATACTACATGGGCTGAAAAGTCCCGGGATTTTTAATGAAAACAAGCATTTTTTGTGCAAAATTATATTTATTCCTCAACATAGTTGCCTTCGAAGGCGATATGGTACACTTGGTATAGCGATTTTCCAACATTTCGATGCCCTTTCTGTAGTACGAAACGTCCAAGCCTTCGAAATACGCCTCGGTTTCCGCGATGACTTCCTCATTCGATGTGAATCTTTCCCTGGAGCCACCGCTTGAGGTTTGGGAACAGATAATAGTTGCTGGGGGCCAAGTCTGGAGAATACGGTGGGTGAGCAACCAATTCGAATCGTAATTGGTCCAATTTGATCATCGCTTTCAAGGACGTGTGTGACGGTGCGTTATCGTGATGATACAGAACTTTTTTCTTCGCCATATGGGGTCGTTTTTTCTTTATTTCGTCGTTCAGTTTGTCGTCCAATAACGCTGCATAATACTCTCCCGTAATTGTTCTTCCCTTCTGCAGGTAATCGATGAAGATTATGCCATGCGCATCTCAAAAAACAGAGATCATAACCTTCCAGGTCGAGCGTTGGTCTTTTGGCCGTTTTGGTCGGCTTTCGTGGCTTTTCAGCCATTCTGCAGACTGCCTATTGGACTCGGGCGTATAGTAATGGACCCACGTTTCATCCATCGTCACAAAACGTCGAAAAAAGTCCGCTCGATTACGCTGCAACAACACCAAACCGACCGTTGAATCATCAACGCGCTGCTGTTTTTGGTCGATGGTCAGCAAACGCGGCACCCATCGTGCCGATAGCTTTTTCATCTCCAAAACATCGTGCAAAATGTATCCCGCCCATTCTTTTGAGATGCCTACGGCCTCAGTTAACTCGCGCAACTTCACTTTACGATCACTCAAAACGATTCGATGCACTTGCTTTGCGATTTCCGCATTCGTAGCCTCTTTTGGCCTTCCAGAGCGAGGTGCGTCTTCAGTGCTTGTACGACCCATTTTAAATTCACTAAACCACCGATAAACTGTTGTTCTCGAAGGAGCAGATGTGGGATAACACTTCTGCAACCATTTCAATGATTGTTCAGAAGTTTTTCCCATCAAAAAACAATGTTTGATCAAGATGCGATATTCCTGTTTTTCCATTTTTTTTACGAAGGCGAAAGTAAGGCCACTTAAACGACTGTAGCTTGTAAACGAATGAACGAAATGTCATGAAACTTCATACATAAACTAGTGACAGATGAATCTCTCGAAATGAATCATGTTCATTTTCTAGTGGCACCACCTATTGAAAAATCCCGGGACTTTTCAGCCCATGTAGTACATACATACGTTTATACATACGTTTATACGCACATACGTACGTTTATACATACGTTTATACATTATAAAGGAAGGGAAAAGAAATACATAATAAATACGTTAACGTATTTTTATTTAAAAAATTCTTTTGCAACCACCAGTTATATATTTTCAATACATTTTGTAACGCGCAATTCTTAACATGTTGTCCACATCGTATAATATTAGTAACATCTAGATTAGATAAAGATTCCAAGATTGTGTTCTGTCGTAAACTGCATCCAGGGTCTCAATGTACATGCGTTCTCGCTCATCATCCAGAAGCAAGTTCCGCAGCCACGTTCGTTTCTCGCGTCCCTTGACATACACGACAGCATCAATAAATTTTAATTTCATCAATTAAGTAAAAAAAATCCTATATTCGATCAAAGCTGATCTTATTCCCTAAATATTTCGGTTTGAATTTATATACATACGTACATAGACAATTCTATAAGCCACGCAATAAAGTCCTTTTCAATCTTGAAACGCAATCATGGATGGAACTACAGTGGTATTATAAAATTATGTATTACAATTTTGTGTTCATACATGTTCCCTTAAAAACGATATTCATTAGTTGTTGATCACGATTCATTAGTTGTTGATCAAACGGATGTTCACTTATTTATAATCATTGGCGACAAGTATTGCTGAAGTCGGCACGCTTGATTTATGCGAAACTGCAAAATTGTGTTTCTACGTATCCAACAGAGTAATCTTACCGCAAAACATGTTGAGATTCATCGATTTTCCGTAGAAAAAAATTTTTATATTACAAAATTTTATATATGCAAAATTTTATATATGCAAAATCGTATCTAACGTGATCACAACTGCCGTATATCGACGTTTCACCGAGAAGAATTTATGCACTTTCATCTGTTAAACTTAAATTATCAACCGAAAAATGCTTTACTATTATATCGTGTACCCACTAACACATGTTGATAGTATTAGTGAACTACAATCAAAACATTTATGACAATTATCAAACAGATATTAAACCATCGTCGAATGTCTATCGAATCACTGTCAAAAACATCTTTCGAATTAATGTCAAACATCTATCGAACCGTTATCGAATGTCTATCGCACCACTTTTAATCCTAACTATACACACTGAGTTCCCAGAAACCTCAACTTCAATTTCTAAATCGAGATCTTTTCGTATTCCTTTTTTTTTTCTTTGAACCAACAGTCGTCGAACGGTACCGCCATGTATCGTGTTCAACGAATAGAACCATATCAACGTCGACAAGATGTCCGAAATTGACCCGAGTATGATTAAACATCGCGTCACGCATATGTAAAACGTACGTACATACTACACATAGCGTACATTCTTCATTTTAAGGACTTACAAAATTAGCAGAAATATGACAGTGGTCTGTCAGACTGACGTAACCTTTGGTGTATTTTTTAACATTACAGTTCAAAGTTAAATAACTGACACACTAATATCAATGGAGTAATTTATTACAAACGTCTGGATTTTAATCGAGTCACTTTCAATGCAAATTTCCTTTCACAAAGATTTGTGAATTAATTTTCACGCTGCGGGCCTTGTACAGATTTTTTTTATTATTAGATATTTATATTTTCTCAGCTATATATTTTAGTATTTTTATTATTATTATTAAATCCTCACTTCTAACAAGCTATGCTTTAATAACGTTTTATTATTATTTCCAAATCTGTGCAGTTCTGAATATTTTTGTTAAATCATACAGTGTCATCTTAAAATATATTAGATATCATATTAGATTTATTATTGTACATAAATGCTGCTTTATTATGTATATTTTATATTATTAATATTTTAACTGTTTTATACGATTTTAGACATTTTGCTCATTGGGTAACTAAAAAAGATATTGAAAAAATTGCAAAATGGTAGAGGACTCAGTTTTTTATAAAAATAACACTATATGATTAATAGGGCGTTATTTCAGTTTTATAACCTGTATATGTACATATACATACATATACACATATATAGGGTGTTCTGAAATGCGAATCAAAGTATCATATAGCAAGAAAGATCTCGAAAAATTAAGTTAAAAAGTTATTTGTAAATTTTTATTTTAAGCAAAAATTTTTGAAATATCAGGATTCAAATATAACGAGTTACAGCCTATATTTAGATGATCACTTGAATTAGTGAGTGCGCTGAAATATACGCTTACTTACTCTATAATACATATTATCGCATATGCAACTCATCGGCAGGTAGCCCTCTAAGCATAGTCTGTAATTAACCATATTTAAACCTTTATTATTACAAAAATTACTGTTAAAAATAAATAATTACAAGTAACTTTTTCACTTAACCTTTCGAGAACTTTCTTGCTGTAGTACGTAGGCTGCTGGCAAAGTTTCTGCAAACAATATGAAAAAAAACATGTAAAATTCGGTAAATGGCTTTATTGTTTTTAGTAGTATTGTTTTTAGAAGTATTCGCCTTTAAGATCGACATTTTTGCATACGCTCGAACCAATTTTCAAAGCATTTTTTCCACTCTGAGACTGTAACCTCAGAAATCAGTGTACAAAATGTTTCAACAGCTGCTTCAGGCACTGGCGACTCAAATCGCTCACCATGCATCTTCTTTTTAATGTTTGGGAACAAAAAGAAATCATAGGTGATAAATAAGATGAATATGAACAATAAGTCATCAATGCGACATTTTTACTGGATAAAAAATCAACAGTTTGACGTGCTGTGTGACAGCTGGCATTGTCATGATGAAGGATGATGTGATGATTTCGGTTTGTTCTACGCAATTCATTTATGATTTCTGGCAAACAAATTGTTGTATACTAATCTGTATTTACAGTCCTTCGATCCTCTAAAGTCACGATTGTCACATGTCCGGTATAACTGAAGAAACAAGCAACCATTTGCTTGGCAGCACTGAGTGAACAAACAACTTTGATTGGTTTCGATTCATTTTGAAATACCCCCAACAGTGGATTGTTGTTTACTTTCGGGCTCATACGAATCCATAGATCCATGTTTCGTCCCCAGTAACGATATTGTAGACCAAATTTGATCGACCTCGGTTGAATTTCTTGAACATTTCTTTGCTCCATTTAACACGAGCCTGTTTTTGAGCTTCGGTCAAATTGTGTGTGGGATCCAACGATTGCAAAGTTTCCGTACGCTCATGCAAGTGATCATGCAAAATCGTATGTATTGCTCATGTCAATGCCTAAGGATGCCTGAATCTCGCAGTATGTTATATGCCGGTCTCGCTCAATCATTTCACGCACAGCATCAACATTAGTGGCAACAACAGACGTGGATGGACGATCTTCACGGAATTCGTTACAAAGAAAGGTTCACGCTGGAATTCGGCAAACCAATTTTAAACAGTCCTTGGATGGTGCTTCATCCCCAAAAGCCAAATGAAGTCGATCGATGCATTGTATCGGAGTTAGATTATATTTGTAAAAAATCATTGCCCGAAAATTTTTACGCGAAATTTCCATTTTCTCACAAAAGTAACTTCTTTTAAAATACTATGCAAACAAAACTAGTTGGCTTGGGTACAAACTGTCAACTGAATTATAAGTTAAAAACGTCTAATTTTACAGATGTGATAGTAGCAGAACATTGGCGCCACTGGAAGTATTAGATTGCAGAAACTTTTCCAGCAGCCTACATATTCTGATTCGCGACACCCTGTATAACTGTATGTACATTAAATTAATTTTTATACGGTTACATGCACATACAATATTATTTATCTATTATATTAAAATAATAAATAAATAATATCATAATATTAGGTGTAGTAGGTGTAGTAGTAATCACGCGCGTGATACAGATTACTAAAGCCATCTATTGGGAAAATAATGGATTTCTTTTTACTACACCTAATATTATGATATTATTTATTTATTATTTTAATATAATAGATAAATAATATTGTATGTGCATGTAACCGTATAAAAATTAATTTAATGTACATACAGTTATACAGGGTGTCGCGAATCAGAATATGTAGGCTGCTGGAAAAGTTTCTGCAATCAAATACTTCCAGTGGCGCCAATGTTCTGCTACTATCACATCTGTAAAATTAGACGTTTTTAACTTATAATTCAGTTGACAGTTTGTACCCAAGCCAACTAGTTTTGTTTGCATAGTATTTTAAAAGAAGTTACTTTTGTGAGAAAATGGAAATTTCGCGTAAAAATTTTCGGGCAATGATTTTTTACAAATATAATCTAACTCCGATACAATGCATCGATCGACTTCATTTGGCTTTTGGGGATGAAGCACCATCCAAGGACTGTTTAAAATTGGTTTGCCGAATTCCAGCGTGAACCTTTCTTTGTAACGAATTCCGTGAAGATCGTCCATCCACGTCTGTTGTTGCCACTAATGTTGATGCTGTGCGTGAAATGATTGAGCGAGACCGGCATATAACATACTGCGAGATTCAGGCATCCTTAGGCATTGACATGAGCAATACATACGATTTTGCATGATCACTTGCATGAGCGTACGGAAACTTTGCAATCGTTGGATCCCACACACAATTTGACCGAAGCTCAAAAACAGGCTCGTGTTAAATGGAGCAAAGAAATGTTCAAGAAATTCAACCGAGGTCGATCAAATTTGGTCTACAATATCGTTACTGGGGACGAAACATGGATCTATGGATTCGTATGAGCCCGAAAGTAAACAACAATCCACTGTTGGGGGTATTTCAAAATGAATCGAAACCAATCAAAGTTGTTTGTTCACTCAGTGCTGCCAAGCAAATGGTTGCTTGTTTCTTCAGTTATACCGGACATGTGACAATCGTGACTTTAGAGGATCGAAGGACTGTAAATACAGATTAGTATACAACAATTTGTTTGCCAGAAATCATAAATGAATTGCGTAGAACAAACCGAAATCATCACATCATCCTTCATCATGACAATGCCAGCTGTCACACAGCACGTCAAACTGTTGATTTTTTATCCAGTAAAAATGTCGCATTGATGACTTATTGTTCATATTCATCTTATTTATCACCTATGATTTCTTTTTGTTCCCAAACATTAAAAAGAAGATGCATGGTGAGCGATTTGAGTCGCCAGTGCCTGAAGCAGCTGTTGAAACATTTTGTACACTGATTTCTGAGGTTACAGTCTCAGAGTGGAAAAAATGCTTTGAAAATTGGTTCGAGCGTATGCAAAAATGTCGATCTTAAAGGCGAATACTTCTAAAAACAATACTACTAAAAACAATAAAGCCATTTACCGAATTTTACATGTTTTTTTTCATATTGTTTGCAGAAACTTTGCCAGCAGCCTACGTACTACAGCAAGAAAGTTCTCGAAAGGTTAAGTGAAAAAGTTACTTGTAATTATTTATTTTTAACAGTAATTTTTGTAATAATAAAGGTTTAAATATGGTTAATTACAGACTATGCTTAGAGGGCTACCTGCCGATGAGTTGCATATGCGATAATATGTATTATAGAGTAAGTAAGCGTATATTTCAGCGCACTCACTAATTCAAGTGATCATCTAAATATAGGCTGTAACTCGTTATATTTGAATCCTGATATTTCAAAAATTTTTGCTTAAAATAAAAATTTACAAATAACTTTTTAACTTAATTTTTCGAGATCTTTCTTGCTATATGATACTTTGATTCGCATTTCAGAACACCCTATATATGTGTATATGTATGTATATGTACATATACAGGTTATAAAACTGAAATAACGCCCTATTAATCATATAGTGTTATTTTTATAAAAAACTGAGTCCTCTACCATTTTGCAATTTTTTCAATATCTTTTTTAGTTACCCAATGAGCAAAATGTCTAAAATCGTATAAAACAGTTAAAATATTAATAATATAAAATATACATAATAAAGCAGCATTTATGTACAATAATAAATCTAATATGATATCTAATATATTTTAAGATGACACTGTATGATTTAACAAAAATATTCAGAACTGCACAGATTTGGAAATAATAATAAAACGTTATTAAAGCATAGCTTGTTAGAAGTGAGGATTTAATAATAATAATAAAAATACTAAAATATATAGCTGAGAAAATATAAATATCTAATAATAAAAAAAATCTGTACAAGGCCCGCAGCGTGAAAATTAATTCACAAATCTTTGTGAAAGGAAATTTGCATTGAAAGTGACTCGATTAAAATCCAGACGTTTGTAATAAATTACTCCATTGATATTAGTGTGTCAGTTATTTAACTTTGAACTGTAATGTTAAAAAATACACCAAAGGTTACGTCAGTCTGACAGACCACTGTCATATTTCTGCTAATTTTGTAAGTCCTTAAAATGAAGAATGTACGCTATGTGTAGTATGTACGTACGTTTTACATATGCGTGACGCGATGTTTAATCATACTCGGGTCAATTTCGGACATCTTGTCGACGTTGATATGGTTCTATTCGTTGAACACGATACATGGCGGTACCGTTCGACGACTGTTGGTTCAAAGAAAAAAAAAAGGAATACGAAAAGATCTCGATTTAGAAATTGAAGTTGAGGTTTCTGGGAACTCAGTGTGTATAGTTAGGATTAAAAGTGGTGCGATAGACATTCGATAACGGTTCGATAGATGTTTGACATTAATTCGAAAGATGTTTTTGACAGTGATTCGATAGACATTCGACGATGGTTTAATATCTGTTTGATAATTGTCATAAATGTTTTGATTGTAGTTCACTAATACTATCAACATGTGTTAGTGGGTACACGATATAATAGTAAAGCATTTTTCGGTTGATAATTTAAGTTTAACAGATGAAAGTGCATAAATTCTTCTCGGTGAAACGTCGATATACGGCAGTTGTGATCACGTTAGATACGATTTTGCATATATAAAATTTTGCATATATAAAATTTTGTAATATAAAAATTTTTTTCTACGGAAAATCGATGAATCTCAACATGTTTTGCGGTAAGATTACTCTGTTGGATACGTAGAAACACAATTTTGCAGTTTCGCATAAATCAAGCGTGCCGACTTCAGCAATACTTGTCGCCAATGATTATAAATAAGTGAACATCCGTTTGATCAACAACTAATGAATCGTGATCAACAACTAATGAATATCGTTTTTAAGGGAACATGTATGAACACAAAATTGTAATACATAATTTTATAATACCACTGTAGTTCCATCCATGATTGCGTTTCAAGATTGAAAAGGACTTTATTGCGTGGCTTATAGAATTGTCTATGTACGTATGTATATAAATTCAAACCGAAATATTTAGGGAATAAGATCAGCTTTGATCGAATATAGAATTTTTTTATTTAATTGATGAAATTAAAATTTATTGATGCTGTCGTGTATGTCAAGGGACGAGAGAAACGAACGTGGCTGCGGAACTTGCTTCTGGATGATGAGCGAGAACGCATGTACATTGAGACCCTGGATGCAGTTTACGACAGAACACAATCTTGGAATCTTTATCTAATCTAGATGTTACTAATATTATACGATGTGGACAACATGTTAAGAATTGCGCGTTACAAAATGTATTGAAAATATATAACTGGTGGTTGCAAAAGAATTTTTTAAATAATACGTTAACGTATTTATTATGTATTTCTTTTCCCTTCCTTTATAATGTATAAACGTATGTATAAACGTACGTATGTGCGTATAAACGTATGTATAAACGTATGTATGTACTACATGGGCTGAAAAGTCCCGGGATTTTTCAATAGGTGGTGCCACTAGAAAATGAACATGATTCATTTCGAGAGATTCATCTGTCACTAGTTTATGTATGAAGTTTCATGACATTTCGTTCATTCGTTTACAAGCTACAGTCGTTTAAGTGGCCTTACTTTCGCCTTCGTAAAAAAAATGGAAAAACAGGAATATCGCATCTTGATCAAACATTGTTTTTTGATGGGAAAAACTTCTGAACAATCATTGAAATGGTTGCAGAAGTGTTATCCCACATCTGCTCCTTCGAGAACAACAGTTTATCGGTGGTTTAGTGAATTTAAAATGGGTCGTACAAGCACTGAAGACGCACCTCGCTCTGGAAGGCCAAAAGAGGCTACGAATGCGGAAATCGCAAAGCAAGTGCATCGAATCGTTTTGAGTGATCGTAAAGTGAAGTTGCGCGAGTTAACTGAGGCCGTAGGCATCTCAAAAGAATGGGCGGGATACATTTTGCACGATGTTTTGGAGATGAAAAAGCTATCGGCACGATGGGTGCCGCGTTTGCTGACCATCGACCAAAAACAGCAGCGCGTTGATGATTCAACGGTCGGTTTGGTGTTGTTGCAGCGTAATCGAGCGGACTTTTTTCGACGTTTTGTGACGATGGATGAAACGTGGGTCCATTACTATACGCCCGAGTCCAATAGGCAGTCTGCAGAATGGCTGAAAAGCCACGAAAGCCGACCAAAACGGCCAAAAGACCAACGCTCGACCTGGAAGGTTATGATCTCTGTTTTTTGAGATGCGCATGGCATAATCTTCATCGATTACCTGCAGAAGGGAAGAACAATTACGGGAGAGTATTATGCAGCGTTATTGGACGACAAACTGAACGACGAAATAAAGAAAAAACGACCCCATATGGCGAAGAAAAAAGTTCTGTATCATCACGATAACGCACCGTCACACACGTCCTTGAAAGCGATGATCAAATTGGACCAATTACGATTCGAATTGGTTGCTCACCCACCGTATTCTCCAGACTTGGCCCCCAGCAACTATTATCTGTTCCCAAACCTCAAGCGGTGGCTCCAGGGAAAGATTCACATCGAATGAGGAAGTCATCGCGGAAACCGAGGCGTATTTCGAAGGCTTGGACGTTTCGTACTACAGAAAGGGCATCGAAATGTTGGAAAATCGCTATACCAAGTGTACCATATCGCCTTCGAAGGCAACTATGTTGAGGAATAAATATAATTTTGCACAAAAAATGCTTGTTTTCATTAAAAATCCCGGGACTTTTCAGCCCATGTAGTATGTATGTATAAACGTATGTATAAACGTATGTATGTACTATATGTATGTATAAACGTATGTATAAACGTATGTACGTATGTATAAACGTATTTATGTATAAACGTATGTACGTATGTACGTATGTATAAACGTATGTACGTATGTATAAACGTATGTATAAACGTATGTACGTATGTACGTATGTATGTACGTATGTACGTGTATAAACGTATGTATAAACGTATGTATGTGTGTATAAACGTATGTATAAACGTACGTATGTGTGTATAAACGTATGTATAAACGTATGTACGTATGTACGTGTGTATAAACGTATGTATAAACGTATGTATAAATTCGTGACAAAGAAAATACGTAAAAAGGCTTGATAAAATGTGTCGCAACATGTTCGAAATTCTTGGAAAGAGGGGGGAGGACCTGTCTTCTCTTATCGATTCCAGAAGTATTACCATTTACACGGATGCAATCAGTACGTTTACGATACCCGCTTGTACGAACGGCTGAAAAAATGTATGCTAAAGAGAACAGTGCATCGTACGATGTGAAGAAGGAATATAACATGTAAGTTTCAACATTCTATACACAAAAGAAACGTTTTTTAACATTATGTATGTACACAGTACGGAGCATCGTGCGGTGCGTTTACTGAGCAGACGTTACGATCTGACGAATACGGGCTACAAATTTTTGGAAATTGGAATCAATGTTGGCCCACCGAGTTAGGTGGAGATCGCCCTTGGAGATCATCGCGGACACGAACTATCGCTGTCTCTCGAAACGTGGAAGAGCCTCTACGAGCAGCGAGGAAATATTTACAAGCTGTTTCGAAACGAATACAAGGATAATTTTATAAGCGTTGGACCGCTAACCGTCAGTGTTTTCATGCTGAACTATGCTACGATCGTACGTCTCGATTCTTCATCCGTACGCATTATGATGACTGAAACGACGCTACGCCGTATGTTTGACTGAACGGGTGTATCGATGTAACGTTCGAACGATTAGCTCGATTCGTCGATACGGTAGATACCAAGTATACGCGATTCTCCAACATCGCATCTGAGAATATTATATGTGATAGCGACATCTTCAATGGACATCAGCGCATTGATTGCGAACTATTAGCTTTAGTTTTTAATAAGTACGAAAACCGATGTAATAAAATGTAAATAAAACATTTTTTGTTCATCTTATTTCATGTGTATTGTTTTTTACTTCCCATCCTTTGCCTCGACGCGCCAGGAAAAACTATAAAAATTGAAAAAACTGTATCATACAAAAGAAACTCGTACTCTATTAATTCTTCCATCCTTTCTTCACTCATAGCACGCGCGCTCTATCTTTCTCTAACATGCAACCCTTTATTATAAGCGATTCTCCAACATCGCATCTGAGAACATTATATGTGATAGCGACATCTTCAATGGACATCAGCTCATCGATTGCGAACTATTAGCTTTAGTTTATAATAAGTACAAAAACCGATGTAATAAGATGTAAATAAAACATTTTTTGTTCGCCTTATTTCATGTGTATGGTCTTTTACTTCCCATCCTTTGCCTCAACGCGCCTGGAAAAACCATAAAAATTGAAAAAACTATCATACAAAAGAAACTCGTACTCTATTAATTCTTCCATCCTTTCTTCACTTATAGCACGCGCGCTCTATCTTTCTCTAACATGCAAGCCTTTATTATCGATACATTTTTAAAGAAAAGAAAAATATGTCATGGTCAAATTCAAACCTTTATTATCAATGCATTTTTAAAGAAAAACATATCAAATTTTGATAACAAAAAAAGGACCCTATTGTGTAGGAGCCTAGACCTTTCCCCTCTTTCCCCCGCGTTAGGTATCTCCCGCGCCTACAAGTACTTCCCCGCACTTCGCATTCCCCTCTAGCCCCTGGATTAGAACCCGCCTAGTATATCTACTGCCGTACGAGTTGAAACCGTGATGTTGAACGGCGTTTGTTTGCTAGTGAACAGCTGCTTGAAAGGCAAAGACGGAAGGGATTTCTGCATCGCATTATGACTGGGGACGAAAAATGGGTTCATTACGATAACCCCAAGCGCAAAAAATCATGGGGAGTTCCCGGCCATACTTCCATGTCGACGGCCAAACCGAATATTCACGGCTCTAAGGTCATGCTCTGTATTTGGTGGAACCAGCTCGGTAGTGTATTATGAGCTGTTAAAACCGACTGAAACAATCACAGGCGATCAGTATCGAACGCAATTGATGCATTTGTGCCAAGCATTGAAAGACAAACGGCCGCAATACAACGAGAGACACGATGAAGTAATTTTGGAGCATGACAATGCTCGACTCCATGTTGCGAAAGTGGTCAAGACATACTTGGAAACGTTGAAATGGGAAGTCCTACCCCATCCGTATTCTTCAGACGTTGCTCCCTCTGATTATTGTTTCGATCAATGGCATACGGCCTGGCTGACCAGCACTTCTAGTCTTATGAAAAAGTAAAAAATTGGATCGATTCGTGGATCGCCTCAGATGACCAGTTTTTTCGACGCGGGATTCGTACGCTGCCCGAAAGATGAGAGAAAGTAGTGGCCAGCAATGAATCATAAATGTATAACCAGTTTTTTACAATAAAGCGAATTTCGGAAAAAAACGGAAGCAAAGTTATATACCTTATATAATGAAATTATAAATCTTATTTTTGTGATCAATATTTTATATTTTATTTGAAAATTTCATAACAATCATAAATAGTTATTGATTTAACATTTATATTTCTTACAGACCATTTTAAAATGTGGTTAGAAGAAGCTTATTTTCCAAATTTCTAATAACGTTCTTCTTATCGATTTATGGACTGGACATTGTCTCAATATTATTTCAGATTTAACACCTGCTGGAGAGCATTTTACTACTGTGATTGTAAAAGGTATTACAGGAAAAATACAACCATTGTATGTTTACGGATTTAAAATTTGGAAAAAATTTGCTAAAAGATTTTCAGATACTGTTTTACTATTAGAAAGTAATATAAATTTACATTTTGAAGGAAATAATAAAATTACAATCTCTGATACATAATCAATTGTCATCCTCGCGATATCACTTATTTAAATATTCGTGGTTTAAAAGTGGTTATACAAACAAAAAAACTAGAAGAATATAAAAATCCAATAGAATTTAGTTTTGACAAAAATTTAACAACGTGTGATATCGAAGGTTGCAGTAATATAGCTATAGTAAAATGTTTGTGGTGCAAGAAGTCATTATGATTAAAACATTTTTTTATCGAGTGTCATTATTGTAATGAATATAATGAATAAACGATACAAAAAATATAAATTTATTGTGCATAAATATTTAGAAATTATTTTATTATTACATATAATATATGTTTTCAAATTATTACATAAACGACAGATAAATAAGATATTAAGCGTAAAACTGAAAATAACTTTAAGAGAAAAATTTTTCGAAGGCAAGTCAATAAGTTTTTAGAAAAACATAGTAAAACACATTTTTTTTTTGATCGGTTCATTTTTATTTCTCAACATAGTCTCCTTTCAGGTCGATACACTTGATCCAATGATTCTCCAACTTTTTCAAGTCGTCTGAATAATATGATTTGTCCAATTCTTCAAAATAAGCCTGTTTCGGCGATGAACTGCTCTCTGGTGGTGAATCTTTTTTCTCTGAATCATTTTTTCATTTCTTCAGATTTTGAAACAGGAAATAGTCGCAGGGGGCTAAATCTAGCGAATATGCTGGATGGGGAAGCAATTCGTAGCGGAATTCGTTGAGTTTGGCCATCGGTGACGAGCACCGTGTGAACCCGTGCATTGTCTTGATGGAAGAGCACTTTCTTCTTCGCCAAATGGGGACGTTTTTTCTTTAAAATATTGTTGAAACGGTCCAATAAGACTGCGTAGTAATCGCTATTGATCATTTATTTCGACGGAAGGTAATCGATATGAATTATATCGCGTGCATTCCAGATTACTTTTCCGGCCGACTTCATGGTCTTCGCCTTCTTCGGAGCTGGTTCACTCGGTAAAGTCCATTGTTTTAACTGTTCCTTAGTCTCGGATGTGAAGTAATGAATCCATGTTTCATCCACAGTAATGAATCGACGCAGAAATTCATCCGAATTATGTTAAAACATCTCCATTGTTTTGAAATCGTCACAAGGTCGCATTTATGGTCCACAGTGAACAAACGTGGCACCCATCTTATCGATAGCTTTTTCATATCTAATTGTTCGTGCAAAATTGAAATCACTATGCCATGTGATATGCCTGTGGCCTCAACAAGCTCGCGCACTTTTACTCGTCGATCAATCAAAACAATATCGTGGATCGAAACATTATCGATGATTTCTGACGTAGCAGCCTCAATTGGACGTCCCGAATGAGGTGCATGTGGATATACGACCACGTTTAAATTCATTCACCCAATTATATACAGTCGGAAACGCTGGTGCAGATGTGCTATGAATATTATCTAACCCGGCTTTGATTTCTTTCGATGTTAAACCTTTTTTTTTAATATGTAAATGTTTCACTGCACGAAACTCGTTTTTTTTCCATTTTGCAAAAAATACAAAGATTGTTCGCTTTAATCGTCTACATAAATGAATTCCGCTCAAAATTTAACAGTAATCAACTGAAAGATGTTACTTGTCAAAAAGTAATGTGACATGACACTGCGAGTGCCCTCTGACAGATTTTCTAAGAACTTATTGACTTGCCCTCGTATTATAAGGAAATAATGTACAAAGATGAATAAAAAAGTTTTATTCACTTTGAGGAGAAATAATAAAAATTATTATAACTTAATATTATTTATAATTTGTAATGTTACAAATATCGATCATGTCAATTTCCTTATTCATTGATTTATATATTTCATCATTCCGACGACAATTACTTACGCATATGAGCATGGATAGCATATATATGGAAGTGTTAATAATTAATTCTCGAAAATGATATATCGTAATGCAACTTTATTATACATGGTTGAATTTGTAAAAAAATAATCTTTAATTTGGTAAAAAACAATTGAAAATTTAAGAAAATTACTTGGTGGTAGGAGTATTTTGTTAAACTAGAAAATAAAAAAAATTTTTTTTCTTTATAACTTTAAAGTACTTTTGAAACCGTACAACTTTTCTTTAAAAATTTTTTTTCTATCTTTTATAATTCTAATGATATTCGGCTCGAAAGTAAAATACCGTTTTTTTTTTCAAAGGGATGTTTCACCCCTTAAACATGAGTTAGCGCACGTATAAAAAAATATATATCTCTCTTAGATTTTCGTATTTTACAACATATTTCATGGAGAATCAAATTGGTTCCGGACAGTTGTAAAACTTCCCTTGTAAAAAGGCTACGAACCTAAAACAAATAACTTAATATAGATAAACTTAATATAGATAGATCACTAATACAAACATAACAAACATTTCGTATCCGATCGGGTCATTTTCAATGTTAATATAAAAGTCGATTAAGAAAAATTTCTTAATATATTATAAAATTAAAATATAAGTAGAGGTCTGAAATACTCTAAAAGTTATTATGTATCTAATAAAACCTAGGCAATCGCAGATGGTATAAACTTGAAGTATTGATCCATATCGAATTTGATTAAAAAGTCGAATTCTTAATAGGCATTAAATAAAAAAAATTGTAATCAGATTCAAATAAGTCAAGTATCCTGATGGGTTCCTCAGTATATAATCTTCTTGATTAATACAAGCAAAAAATGTAGTCAATATTTAATGATTAGATGTATAAATTGGAGCAAAAATGCAATAGAATTAAAAGTGCGTTCAGTATTAAGAGACATTGTGAAATTTATTAAAATTTGTGAATTTATTGATTTTATGCTCTAAATTAAAAAAATTTTCGTGATTGAAGAATTTTTCATTCATCAATTCTGCAGCTTTAAAAAATTCTATAGACAGATACATGCAGTTTTCTCGAGATATGCACGAGAGCCAATTGTCAGTGGGAGTTATCATATTTGTTTTACAGCCCAATTGTGAATATTTATGTTTAACCCTTAACCGAGCGCGCAGCGGCACTAAGTGCTGCAAAATATTTTTTTTTTTAATTGATAATACAGATATTTTTTTTTATTACCGACTTTCGGTATTCCTCATTTAATGTCTCAACTCTAAGATAGCGCAATTGTGGTATTTTTCCTATTAAGTTGGCTAGCCTTTTATTCACTCTAAAATCAGTATGACATTTCATGTAGAGAGCTTCACAGGAAGAAAATAGTAAATTGCACGTGACCTAGTCTCTGATTGGACTCGGGTATCAAAGCTCCAAAGAGCCATGGTGGGGGTTTGCATATGGCAGCCACTATGATGTGAAGCGGGGAGCACAGACTCTTACATAATGCATAATACGCAATGCATAAGAAATTGAATCAATCAAAATCGTTCATTTTCTTCCTTTCCATGAAATAAAAAACTTTGATTGAATTTCTTATGTTCTATGTATTATATGTTGTATAAGAGTCTGTACTCCCCACTTCACATCATAGTAGGGTATATCCACACAACCTGCATAGCCGCATAACGTGCATAAAAAAATTATCCAATCACATTTTACGTGCATCTTTATAGAAGGAATGCGATTAGATAATTTTCTTTATACATTTATGCAGCTATGCAAGATTGTGTGGATATATCCTAAAAATACAAGGTCATCATAATGCGCATAACAGCAACACTGGAAACAATCAAATCAAATTTTGCCTTCTATGCACTTTCCTGAGTATAATAGCGCTGGCATATTAGGATAACTAATCAAATTTTAACCCAGAATTCACTTTACTGCGCATTCTCGGGAATGGTACACTATAAATTTGTTCGCGTCGCATACTTCAACACGTTCCTACCACAGCTCTTACTCACTCTGATAAGCGCGTTTGAATGAGTAGAAGCTACGGTTGGAGGAAGTAGAAGCATGTTGGAGCGCATGCGAGGCGAACAAACCTCTTGTCTTCTTACATCATGGCAGTCATGGTATTTAGATTAAACGACTGCAAAAGTCGCAGTAAGCTTGTAATTTTAATTTCCTCCTCAATTTTGCAATTGAAGGTAATTGTAAGTAATACATATTATTAATTTTGGAAGTACGTACCTTCTTCTATTGTACATATATACATGAAATAAAACTGCGAATTTTTACATTTCAGATATCTGAACAGGATTATAAAATGCCTTCCAGGTGCAATGCTCCAAGATGCACAAACTCAAATAAAGAAGGGTATTGCTGTAAAACGTTTGAACAAGATCCTAAATTGAGATAAAAATGGATTAATGTTGCCAGAATTTCTGATTGAAAATCTTTAAAATCAGTTATACTGTATGTGGTTAGTATCAAAGCGTGTATTATAAAACATATAAATTGTTCAACAAAAAATAGGGTTCATTTTCGAACACGCTCAAAATTGCATAATATTCTGATTCGATGTTCTGAATATTGCATAATTTTAAGTGTTCGAAAGTGTTCTCTATTTTTTTGTTGAGCAGTATATAACTCTCGTAAACACCAATAAAAATAACATCAATATTATAAAGATGATAGAAGGTTTGCGAGTTATTGCCGTGTTTTGGTCTATTGCTAATGCCAATGTTTCATGAACCTTGCCATTTACTTCATCAGAGCGAGGAACACACTGATACTGAATTTCCCGCTCCTCCACGAAACTCTCTTTATGTAGAAGAGAATGAAGATATGTTGAGGAAAGGAGGGGGAGGAAGGCTTTCCTTAGCTTGTCAAGAGGATAATCTTCCACATCCTACTTACATTATAATCTGAGTCTCTGTTCAAATTGTTTGGATGTTTCTGTATTTCTAGGGCCTCTCGGTATTTCCTTGGGAAATATGACGCCTTTGTGGCTATAATAGTAGCATTTTTTAAAATAATATTTAATGTCCTGTCTCAACGCTATGTTCTGTCAATGCTGATTGTGTGGCATATTTTAGTCTGATATCCCGTTGATATTTCTTCATGCACACGTTAACTGTTTCTTCCGGTTTCACTGATACTTTTCCGCAAGAGCGAAGTATTTTGTATATTCCTACGGAGGGAGGGGGGAGGGATTTTTGGTCTTAGGATTTTTTAAGATTTGCTCGATCTTCCTTAGAGACTTGAAAATGGTTCAGATGTATTTGTATTTGTTCAAATGTATTTGTATTTGTTCAAAATTCTGCAGATTCAGTCTGTTGTTCTTTTTACGTATGGAAGAATAAACTTCTTTTGTTTAATTCTTTCTGTAATATTTGTGTGTTCTTTGTTTCTCTCCTATATTTGCTCATTGTTCTGCCCACTTCTTTCTTATTATATCCGTTTCATTATATGATTTGTTTTAAATGATTGAGTTCTGCTTGTAAATGTTCTTTATCAGAATACTGATAAAGTATACTGAATGCTCTACACATAAGTGAATGTATTATCGACTGTTTTTGCTGGGTGGTGATGCGACTCGACATGTAAGTATCCGTCAGTATATGTGTTGGCTTCCTGTATACTTGATAGGGTATTATTAGCCTTCCTTATAACAAGAATATCCAGGAAAAGAAGTTTATCATTCTCTTCTATGTCCATGGTGAATTGAATATTAGAATGTTGATTATTGAGAAAGTTTAAGAATTTGTGAAGTTCACTGCCATGTAATCTATCTCCATGTTACAAAAATGTCGTCTACATATCGGAACTTCTGATTTATTAGTCGCCTTGCGAAGGGCCTTTTCCTCGAAGTGCTCCATGAAGATGTTTGCAATAACAGGAGAGATAGGAGAGCCCATAGCCACTCTGTGACATGGGTTCGTAGAATTGATTATTGTAGGAAAAATATTTGGCAGTGCTAAATTAAAGGGATAATATTATTTGGGATTTTATATGAGGTTTTGATTATATCTAAAGTATAAAAGTTTCTTTTATTGGAACGTTTGTGAAAAGTGAGTCTACATTGAAACTCATCAATATATCTTCACGATGCAGACGAATATTTGGGATTTTCCTTATGAAATCCATCGAGTTGGTGATATGTGACTCATTCCTTCCTACCAGAGGTTGTAATTCGCGAGCTAGGAAACGTGCGAGGTCATATGTCGGAAACTTTATGGCGCTAACAATTAGTCTCAGAAGGATATTAAGTTTATTTTTGATAGACCATATAGTCTTGATGGGAGAGAACTCGTGGGCTTTAATATTGTTTTGGTTTTGTTAGGGAGCTCGCTTTTTTTTATTAAAGCACTACTTTTCCATGTGATTCTATTTGTTGTGTCTTTATCAAGCTTCGTGTAAGTTTCATCCGAGAGAAGAGTTTCTATCTTCGCCCTGCATATATGTCCTATATGTCTGATGTATTCATAACTACTGTTGCGTTCTCTTTGTCTCATGGAAGTACTAAGATGTCTGTGTCTTTGTTCAATTCCTGGAGTGCCAGTCGCTCTTGTCTGGTGATATTGAGCGTTGGGGGCTTAGCCTTGCGGAGTATATTAGCTATTTGTGTACAGATGTTGTCTGCTTGTTCTGTAAGAAGTCTGTAGATTGTTGACTTTATTTGACTATTGATTTCTTCTTTTGAAATCCTGTTTGGCGCCATTGCAAAATTGGGCCTTTTGACTAACGCGGACAGTGTTGGGAGACAGGATCTTATAGGACACGTTTTTAACGCTGTGTGGAGCAGGGGATGTTGTGATCCTTTGCATGAACTCAAGCTGCAGTATTTCCGCTTTTGTCGCTCTGTGCAGTACGTGGATATTCTGCACTTATTCGTAAGTAATGCGATCTAAAGTTTGCCAAACGTCTTGTATGGAAGAGAGAAGAAGGTGGAGGTAGAAGGATTCCTGGGAAATCTTGTTTACATGTGACTTACACTTAATAAAATGAATGCATTCCCTAATGAAGACTAATTCAGATCTACATAAGATTCTCTTAGACTTACGCGTGCCCAAATAATTGATGATGATTGAATGATTGATGAGTTGTAGGAACAACGTCATTGTCTCTATAGCGTTTTAAAAATGCCAAGTTAGACAGATTTTTGGTGAGGGATGTCCTGAGTTTGGTGTTTTGATTTACCTTGAAAAGAATACTCTGCTCGTAGAACTTCCTGATAACGTTTTTTATGCTTTCGCGGTTATTATCTTTAAAAATGCTAGAAGGTTTGCGGGTCATTGCCGTGTTTTCATTCATTGCTACTGCCAACATTCCGTGAATCTTGCCATACTTCATCAGGGTGAGGAGATCTTACCTTTATTCGGAAAAACAGCTATTATAGCAACGATGTTATATTTTCCGAGGAAGTACAGAGAGGCCCTAAAAATACAGAAACATCCAATTTGAACAGAAATCAGGTTATAATGTAAATAGGATGTACCTTAGCGCCGAGACACTATCGAATGCATTTATTATCAGTGTCTCTAGATATGGAAGACTGCTCTCTTGACAAGCCAAAAAAGACTTCCCCCTCCCTTCCTTAATATACTCTCCTCCTTCTACATAAAGGGAGCTCCCGGAGGAGCAGCTCAGTATCAATGTGCTTCTCGCCTTGATAAAGTGAACGGCAAGATTCACAAAACATTAGTACTGAACGAAAACATGATGATAACCCGCAAATATTCTAGCATCTTTAAAGATAATAGCTGTGAAAGCCTAAAAAGCGTTATCATGAATGTTATAATTTTTTACTCAATACCAATATATTAAATTTAATATAATGCGAGTGAATGTAACGATTACATAATTGCGAGAAAAATTATAACATATTAACGTTAATGATAGTTGGTGAACAGATATTTTTCTATAACGTGTACCTTTTATTGTTTAGATTCATTTTCATTCATCAGAATTATTCCGCATTAGTAACAAAAAAATTATAAGAAATGATGCCATACAAAGTTTGTATTGCAAATGTCAAGAATCTAAGAAAAAAAATCTCTTGCAAAAATTCAACCAGAAGAGCAATGTAATGAATCATTTTTAATTAAACATTTTCCTCACAAAAAAACAAAATTAAGAAATGATCATTTATATATTGCTACAAAAAATTCTGAGAAGTAAGAAAACAAGAGGTATTAATTATTTACGAGAATTATATTATAAAATATTTATGTACACACTTCGATTCTAATCTCACACAATTTAGCTGATTTTGAAGATTTCCAATCAGAAATTCCGGCTGTATCAATCCATTTTGTTTCTATTTAGGATCTTGTTCAAATATTATGAAGTAATATTCTTCTTTATTTAAGTTTTTTACATTTTAGAGCACTGCACCTGAAATTTTATATGCACAAATGCAGATATCTGAAATGTAAAAATTCGTTTTATTTATCAGTGAAAAATATTCATATTATAGTTTTATTGCATGTATATATATATATATATATGTATGTAAAATACAGGAAAGTATATACTTTTAAGATTAATAATATGAGTTGATGAGTTTGCAAAGACCCCTTACTAATCACAAAAAGAAATGACGTAAAATAGGGCAATAGAAGTCAGGCGCGGTAATTGTTGTGCAAATTCAAACAATGTGGATGTAACACAAAACTCTTTATTTGATAATCCGCTTAAATATTTTGGCTCATTTTTTAGCCATCTTCAAAAACAATATTATAATTACAATATCTACAAACTAAACTTGTGATATGTGAATTCTCGTTGTAGTGAGCTTCCTTCTTATTGTGATATAAAATTCGTTTTGTTTTTTAATAATTTTGTCCAGTAATAAATTTTGAACAATTTGGATTGTCATCAGAATCATTTTTCAATATTAAAATTTCCGGAAGTATGTGGAGATGTCTCACTGAATGAATTAGTTTGTAGTATAAATTAGTATTATAATTATAATATTAATTTGTCTCTGAAGATGACTCAAAAAGGAGCTGAAACAGTTTATATAAGTATGAGCGAGGTTATCTAATAAAGAGTTTTATGTTACATCCACATTGTTTGTTTGCGAAACAATTATCGCGCATGATTCTTATTGCCCTATTTTACCTAATTTCTTTATGATTAACAATATCACTTACAAAGACTTTAACAATTGTAAAATTGAGAGGGAAATTGCAGCCACAAACGTATTGCAATTTTGCAGTCGTCTAACCTAAATACCATAACTGCCATATGCATGGCATACTTCTACCATGACTCTTAGGAACTTTGATGTCTGATCCAATCAGAGGAGACCAGGTCATGTGATGCAATTTACCACTCTCTCTCCCCATGAAGCCCTCTAGTTTTTTGGCACGTTTTTTGCTGCGCACGCCTAAAAATAAAACTTTGCTCGTATAAATAATTGTAATAATATAAGGTGTTGAATCATTCCCCACATTTTAATTTATTTTTACTTGTATTAATGTTTAATAACATATCTGTTTAGGTTAGAGTTAGTTAAGTTGTGATGTAAATAAACAGCTCAGGTAAATTTCGAAATTGTTTTCTTATGTTTGGTTGTAAATTAATATGTCTTTATTTTTTAGCAAATCTATTAATTTTTATCAAATATGATAAAGAAAGCCAAGAACGGTCAAAATTGGATGTTTTCGAACAATACATTATATATTCTTATATTAAATTAATTTATTTTTTAGATATTATTGATAGAAACTTTCGGTTTCAACACAATCATTCTGAAACGCTAATAATTCCTCTTAAATTCGAATAGACAGAAAGAAAGTAAGAAACTTATTGCGAAAAATATTATCTCAGCCAGGATTCGAACCCAGGACCTCTTTCCGGAAAGAGTGTCTTACCCAACTCGAGTACTGCACAGTAGGCTTCAAAACTTTTAATAATTCTCACTCATTATTAATTGCATAATAGTTTCTTATACGTTTAACTACAAAATACAGGTTCGTGTAAAAATTAAGGAATTCAAAATATTTTTGATATATGATTTTTTTTTGATATTTTGAGAGATAAAAGTGCATGACAAAAAAAAACGTCAAAAGATAAATAATAAACATTTCAAAATTAAATACTAAAAGTAAAAAATTATAAATTAAAAAAAATTTTTTTTTAAATTTGGAGTTTACTCTTGAAAAACTATTACAACGTTTTTTTTTCAAAACATTTTTAAGCGTATGTTTTCTTATGTATCTTCATATCTCAGTATAAAAAAAATAAGACTTCGATAGTCAGTAGTGTCTGTTTTATTGTGGAATGTTCAAAATATTTCGTAATTTTTAATCTGATGATAATTTTTTATATCATGTAATTACAAATTACAATCATGTCAAAATGAAAACTTAAAATTTATCTATCATCCGTATCAAATTTTTTTTCTTCTTTCTCAATTTGATGTTTTTGTATTGGCATATTTTCGTTAATACTTGCAGAATCTTTTTCAAATTCGCCATCCTATAAAAACACTACAGTTTCCATCATCAAATCTTGTGGTTCATTATCTTCAAAAAAATGTCTGGCAAGTTGTCCGAATTTAAATCTCCTAAATCCATTAAGAATTCAAATGTCTATACTGTCCATTTCGATGTTTATTCTAACCGAAATGATATGATTCGCCTATTTTGTCAATATGTACAGTTTTAGTTTTGATTTTTTAACTCCACATAAAGTGCGCGATAAGTGAGTATGAGCACTTCTCATAGCTCTCAGACAGGAGAATAAATTTTCCAAAAAATATCTTGGCAGTCTTCTCGTAAGAATATATTGCGGCTGGAATGTTTGGGTGGAATATTCCTCCTTCAGGTAAGGAAGTAACAAATAGATCACAAGGGCTCAAATAATTAAAATTAAAATAAATATAATAAAAGGGATTACGAACCAGGGACTCAGACCGAACCCAAATTGGAACTGGAACCGGTTTTCCGGTTTTCGGAAAAAAAGTTTTCGGAATCGAAAACTTTTTTTTGGTGAACCAAAACCGAAACCGTAACTGAACTGGTAAAATTTTACGTTTTTTTTTTGTTTTATTTTTGGTTCTTAATTTTTGATCTTTATTCTTGTTCTTAATAAATCTTTTGCCCGTTCCTTCGTCCAAATCATCAATGTTCAATTCAGCATCACCGTTGTCAGCTCTCTTAACAACCGAAATACAAATACCTCTAATACTTCATTTGATATAAAAAATCTGGCCGCATCACGAAACATATTTAATGTAAACTTTTTTTAAGATACTAGCATTTTTTTATTTAAATTTTCCTTGCCAACATGTTGCAAGAATTTATTCTAAGTCATGAAATTCAAGAATACATATGTAGACTTTATGTAATAAGTGAAAACTAATCTAATCTCTATAAGAATAAAATAAGTTGTAAGAAAGAATCAAGAGAAATGTGTTTAAAATAATGTTTACGTAATTTTTGTTCAGAGTCACGTGATCAGTAGACGCCTCTCTTCGACTAGGCCCTCTAGATTGATTAGGTAAACACGCTCTCTCTCTTTCTCCTTTTTTCCTCTCCTTTTCTCTTCTTAATAAAATAAATTTAAAGAATAAGTAGAAGAAAGTAAATAGAACCAAAAAAACCCGTTAAAAAGTCATAATTTTTACGGTTTCGATTTTTTCACTAATAGAAAAAACCAAAACTGAAACCGGAAAATTTATTTGATATTTTATTAAACCAAAACCGGAACCGAACCGAAAAAACCTTTCAGTCCAAATCCCTGTTACGAAGATAGCTAGATTTTCGTTGTTAATAATTCAATTCAATGTTTAAAATTAATATTATAATATTACACACGATTATCGAATCATTTTCAATGTGAAAAATACAGTGTAATGTACTAAATTGTTTCACGCCCGTTTTTTATAATTCTTTCTTACGCATTATGGTTGTCAGTTAGTTTTGCGATGCGGCGTTGTCCATTTAAAAAAAAACCGATATAGATATTTCCAACATTTTTAGATACTTATATTCGCTTGTTATATTTCGTTTTCTTGATTACTATTGCGCTGATTCATGAGTGTACTTTTTATTAGTAATAATAGAGAGAAACGTTACAATTTTGAAGCTAGATATAATTCATTAAAAGTCTGTGTTATAATATCTGTGTCTAATAAAATAATGTGATACCTGGATATGACGGTCCGCAATTACGTTAATAAGACTTCTTGAAGTGGAGTTTTTAAAATTTGGCTGTCATATGTACCACTTTTGTTGTTGGAATGAGAAACGAAAACAAGAGAGCAATTAAGATAAAGGAAGAAAAAATATAATAGGGGGAGAGAGAGAGAGAGAGATAGTAGTAATAAGTCTGGTTCTAAGCCTGGTTCTAAGGGGAGAACGAGTCACGGGGAGTAAAACCTTGTAGGCAAGGGGGAAGGGAAGTGCAATGGGTACTTGTAAGTTCGTTATCATACGTATCATGTTTATGTGTTGACCGGGATCTTATGTTTACGTAAATGATAATCGTGATCCTCTCTATGTTTATGTAAATAGCGATGCTGCCGACCGGGGACTTCCCCCTTTCCTCTCCTGCGCTTACGAGTACCGCATCACGCTTTGCTCCCCCCTTGCCTACAAGTACCCCATGCGCCCCGAAGAATCTGATTTCCCCCTCAGAGAATCTGGTTTAGAACTGGCCTAGTATTACTACTGGGGATAATGATGACAGAGATAATGATTAGATTAACGGAAGATCGGAAAGTGATACTCCCCGTGTCATTTTGTTTATTTAATCCTTTCCAAGCAGAATGATATCAAAATATCAAAATGAAGTCAAAATGACTCCAAAATGATCATTGAAAGTCATTTTTCAATCATTTTCGTCTTAATATCATTTTAACATTATCCTGACTTGTTGTTCTATTTGGGTTGTGTTTCTTTATGAAGACTGTCTCAGATATTAGTCTCTTGTTATATGATGGTTCTCTGTCCAATATTTTGACTTCCTTCCAGTATTAAAATCATGACATTCGATGATTGGAAATTACTGATGAAGAATCCGTTTTTTTTTTATTAATGTCGGACAAATGTTCTTGTCTGAAGTTGTCTCTTCGTTTGACTAATATATGTTACATCGCAATCGTTTCTTAATCGCAACTTTCGATTAATATTAAAGGCTGTTGATTGAAAACTCTCTAGACAGTCTTTACATAAGGAATAATAAAAAATCGTGCTTTGATTTTGTTCGATTTAATTGAAGCTATTTTTCGATTTTTGGTTACGGTATTTTAGTCTTGTGTGTATGGCTGAAAAAATTAATGGCATTGGTTAATCATTGTTCAGTAGTGTAATGATAGCTTCTTTCATATTTTTTTTTATATAACTGGGATGCAATAATATAATTATTCTACCATTTCATATATGATGCCCTTCTTATGGCATGCATGATGATTGGAGTGGAAATTCAGAAATCTACCTAATGATGTAAATTTTTGATATCGATCAAAAATGATTTCATTGTTATCAATAATTATTGTAACATCTAAGAAATTTTATTTGTTATTCATATTAATTTCGAAAGTAAACTGTAATTGTTCATGTTACGAATTAAAAACTTCCAAGATGTTATCAAGACGTTCTAGCGAAGCTGCTAACAATCTATCGTCCATCTGTAATATAATTATATGTGTAATGATGTTTGTTTAATGCAAAGTTCAATGTTCTTCTAATACGATGTTAGCACAATTGGAAATAACGATGAGCTCATTGGAGTGCCAAAAATCTGTTTATAGTATTTTTCATTAAAACAAAAGCTGTCGAATTAAATATCATTTTAATCGAAATTCTTCTTTTGGAATTTTTGTATTTACCAATACAATCCCATTTTTTTTGTATACCCTTAACGGTTAAATCCGTGGGAATATTCGTAAACAGTGAAATAACATTCAGAAACGCCAATGCATAATTTGATCAAATTGCGTTCCATTTAATTTCTCGACTAAATGAAAGCTGTTTTCCACATGGCTTAGTACATCTGGTATGATGTTTTCTATGATTTGTAAATATAAAAATATATTGTATAATGGACTATTGATACACGATACTATTAGGTTGGTGCGTATGAAATGTCGGATTTTTAAGTGAATATGCTCCATTTGTTTCAATACACTTTTCCCAACGAGATTTTAATGCATAGATGCCTGTCTTAAAGAAATTCTGATCTTTAGAATCAATAAACTCTGATATGGAATTTTTCAGTCTTCATTTTCTGTCTTCATTTTCATACTGTTTAGCCTGTAAAAACTGTTCTAAATGTTTAAAAAAATGAAAGTCGGTTGGCGAAAGATCCGGTGAATAAGCTGGGTGCTTCATATTTTAATTCATTTAATTTCTCAATTGTTTTATACGACGTATGCGGCCGAGCGTTGTCGTGGAGAAGTATTGGGCCATGCCGATTAACAAGTGATGGGCGTATAATTTTCAATTTTTCATGCATTTCATCAATGTACTGGCAGTACTTTTCGGCTGTAATTGTCTCCCCAGTTCGAAGGAATGAGTAATGAATTATCCAGTCACATTCCACCAAACTGTTATTAAAATTTTCCGTGGATGAAGTGATGGCCTTGGAGTATGAGCACAAGGCTCATTCCTATCAAGCCAACGAGCACACCTTTTCCTATTGTCGTAAAGAACCCATTTTTCATCACAAGTAATAATTCGATCGAAAAATGGCTCTCGATGAAATCTGGTTAGTAATGATGAGCATACGTTCAATCGATCCAGCTTATTTCGCTCGGTTAGTTCGTGCGGTACCCATTTATCCATTTTTTTCACCTTGCCAATTTCAGAAAGGTGTCGCAATATCATTGTATGGTCAACTTTCATTCTGGTAGCAAGTTCCCTTATAGATATAATTGGATTCGTTTCTACCAATTCAGAGCATCATTTTTCACAGACGTTTTGGGTCTTCCACGCGGTTCATTTTATAGGGAAAAATCACCAGACCGAAATTTTTCAAACCAACGCTGCACTTTTCGATCGTTAACAGTATTCTCCCCAAATGCCTGGTTTATATTGCGTGCAGCTTTTGCAGCATTATTACCAAGTTTGATACTCATATAAAAAAATTACATGAATATCAGTTGAATTCATATCCTCCGAAATTCAAAACAAATAACAAAATGGAACACTTTTGAGAAAATCTTCTTTGTTGAAATGTGACTCTGGCAATGGACTATAAACGAGGTTGTGCCAAAAACAAAAGCATAACGAAAACAGGGAGACAAACGTTCATATGTAAAGAAAATCCGACATTTCATATGCACCAACCTAATATTATCCTGGATTATCGGTTTTATGTATTTTTTGCACGCCGTATGATCTGGGCGTGATTCCGTCTGTCGTTAAAATGATTCTTTTGTAAGTGTAATCATCTATGAATCCGTTCTTTTTCCATCTTACTAACCTTCTTTCTCTTAATTACTCTCTCGTTTTCATTTCATACAAATAACAAAAGTAACACATAACAGCTAAATTTTAAAAGCTCCGTTTCAAGAAGTCTTATTAACAATGTAATTTCATATCCAGGTATCACATTATTTTATTAGATACAGATATTATAAGACTTTTAATTAATTATATCTAGCTTCAAAATTATAACGTTTTTCTCTATTATTACTAATAGAAATTACACTTACGAATTAGCACAATAGTAATCAAGAAAGAAATATAGCAAGCGAATTTAAGTATCTAGAAATGTTGGAAACATCTATATCGATTTTTTTTTAAATGAATAACGACGCATCACAACATCAATACGATGCATAAGAAAGAATTGTAAAAAACGGACATGAAACAATTTACCATACTAAATTGTAATTTTGATCACATTGAGAATGACCCAATAACGGGTCAAAAACGTTTTGCGTATTTTTATTAATTTTAAACATTAAATTGAACTATTTGTAACGAAAATCTAGCTAGTCCCTTTTATCATATTTGTTTTAAGGAAGTAACTGATGCGTTTGTGACTAAAATTCGTTTCTGGAATAGCATGAGATATGATTTATTGACAATCTTATTTTTGAACAATGTGGCACAAAAGAAGGGCAAAAAGCCAGTAATGTAACAAAGAACTTTAATTTAAATTAGCATTAAAAATTTATAACAATTACAAACGTTTCGACTCCAATCGAGTCATTTTCAATGTAATATTAGTAGTATTAGTCGTAACATTTCAACATCGTTCTAAACCAAAAATATGTACATGGTATTACATTATTATTACAATATTATTATACAATATTATTATAATTTTTAATCCTGTTAATTGTATTTCATTATTCTGTGTAGTATGCTGCGAGTCATTTTTATCAAAAATCAAAGTAGTCATAAAAAAATTCTGGAAAAGTGACCGTGAACAAAAAGAAATTAATATTTAATACATACAAATTAGTAATATAATAATGTATCAGTAATTTATTAATAAAAAGAGAGAAAAATACAGATAGATGGTAGTCCATTTCGTGGTACAATATATTGGTTTTAATATTATAAAAATTATTTTAAGCAGATTTGCAAAAGTAACGAATATTTAACCTTCACGATGTATGATAACGAAATGTCAAAAAGAAAAACATTGATCGAGAACGAAAAAACCGCAAAACAGGGGGGAAAGGGAAAGAAGATATTAGGAAGGAGAAAGAGAATGTATAATGTTAGAATATAATTCAGGCAAAGACTGTGTCATTTTATCTGTTTATTCTATATTTCTGTTTTTTAATATGGACCATTTTAGATATTAACCTTTTGAAGGTTCTATATCTAGTATATCCACTTTATCCCATTTGAAGTTGTCATTCTCCTCAATACGATAGTTGGAAATCACTGATGGAGATTTTGAACTTATATCTGAAACATGTTCATGCAATCTGGTCTTTAATTGTCTTTTTGTCTGGCCAATGTAACTAACATCACAATCCTCACAAAATATTCTGTAAACTACATTTTGATTATGAAAGTATTCCAATTCATCCTTTCTTCTGTTTATGAAATTTTTTAATGTGTTAGGAATGCCACTTTACAATTCAACACATTAACGATTGGTGTGAATCTTTCAAAAACATGCATTGCAATTTTGCAATTGAAATTGAAGGACTCATATCATCACTTATATCTGCATAACATAATTAATGATTCTATACCAGAAACTCCTAGTTTTATAAAGAATAGTTTTGATCTAAATAAACTTAAAGATATTAAATCAGATTGGTTTCTTTGAATGGTATCCCTATTTACTAATATACCTATAGATTTGGCATCTGATAGTGTTGTTGGAAGGTGGAATTCTATTTCCAAAAAAACTAAAATTCTTTTAAATGAATTTTTGATTGCTTTTCGGATGGTTTTGAATTCTATCTTATTATTTGTTTTTATCTTTAATAAAAAAAGTACAAACAAATATTTAGGATTCCTATGGGATCATCCTTGTCACTTGTCATTGCAAATACGGTTATGCAGGACTTTGAAAAAATGGCTATCAGAATGCTGCCTTTTCGGTTGTTATTTTATTATCGATACGTTGACGATATTATTTTGGTTGCTCCGTCTGAGAGCATTGGTGATATTTTGGGTATTTTTAAATCGTTGCACTACAATTCACTATGGAAGTTGACGGAAAAATAAGTTTTTTGGATACCATATTGATTATTGAAGAACGGAATCTTATTTTCGATGTATACCGTAAAGTAACCTTTTCCTTAATTTTTATCCACTTTGTCATAAAAGAGGTGTAATTTATGGAGTGGTGGATAAGATTTTTGGTTATGTCATCCGAAGTTTCAACAAAACAATTTGATTGACGCTATAAACATTTTTTTACAGAATGGCTATCCTTTACGTTTTATTTTCTCAACTATTCGTAATAGAATTAAATATCATATTAACAATATTAATAGTTATTCCATATGTCAATACAATATCTAAAAGATTTACACCAATCATTAATATGTTGAATTGTAAATTGGCATTCCTAACACATTAAAAAATTTCATAAAGAGAGGAAAGAATGAGTCGGAATACTTTCATAATCAAAATGTAGTTTACAGAATATCTTGGAAAGATTGTGATGTTAGTTACGTTGGCCAGAAAAAAGACAATTAAAGACCAGATTGCATGAACATGTTTCAGATATTAATATAAATTCAAAATCTCCATCAGTGATTTCTAATCACCGTATTGAGGAGAATCACAACTTTAAGTGGACATAGAGCCTTCATACTACAAAAGATTAACATCTGAAATGGTCCATATTAAAAAATAGAAATATGGAATAAACAGACAAAATGACACAGTCTTTGCCTGAATTGTATTCTAACATTATACATTCTCTTCTCCTTCCCAATATCTTCTTTCCCTTTCCCCCCTGTTTTGCGGTTTTTCCATTCTCGATCAATGTTTTTCTTTTTGACATTTCGTTATCATACATCATGAAGGTTAGATGTTCATTACTTTTGCAAATCTGCTTAAAATAATTTTTATAATAATAAAACCAATATATTGTGCCACGAAATGGACTACCATCTATCTGCATTTTTTCTCTCTTTTTATTAATGGATTACTGATAAGGTAATATTTTTTCATCTTATTGAGTTAGTGAGGAATAACTTATTTGACACCGATTTTGTTCTTAATGGACAAATCTGTTTTACAAATATTTACAATATACAAATATTTACAAATATTTACAAATATTACAAATAATTAGAAGAATTGCTTCAGTTGAACAGCAACGATTTGAAAATCGCGTTAAATTTAAACAGAATATAAAAGTATGGAGATTCTAACGCCAACTAGATTCTATGCCATTAGCAGCACAAATATTCTCGATGAAAAATGCCAAAGCGTTAGAATATTGTGGCAAGAAGGTTCCTTAAAAACAACAATTGGCCGGCAACGTCGATTTGTTAAAACTGATCAACAATTAGTTTGATGTGCTTAACACTCGAAGGAAATTAAAAAACACAATAGTTTGCATGCGTACAAAGTAGCATAGATAATCAGAATCAAATTCGCGACGAAACAATTGACTTTATTTCAAAAATAAGATTAATAAATAGTAATAAGGCTCTGTACATATAAAACAATGTGGTACAAAAGAAGGGCAAAGAGCCAGTAATGTAGCAAAGAATTTAAATTTAAATTAGCATTAAAAATTCATAACAATTACAAACAATTACAAACGTTTCGATTCCAATCGAGTCATTTTCAATGTAGTCGTAATATTTCAACATCGTTCTAAACCAAAAATATGTACATGATATGTATTGTATATTACAATATTATTATAATTTTTAATCCTGTATTCATTATTCTGTGTACGCTGCGAGTCATTTTTATCAAAAATCAAAGTAGTCTTAAATAAAAAAATTCTGGAAAAGTGACCGTGAACAAAAAGAAATTAATATTTAATACATATAAATTAGTAATATAATAATGTACCTTAAAAAATATTATCTCAACCAGGATTCGAACCTAGAACCTCTCAACTTACCGGGAAGAATGTCTTAGTCAGTTCGATTACTGAGGCTTCGGAAATATTCTTCGCAATAACTATATGAGAGAACACGTTGTATGGCCGCGTATGTACAAATATATTAAGAATTGGCAGAGATAATATTTTTTGCAATAAATTTCTTATTTACTTTCTTTCTTTCTTTTTTTCTAATTTAATTTAGGGGGGATTATTAGCGTTTCAGAATGATTGTGTTGAAACCGAATGTTATGGGCTCGCAATTATATCTGAAATAAATTGATTTAATAAAAAGAATGTATAATGTATTAATTGTAACATCCAAAATTTGACCGTTTTTGGCGTTCTTTATCGTATTTAATGGATAATAAATTTAAAAATTGTTTAAATATAAATAAAAAAGTAATTCGAAGTTAATGGTTAATGGAAACCAAAGCTTTATTTAAATGTTGAACTTCCCATTTGAGGTGAGTTATTTGATTTAGTTTCATAAATATTGACTAGTTATTAATTTGTAATATTGCAAATCATATTCCACTACAGGTGGAAACCTGATAATGATTCACTTTTGATGGAAGGATCAATGATTACGATAAGAGATGTATTATTACTGATGATGATGGACAAAGATTCGAAACGTTTAATAAAGAAGATTAACATAATGGAAATTAATCTTTGGATTGGAATTTAATCTCTGGCACTTTCATCAGCCTCGAATTAGCCTTAAATTTATTGTTTATTCTCATTTTTAATTCATTCCACAAGTCAATATTTGAGGTTTCCATGCCGTTTACTGTGGCCACAACTGTATAATTAATTTCGTGAAGTGCTTTCATTATATTAAATAGAATCTCTTTAGTCATACGTTTTGAAAGATCGTAACAAATTGGCTGTTTCTAGTTAGAAAACAAACCGCGAATCATAACTGTGAACCATCTGGCATGTTTTATGCGGTCCGTATATCTATTGCTCTTTTCGATCTAACGATTTTATTAAAGATGTATATTTCGAACAATAATACAGTCAAATTCTCCGCAATAGTAAAATTTTGACCTTTTACTTCCATTATTTTTAAGACATAGAGAATTCATAGTTTCAACTTTAAAATTAGCAAACCAGTTACGAAAAGTTATCACAAATAGAAGAGGAATTTTTAAATATTCGTGACAGAAATTGTACGCTCTTGCATCAAAGAACTACTGCCGCAATGTTATCAATTACCCATTTTATTCTTTTTGGCCATAATTTTCTCCATTTGTCCAGCTATAAAGATAGTGCTCAGAAAATTGGCTGTCTTTTTTTTACATTTTCTTTATATTCTTTTTGCAGCGATTCAATCATTTATCTATTAGTACGGTTTGCAGTTACAGACGTTTCCGAGTTAGTTACTCTTTGTAAGTTTTTAATCATTTGATTATGTTTAATACGAGGACAAGTCAATAAATTCTTAGAAAAGAGGGCACTCACAGTGTTATGTCACATTACTTTTTGACAAGTAGCATCTTTCAGTTGATTACTGTCAAATTTTGAGCGGAATTCATCGCGTGGTTCCATTTCTGTAGACGATTAAAGCGAACAACCTTTGTATTTTTTGCAAAATGGAAAAAAACGAATTTCGTGCAGTGATCAAACATCTACATATGAAAAGTTTAATACCAAAAGAAATCAAAGACGAGTGGATAATGTTCATAGCATATCTACACCAGCGATTGTATACAGGTGTACAAGTATGCAATACGGATTTTTTTTAAAAAAAAACGTTAAATTCGGAAGAATGATAAAAAGTGGTTTATTCAAAGTATGCTCCATTGCTAGTTACACATTTTTCCCATCTTTCGGGTAATTTGTGGATACCACGCCAATAAAAATCTTCCCCTTTTGCCGCGAACCATTCATCGAGCTATTTTTTCACATCTTCGTACGAACAAAAACGCTGCTCAGCAAGTGCGTGACCCAACGATGCAAACAAGTGGTAATCGGAAGGAGATAAGTTTGCTGAGTAAACCGCATGGACTAGCACTTCCCAGCTGAGTGCTTCCAACGTGTCGCGAACCGGTTTTGCCGTATGTGATGGAGCATTGTCATGGAGAAAAATGATCTTGTGTTGCCTTTTTCGATATTCTGGTCGTTTTTCGAGCGAACGGTTCAAATCGATCAATAGTTGTTTGTAGCGTTTGGTATTAACCGTTTCAGCAGGCTTTAACAGCTCATAATAGACCACACCCTTCCCACTAAACACAGAGCAAACGTCTTCCTGCCAAAGCGATTCGGTCTTGCGGTCGATGTGGATGGTGCGCCTGGGTATACCCATGATTTTTTGCGCTTGGGATTCTCAAAATATATCCACTTTTCATCCCCAGTAACGATACAATGCAAGAACGACTTTCTTTTGTTTGAGCAATATTTTATGTATTTTTGCGCCTCTCCATCTGTCTTTCGTTCAACTCATGGTATTCATCTGCCGACCTTCTGAATCTTTCCCATCTCTCATAAGAGATTAGAAACAACTTGTTGACTAACGCTTAATTGCTCTGCGAGTTGTTTTTGTGTTGTGAATCGTCTTCGTCCAACAATGCTTGCAATTCTACATTTTCGTACCTTTTTAACGGTTTTCCGTGTTTCTTGTCTGCAACATCGAAATCTCCATTTTTGAAACGCCGAAACCATCGTTCACACGTATCTTGCGATGGAGCATGTTCACCATAAGCTTCTCGAAGTAATCGGTATGACACTACTATGCAAACACTTTTTCAATTTATCACTTATGCGCGTTTGATACTTGTTGATGGCACAACAAAATGGCATACCAGCTTGATCAAAAAGTTTCCGGAAGAGACCACCAGCTGATGCTCTGAGTCAGCTGATTTGAGTTCTTTTTTTTGGCTAGGTTGCCACATCTATCATTGACATTTCCATCAAATTTTATCGCCATAGCTTGACATTTGTAAAAATTACGTCGTCTTGAGTACATCTACCTCTGCGCGTTTTCGATTTTTTACAGTTTTAAAAATGGAGTTGAATTTGCAACAACGAGTTTGTATTAAATTTTGCGTTAAAAATGGATTCAATGGTGCGAAAACCTTGGAAATGTTGGGAAACTGTTTCGGCAGTGATGTTCTAAAGAAAACAACCGTTTACGAGTGGCATGAACGCTTCAGAAGTGGTCGTGAATCCGTAGAGGATAACGAACGCAGTGGCAGGCCGTCGACATCGAAAACCGACGAAAACATCAATAAAGTGAGAGAAATGTTGGCCAATAACCGCAAATTAACTATCAGAGAGCTGGCAGAGGACTTAAACATTACTTATGGATCCGTTCAGGACATTGTAGTTAATGATTTGGGTTTGCGCCGTGTTGCTGCAAAGTTGGTCCCGAAGGAACTGAATTTCATGCAAAAAAGGGACCGCGTTGACATCGCCAAAGACATGATTTCCAAGACTGAATCCGACCCAACATTCATCAAATGCATCATTACTGGAGACGAGACGTGGGTTTATGAGTACGACACGCAATCCAGACATCAGGCGAGTGAATGGAGAGCTCCAAATGAGCCAAGACCAAAAAAACCACGTCGTTTTCAGTCGAAAAAGAAAACGATGCTCACGGTTTTCATGGATTACAACGGTATTGTACATCACGAATTTTTGTCAGAAGGTCAGACAGTTAATTAGGAGTATTATTTGGGCGTTATGAGACGTTTGCGTGAAGCAATTCGCCAAAAAAGAAAGGATTTGTGGGTAAACAACTCGTGGATTTTGCACCATGATAACACACCGTCGCACAGTGCCATCATTATCCGTGAATTTTTGGTCAAGAACAAAACGAATACCATCCAACAGCCATCGAATTCACCCGATATGGCTCCCTGCGATTTTTTTCTGTTCGATCGAGTCAAAAAACCACTGCGGGGAACGCGTTTTAACAGCCGAAAGGAGGTAATGGAAAAATCGAAGACGGCTCTGGTGGCTATACCAATAATAGAGTTCCAGAAATGTTTCGAGAGCTGGATCAAGCACTGGCATAAGTGCGTTGCAGTCGCTGGAGAGTACTTTGAAGGGGACAATATCACTTTTGATGAATAAACTTGTATTTTGAATTTTCTGAATGAATTCCGGAAACTTTTTGATCAAGCTAGTATACGTCAAATCTCTATATTACACATTGCATTGATGCACCATCTGTTGTCTCAAATCCGCAGTTCATACTTGTACCTGGTAGAATTGAATAAATTTAAACTTGGTCATACATCCACATGTGATGCATCTCGTTCGGGACGTTCAATTGAAGCTGCTACGCCAGAAATCATCGATAAAGTCCACGATATTATTTTGACTAATCGAGTGAAAGTGCACGAGCTTGTTGAGGCCACATATCACATGGCACAGTGATTTCAATTTTGCACGAACAATTGGATATGAAAAAGCTATCGACAAGATGAGTGCCGCGTTTGCTCACTGTGGACCATAAGCGCGACCGTTTGACGATTTCAATGTTTAGAGATGTTTCAATGTAATCCAGATGAATTTCTGCGTCGATTCATTACTGTGAACGAAACCATTACTGGATCCATTACTTCACATCCGAGACAAAAGAACAGTCAAAATAATGGACTTCATCAAATGAACCAGCTCCGAAGAAGGCGAAGGCCGTAAAGTCGGCCGGAAAGATGATGGTCACAGTTTTTTTGGATGCACGCGGTATAATTCATATCGATTACCTTCCGTCGAAGCAAACGATCAATGGCGACGCAGCCTTATTGGTTTCAATAACATTTTAAAGAAAAAACGTTCCCATTTGATTAAGAAGAAAATGCTCTTCCATTTAGACAATATACGATATCATACGTGCCCAGCATCGATGGCCAAATTCAACGAATTCCGCTACGAATTGCTTTTCCATCCATATTCACCAGATTTAGCCCCCTATGACTATTTCCTGTTTCCAAACCTGAAGAAATGATTCGGAGGAAAGAGATTCATCACTAGAGAGCACTCATCGCCAAAACAGAGGCTTATTTTGAAGGTTTGGACAAATCATATTATTCGGACGGCTTGAAAAAGTTGGAGAATCGTTGAATCAAGTGTATTGAGCTGAAAGGAGACTATGTTGAGAAATAAAAATGAATCGATCAAAAAAAATGTGTTTTACTATGTTTCTAAAAACTTATTGACTTGCCCTCGTACTTACAAAGTATTTTTTATCATATAAAATTTAATCTTTTACAAATAGTACTCGAACTCTAACAGGATTATTAACGAACAGAAATTCATATGATCAGTGCATTTTTTTACTTTCAAGCATTTCGAAACGTTTTCAAGGTACATTTCAACATTTAATTATAATTTTTTGGACATGTTATTACACGAATATATGCACATTTAAATGTTTTATTCACTATTTGAAGAAAATGCCAAACTCTCTCGTAGCCTCCGATTGTAATGTCTTAGTAATACCCTTTTTTTAAGTTTTTATATTGAAATAATTATAAAAAAATAGGAAACGGAACGTATTCTTTTATATGTGCTGAGTTGTTAAGGGAGTGAAATCCTTTCTTGAAAAAAATCAGTTTTTTTCTTTCGAAGCGAATATCTTCGAAATTATAAGAAATAGAAATAATTTTTCAGATGAAAATTGAATGACTTCAAAACTACTTTAGAACTGTAATTAAAAAAATTATTTTTTATAAATAAATAATTTTTATTAAATAATTTTAAAAAAATTTTTTAATTATACTTCTAAAGTATACTTTTGAAGCCATTCATTTATTATTCTGAAAAATTTTTTCTATCTCTAGTATCGAAGATATTCGCTTCGAAAAAAAAAATCGATTTTACGCAA
Source organism: Acromyrmex echinatior (assembly GCF_024713525.1). Taxonomy (NCBI): domain Eukaryota; kingdom Metazoa; phylum Arthropoda; class Insecta; order Hymenoptera; family Formicidae; genus Acromyrmex; species Acromyrmex echinatior. The sequence goes on from NC_141860.1 coordinate 1,456,025, forward strand.
ATCGATAAATATCAAAATATAATAAATACATAATTGTAAATCCGAGTATGTATACACGGGGACATAAATGTCTTCTCAAAAGTAAGAAGGTATTTCAGTATATACGATTCAACAAGGATAAAATAAATATTTTCGTAAGTATTCAATTATCGTGTATGCACTGATTAGGACATATTGATACAATAATCTACAGAAAATAGCTTAAACGTTCGTGGATTCGGCAATATTACTCGCAGGTAGATATTAATACTGGAATGTATTAGATAAAAAATTGAAATATGATAAATGTATTGGGAGTACAAATTAGTTCGGTCCGTTTTTTTGTATTCAAAAATGCATTTATTTCAAAACAAAATGAATGAATAGATTAATTAAAGTATTGTCCATCGCTGGCTACTACTTTTTCCCATCTCTCAGGCAATTTTCGAATTCCATCTCGAAAAAATGACTCGTCTTTGGAGGCGATCCAATTTTGGAACCAATTTTTGATTTCTGCGAAAGAAGTGAACCGGTGACTTGCCACATCGTGCTGCATTCTTCGGAACAACCAGTAATCAGAAGGAGCAATATCCGGAGAATATGGCGGGTGCGGTAAAACATCCCATTTTCCAAATATTTTTTTACGACTTTTGCGACATGAGGCCCAGCATTGTCATGAAGAAAAATAACTTTATCATGTCTTTGCTCGTATTCCGGCCGTTTTTCTCACAATACACGGCTCAAACGAATCAATTGTAGCCGATACCGATCGCCCGTAATGGAATCGCCAGGTTTCAGCAGCTCGTAGCAAACAACACCCTTTTAGTCCCACCAGATACAGAGCATGATCTTCGAACCATGAATGTTCGGCTTTGGTGTTAATGTTGAGGTCGATGGCAACGATTGACCGGGCTTAGCGTAATATTTTTTCTTCTTGGGATTGTCGTAGAATATCCACTTCTCATTTCCAGTCACAATCCGATGCAAAAAATCTTTTCTTCGTTGTCTTTGAATCAGCTGTTCGCAAATGAAAAATCGCCTTTCAACGTCTCTCGGTTTCAATTCATAAGGCACCCAATTTTCTTGTTTTTGAATTATTCCCATGGCTCTCAATCATGCAGAAACGGCTGAGTTATTCCCAATGATTCTGCAAGCTTCTCTTGCGTTTGACTCTGATCTTCTTCGAGTAATGCCTCTAATTCTTTGTCTTCGAATTTTTTTGGCTATCCAGAGCGAGGCTGGTCTTCAACATTGAAATCTCCATCCTTGAAACGTCAAAACCATTCCCTACATGATTTATCAGTTGGAGCAGTGTCACCATAAACTTTGACAAGCAATCGATGGGCTTCAGCTGCACTTTTCTTCCAATTAAAGCAGAAAATTAGAACCTCCCGCAAATGCTGCTTGGTTAACACAAAAGTCGACATTTCAAACACAGTAAAAATCAAGGTTTTTGTATGAAACTCAAAGCGATATAAACTGAATATTATTAGCAGATGTCTAATACTATAAACCTCATGAAACGTTTGAAAGTACAAAATATCGAAAGGAATTGAAAATTTATCTGGAAATAATAATACAATTTTATAAGGAGATAGGGGTCATTATGAAGGTATTTTATTGTATTTCAATTCGTAATTTATATTTAATTTATAAAGATTATCATTAATTTTTAATATATGTTTTTCAGAGAATAATATGAGGAAAAAAACAATTAATTCTCTATTAGTAGATTTAATAACTATTGATCTTCAACCATTATCTATTATAGAAGGATTTATTACATTGATACAATATCTGGATCCAAAATACCGTCTTGCGAATCGAAAATTATTGAAAACCTGGATAGAGAAATATAAAGTTACTAAAAATAAAGTGCAAGAATTAAATGACGTAAATAAGTTATATATTATTACAGACACATGGACAAGTATAAATATAGATAGCTTTTTAATTGTTACATGCTACTTTATTGATAATAACTTCAAGTTAAAAACTTACGCATTAGAAACGATAAAGCTCGAAGGAAGTCATACAAGCAATGCAATTGCTACTAATTTACAAAATGTATTTCATAACTGGAAATTAGAAAATAAAATAATAATAGTTACAGATAATGCCGCAAATGAAGTCTGTCATCAAACAAATTGAATCAAGTACAACAAATATTCTGTATTTTGCACATACATTAAATTTAATAGTAAAAAAATCTCTTACAGATATTCCTGATATTTGTCGTATTCGTGAGAAATGTCGACGATTAGTTACAGTAAGTCAAGTAAGAGCGTGGTCGACCAGCATGGTGTTGCACCATTTCATGTTATTAGTCTTGAGATAGGTTCGAATAGTTTCGTACGATATATCTAAACCTTTCTGCTTCAATTTTGCTTGTCCTTGACGCAATGTTAAGCGAGGATTCCGCGAAAACAGATTTACTATTTTTTTATCGTCTTTTTGTACACTTTGCATATCGAGCCACGTTCCGGTAAATCATCGACATTTTTTGTCACATTATATCGCTGCACCCACTTCTGTACAAATGATTTCGACTTTTTCATATATTTAGCAGCCGCTAATATTGTGACATTTTTGGGTGAGTGCAGAGGAACACAGCTTCATAGCGTGATGCGTAATTGGTATTCATGGCGCTTAATGTGATTCTCTTAAGAAAGTTCAATGACAACTGAATCTTCCTTGGTAGTGCACCAAGGACAAAGGTGTCCTCTATGGATTCATGATAGATTTAAGGCAAAATCTTTTAGCTTTGAGTAAGGCCAACCACGATCTTACTTGACTTACTATATGTATTTTAAACATAGTAGCGTAGCACATGATAAACTACAAGATACACAAAAGCTTATTAAATTACCAAATAAATTAATAATGGAAATAGAGACACGATGGAACTCGACATATTTAATGTTTGATAGATTACTTGAACAAAAACATGCTGTAATCTTAGCGTTAGCAATTTTAAAATATAATTTTAAATTATTAACTGATCCAGAATGGAATGCTCTTCATACAATTATAGTCATTTTGCAGATATTTTTTTATGTTATGGAAGAAATTAGTAGCGAGAAGAATGTAAACTTATCGAAAATAATAACTATTAGAAAACAATTAAATATTCTTTTACATGGATTTACTAATAACACTGATTTAAAACATATTTTGCGACAAAAATTGATACATTATACGACATATTATCTGAATAACATTGAAACTAATAATTCTTACGTGATAGCAACATTACTAGATCTTCGCTTTAAAACATTAGCTTTCTCTATCAGCGAATGTATTTCCCGTGCACGTAAAATATTAATTAAAGAAGCAAATAAGTACATGTCTAATGATACTCCATCTACGAGTACATCACACAAAGTATTAATAATTCACAATCAGAAGATATTTCACTTTGGTCATCTTTTGATATCGAAATTATGGCCTAGCAGGTGCGTCGCGTCGTTCGAGCTTAGAGGCCGTGACGGTAAGCCCCGCTCCTCGCGGCCCGCGCGCTCGGTGGGCCATACTTTCGGCAATAATAGGTAGGGAGGACGTACATATTCAACTATCTTTAAACATTAATATTTCGTCAATTATTGCGAGCATTACAAAATGGTAGAGAACTTTTCTACTCAGTTTAGTCCACTTTACCTGCTCGGGACGAGTGGGATCATATATTTATGCCACCCTGTATATATTTATTATATGCTTGTTATACCATATTATAATAATTTATTATATTTATATTTTTCTATTAAAAAATTTAGTTTATTTTTATACATCAATTATATCACAAAAAAATGCGGTTATAGCGAAAATTATCTATAGATACGAAAAACTAATAATTAAATGATTACCAACAACGTGATATGTTTTGTATCTAATCAATGTAGATAACAGGGACATAACTGATATTTGAATCATTTTTTGCCAACCAAATTTATATACGTATCAAATTTATTAAGAAAGTCTCTGTGTAATGTTCAATCAAGTAATAAAATGACTGTGATTCATAATTCTAGTTGAAGAAATAAAATATTTTTTGCGTAATTATAATTTCTGTAAGTTTCGAATATATTCGATCTAGGTTTGATTCTATTTGGAAGTATTGCTTTTATCCTTCGAGAAAGAAGATTCATAGAAGATTCGAACCTATTCCGTTTAGGTTCGAGTCCATTTGGAAGTACTATTTTTATTTTTCGAGGTATTCATAGAGGTTCGAATCTATTTGGAAATACTGCTACTATTTCGAAGTAATCATAGAGTTCGAAACTTCTTCAACAGATTCTAACCTACTTATAAGACACTTAATCTCATCGCTAGATACAGCCCTCATCGGGATTTGGTAAGGATGCATCAACTTTATAAATACTTATTTACTGGAGCTAATTTATAGAAATCTGGAAAGGATTTATTAGGGATGCTATAAAAAAAGGCTTCCTTATTTATACCTGATAAGGTTCTCATCGGAATTGGATAGGGATGCATTAACTTTATAAATACTTACGAGGATCGTTCGATAAGTCAGATAAATTTTTGTGAGATGGCGCCATAATGAACTATGTATATAGCCAGGAAATAACACTATTCAAACTACCTCATACCTAGTTTCAGCTAAAAGCGACGCTTAATTTACGTGTGGCAGATTGGAAGTAAGCATGGCAGTAGTTGTTGTAAAAATGAAGAAAGACGAATTTCATGCAGTTATTAAACATTTTTATTTAAAGAAGTGAACGGCTGCGCAGAAAAAAGCCGAGTTGGATGAAGTTCACGGGGGACTTTGCATCAGTGTTAAAGACGCTTTATTTTTGGATTAATGAATTCAAAGAAGGCAGGATATCAATCAAAGATGAAGCGCGCCCCGGACGTCCAGAATGTCACTGAATGCCAGAAATTATTGAAAAAATCCATCATAGAAGATCATCGAATGAAGGTGCGTGACATAGCTGAGATTGTAGGCATCTCAGTAGATAGGGTGCATAATATCCTGCATAAAGAATTAGAAATAAAAAATATTCTATTTCTCAGAAATAAAAAAACTTTGTGCATGATGGGTGCCGCAATTGCTGTCCATCGACCAAAAACGTATGCGAAAAGACTTCGCAACAGTGTTCGTCGATGCTTAAGCGCAATCCACAAGACTTTTGACGTCGATTCGTGATCGTAAACGAGACCGTAAACGAGATGCCATCACTACACATCCGAATCAAAACAACAGTCGAAGCAGTGGACAGCGCCTGGTGAATGTGCATCGAAGAAGACGAAGACTGTTTTTATCGGCCGAGCAGGTTATTGTTTTTTGGAATTCCCAAGGAATCATCTTCATTGACTATTCACAGAAGGGTCAAACAGTCACAAGAGCATATTATTCTGTACTTCTGAATCGTATGTACGAAGAACTGTAAATGAAACGATCAAAAGTCGCACGCAAAAAATTCATCTTTTTGACCACCATGACAACGCTTCGGCTCACACCTCCAATGGCAAAAATACATGAATTAAGGTTCGAATTGCTGTCCCATCCATTCTATTCTCTTAATTTGTCTCCTTGTGACTTCTTCCTATTCTCAAACTTCAAGATCTGGCTCGGGGGAAAAGAATTTTCGTCTAATAAGGTCATCGCTGCTGTGGATGCATATTTTAAGACTCGAGACTCCCTACTTTTTTGAAGGGATACAAAAATTAGAACATCACTGGATTAAATGTGTAGAGCTCCAAAGAGACAACGTCGAAAAATGAAAAAAAATTTTCCGGAAAATAGATGATTTTATTGCTTTTTTACTTGACTCGAACAACCCTTGTATTTATTAAGGCTAACTTATAAGGGCCTGGAAAGGGTTTATCAGAGATGCCAAGCGGTAGAGTATATGTGCTATATATGATAGATTTTCTAACCTATAAACAGTTGTTAACTTTAAATTAGGTTAAATATCTCATTGCGCTCTTTTTTTCACAGCGATCTTTTTTTCTGCCAGATTCTTTCATTTTGTATAAAAACTGTGCTGAACATAATTTTGATTATTGGTGTTGAGGATATTAAATTGGATAATTATCTAACTAATTTTGCTCATTGTCAGTTGTATTATTTTCGTATAAGAGGAATTAATATATTGTATTCAAGAGGAATTAATACTTATATAGTATTTGATAGCAAGTACGATAGTAACTGACTGGATGTTCAGTTAAATTGCACAAATTTTTATCAGGATTATATTGACAAATATATCACACTATACATTCATTAACATTCCGTGTTCGTGGATCATCGAAATAGCAGTTTCCGTACGTAGTTTCCGATTACAAAAGTCAAGCAACGCGAATGATAGTGCGCATTCGAATAAGTGACCGTTTCAAAATACCATAAAATTAATTCCCATAATATTTCCTTATAAGCCTAATAGTTTTTAAAACATATAAAAAATAAGAGCATAAAAAACCACAGCACAAGTTATAGTTTGTGATATTTAATTATTATTACATAAATTAAAACATTAAACGTTTCGGCCACAATCTGGCCATCTTCAGTAATTCAATAATATTCTTAAAACGCAGAGTTACATCTAGTTGACATTAAATTCAACAGTCGAGAGTTGTAATTAAATAAACATGTTCTTTTATATGTGAAGATGCTTCATACAGTAATGTTACAACACCAGTTGTCATATCAAGAAAAGTGTAGAACAAGAATTTCCAGATTCTAATTTAAATAAAATTGTATATATTAAAATCTTCTAGTCGGAATATAAAGAAATAGAATCATTACCTTTACAGCAAAAAAACCAAACGATGAATCTCAAGTATTTCTTTTACACAATTAGAATTTTGTCGTGACATTATGTGTTGTTAATGTCCTATCATGTATTTTACCACTATTTATATATCTGAGTCAACAATTTAGAAAGTTCTAGAATTATTTATTAAAGGAAAGAGACATCCTTCTTTAGAAGAGGAAAATAAACCCCAGGCAAACCTTCCGTGTCACATTGCTTATTGATACCACTTGTTTGTGATACCACTTTTTATATGTATCATTTCCGAAATTCTACTTTTCACTAAAGATTGTTCTATATCTAAAATTCTTATATTATCCCAATCTAATTCATGCATCTCATTCATACGGTGACGTGAAACCACAGAAATTTCGGAAGAAGGTTTTTTTATGTCGGCCTTATGTTCTTTAATCCAAGTTTTTAATTTCCTTTTAGTTTGGCCAACATAAGACGATTCACAGTTTAAGCAATTAATTTTATAAACTACTCCGCATTGGTCATCCTTAGGCAAAGAATCCTTTCCTGTCTTAATAAATGTATTCATTTTATTCATAGGTTTATAAGCTATATTAAAACCGTACACATGTGAAAGTTTTTTAAATTTTTCAGAAACTTTGCCCAAATATGGTATCGTGAAAAATTTTTTTGAAGTAACATTAGAGTCACATTCATTATTAATTTCTTTACGATTTTGATTTAAATTAGTTCTATTTTCCAAAGTTTAATTCTATTATTTATTGTTGAAAATATAAACTTCAAAGGATAACCATTACTTAGAAACGTGTGAATTAATTCAGAGATGTTTTTTTCATGAAATTTAGGATAGGATAAGAATAGAATTCTATCAAATTGCTCAATAATAACTCCCCTTTTGTGTTCTAACGGATGATTCGAAAAATAATTTAAATATCTCCCAGAATTGGTAGGTTTTTTATAAATATCGAAGATGATATTTCCTTTCTATCTCATTAATTTAACATCTAGGAAATGTATGCCGTTATCATCGCCAAAGTCCACAGTAAATTTAAGCCTTTCATGATATGAGTTAAACAATTCTAGAACTCCTTCAACCTTTTCTTTATGTATAGCTAATACAATATCATCCACATAACGAAAATAAAAAGATGAATTAATATTATTCGTGGTAATAATTTCTTGTTCAAAATCTTGTAAAACTATGTTCGCCAGTATGAGGGACAAAAGAGAACCCATTGGCATGCCAAAAATCTGTTAAATATTTTATTATCAGAACTAAAAAATGTAGAATTAATTATAATCATAATTGCTTTGATAAACTTATGTTAAGGAATCGAACATTCTCCATAAAATTCCACCTACGTTCAATGCTTTTTGATACTAATTCAGTCGGAATATTCGTGTACATGGAGACCACGTCAAATGATATAATACTAAAATTTTTATCAATTGCTTTACCATTGAATTTATTTACTAAATCAAAGCTGTTTTTAACAAAACTGAAATTTTTTATGTTACTATTGTCAATGATTTCTTTTAAGAAAGTCGCCAGTGGATAAAAAGCACTATTAATACAACTGATAATTAATCTTAGAGGGTGACCTTCTTTGTGAATTTTTGGCAATCCATAAGATCTCGGAAGTTCGCCGTCCGAAACGTATAATTTTTTGTATAAATTTGAATCAATATACCACTTATCTTTCCAGTTTTTTAATAAATTACCAATTTCCACAGTTATTTTCTTAGTAGGATCTTTTTTGATTGAATCGTATGTAGTATGATCATTAAGAATCTCATACATTTTTTCTTTATAGCTATCTCGACTCATAATTACGGTGGTATTGCCTTTATCCGCTCTAGTAATTAAAATATCCGGATTCTCTGAGATGAATCGCTTAACCTCTCTTACAACTTCATATAAAATTGTATTTTCAGAAGATTTATTACAATTCTTAATCGCTTTAAGAATTTGGACAGTTTCATTTCTAACATTTTTATGTATTTCATCATCTGCCCTAAAAAGATTATATTCCACGTGTTTGATGAACTCACGTGTAATACCGTCCTTACTAACCACGTTATTAGGTAAATTAAATTGTTGACCTAATTATAATAAGACTAAGGCTTTATTTGAAACTTTGGCATTGCTCAGATTTATCAGCCATTGTTCATTAATATTACGTATATCAAATTTGCCATTAAATCTTTCAGGAGTAATATTGAATATTCCGACTGAATTAGTATCAAAAAGCATTGAACGTAGGTGGAATTTTATGGAGAATAAGACTTCGATTCCTTGACATGAGTTTATCAAAGCAATTATGATTATAATTAATTCTACATTTTTTAGTTTTGATAATAAAATATTTAAACAGGTTTTTGGCATGCCAATGGGTTCTCTTTTGTCCCCCATACTGGCGAACATAGTTTTACAAGATTTTGAACAAGAAATTATTACCACGAATAATATTAATTCATCTGTTTATTTTTGTTATGTATGATGATATTGTATTAGCTATACATAAAGAAAAAGTTGAAAGAGTTCTAGAATTGTTTAACTCATATCATGAAAGGCTTAAATTTACTATGGACTTTGGCGATGATAACGGCATACATTTTCTAGATGTTAAATTAATGAGACAGGAAGGAAATATCATCTTCGATATTTATAAAAAACCTACCAATTCTGGGAGATATTTAAATTATTTTTCGAATCATCAGTTAGAACACAAAAGGGGAGTTATTATTGGGCAATTTGATAGAATTCTATTCTTATCCCATCCTAAATTTCATGAAAAAAACATCTCTGAATTAATTCACACGTTTCTAAGTAATGGTTATCCTTTAAAGTTTATATTTTCAACAATAAATAATAGAATTAAAACTTTGAAAAACAGAACTAATTTAGATCAAAATCATAAAGAAATTAATAATGAATGTGACTCTAATGTTACTTCAAAAAAATTTTTCACGATACCATATTTGGGCAAAGTTTCTGAAAAATTTAAAAAACTTTCACATGTACGGTTTGCATGTACGGTTTTAATATAGCTTATAAACCTATGAATAAAATGAATACATTTATTAAGACAGGAAAGGATTCTTTGCCTAAGGATGACCAATGCGGAGTAGTTTATAAAATTAATTGCTTAAACTGTGAATCGTCTTATGTTGGTCAAACTAAAAGGAAATTAAAAATTCGGATTAAAGAACATAAGGCCGACATAAAAAAACCTTCTTCCGAAATTTCTGTGGTTTCACGTCACCGTATGAATGAGATGCATGAATTAGATTGGGATAATATAAGAATTTTAGGTATAGAATAATCTTTAGTGAAAAGAAGAATTTCGGAAATGATACATATAAAAAGACAAACAAGTGGTATCAATAAGCAATGTGACACGGAAGGTTTGCCTGAGGTTTATTTTCCTCTTCTAAAGAAGGATGTCTCTTTCCTTTAATAAATAATTCTAGAACTTTCTAAATTGTTGACTCAGATATATAAATAGTGGTAAAATACATGATAGGACATTAACAACACATAATGTCACGACAAAATTCTAATTGTGTAAAAGAAATACTTGAGATTCATCGTTTGGTTTTTTTGCTGTAAAGGTAATGATTCTATTTCTTTATATTCCGACTAGAAGATTTTAATATATACAATTTTATTTAAATTAGAATCTGGAAATTCTTGTTCTACACTTTTCTTGATATGACAACTGGTGTTGTAACATTACTGTATGAAGCATCTTCACATATAAAAGAACATGTTTATTTAATTACAACTCTCGACTGTTGAATTTAATGTCAACTAGATGTAACTCTGCGTTTTAAGAATATTATTGAATTACTGAAGATGGCCAGATTGTGGCCGAAACGTTTAATGTTTTAATTTAATAATAATTAAATATCACAAACTATAACTTGTGCTGTGGTTTTTTATGCTCTTATTTTTTATATGTTTTAATATTAGAACCACGTTAGTTTTCAAGATATATTCTAATAGTTTTTCTTTACGGGATTCTGATAATTTTTCCTTCTAGGGACCCAATAATTTTTTCTTATAGGATCCTGATAAACAATTTGTTACATATCATATAGGGCCCAAGTTATCTGATCTAATAGAACCCGATTAATTTTAGGGCATACTAATCAGGTCCTTTTTTAAGTCGTAACAATTTTCTACATGGAATGTACCAATACCACATTTTCGTATTTCGTATAATCTTTTCCAATCGACATTAGCGCGAACATGTTCTCTGCTAATAACTGCGCAACTGTTTACTATACGCTTTTACACATGGCTAAAGCGCGTTCTATAAAAAAAATATGAACAAAGTAACATTTTCCCTCTTGTGGCATCTTCCCTCGAATTATCTTACTATTATTTATTATATATTTATTATATTCATTATTTACTGGTGACCTATTATTATTTATTATTTATATTTATTCTTATATTTATATTTATTGTAATCGTACTCGCGAGTAATGGCACAAAACATTGTCGCGTGTTCTATTATATTTTTCACATAAATAAATTCCCGTACAAGATGATTCAATAATCAGACAGAATTTTCGCTAAGGACTAGAGTTTTTCTCAAAACAAATTGGGCGTCAGGCACGAGAGAGCGTGCCACTATTAATTTTGAATTATTCTACAATAATCACAATTCGCGACGGCAACAAAGGTGAATAGTTATAGGAGAGTTGTCGAAGGAGAGAGATAGGCTGCCAAAAAGTAACATAGAGATTAAGAAAATAGATAATCAGTATATTTTGCGACGTTGATTATTACAGATAACTTTATAAATCTGAATGTATGCCGGGTCATTTAGACTTGGCACTCGCAACGAACAAAGATGAGTCGCTACTAACGTCAGTCAGGCAACCGGATTAGGCATTAACAAGATAAAAACTCTAAAGATGATTACGCCATATAGATGGAAATTCCGCGGCAACTAAGCGAAGAACAAAATCTATCATCGGTAGCTGTAGAGTTTGCACACTGATGAGACATAAAACGGAGCCAAGGCTCTATCCTTAATTTTTGTTACTCGCAATTACTGAAGATCTTGGCTCGCAAATACAAAGACAAAGAAAGCAAAAAACAAAAATATATATATTAAATATATATATATTAATACCAATTCGACTATGGCAAGGAACAAAGAGTGTTCGGGCGGATGGCACGTGGCTCGCGAATTATTAATCTATATCGACCGCTCATAATCTCTCCAATTTCAATGCGCGATTTGCCCGACATCCGGAATTTTGAGGTCGGTGACTTTACAATTAGACAACGCTCGTCTCACCAGATTATTCCCCCCCCCCCCCCCGGCTCTTCAACAAATGGTCAGAATCGGCAGCTTTCCTTCAGCTTTCTTCGTTTGTTCCTGAGTCCTATAACTTGTGCGCATGGGGGATCGTACCTCCTCTTATAATTTCCAGACTCAACTACGGTATGAATGCCGGCCGAGAATTTTTCGCGGAATCACGCAGGTCATTCGGCCTCCCTCTAATCGGGGCGATATCATACAGCCCGCGAATCGTATAGATCCTCGCGGACCGCAAATCTTTACATTTTAGGGCAATATAAATTTAAGATGGACTCCACTGTCGCCTATAGCCTCTGGGTTATTCGGACTGGATCGGAAAATCTTGGTAAGTTCTGTCACCGGTTTCGCGTCGGAGTGTTTTTTCTTCCGACTGACGTCTTCTTCAGCCATCAGACGTACCTTGAGCGTTCTCCACCTTCCATAATTCTCCTCTGTAATTTTCGAGCGATACAGCAAAGTTCAGAATGGTAGCGTATTACGTATTAAAAATATATGAAATTATACGACCTGCGTAATTCAAATTAAAAATTCAAATTATGTGACGCCGTAAGCAATAAGCAAATTGGCAATCATATTAGAGATTGCAAGGCTAGTAGCAAATCCAATATTAAGCGTTGTCTACAATGAACAGTAGAAACTATATAGACATGTCGGATGTAAACTGGTTTTCCGGTTCAGCCAAAAATGATTGATCGACCATTGTCAAATCATTGCTAATTCAACATCATGTGACGACAAATCAATGTTAATTCAACGTTGATCGACGTTAATTCGATATTAATCGATCAATCACATGTAGCTGAGAATGAAATAGGGTATAGAGTAAGTCCGTAAACGAAATAGATTTCAACTATTTTACTTACGGACTTACTCTATGTTCTATTACATTCTCAGCTACAAGTGAGTGATCAATCAATATCGGAAAATCAGCTTACTCCCTACGTGTTTACAGCCTCTACTGCTGTTTATTGTAGATGACGCTTTATGATTTCCTTACTGCTTACTTATTGTCTTACATTTTTGTATGTGCCATGGGCTTAAGTTTAAGAATTCTATCGGCACTGATCCTTTTTTTAATTTACGTACGGCTTTTGATGCGATGTACGCGGCATGTATTATAGTTTCGTCGTTGTATATTCAATACAACTAGACGAAAAATGTACCTCACATATACATTCTTTCTAAAGTTGATATTTATTAAAATTACTCTACTAAAAGTAGCTATTACGATATATATTTCGAATATTCATTTTTGTCATTTAATAATGTAATTAATGTATAATATATCACACCAAAATTATCTTTTTTACAAAATAGTGAAAGAATGGTGCCAAATGTATGTACGCTTGTATGTGTGCTCCTTGAAGAAAAAAAATGATTTTACTCCAAATCTATATTCCAAACTATTAAAATAATAATAATAATAATAATTTTTTTCTAAAATATGTGAAATCTATAAATAACGTTATATTAATTATAAACAGAAAATACATTTCGTTGAAACACTGATGTTGTATAACTATTTTTAACAAATAAAACTCAAATGGACCTTAATAAATAAAGTAAGTTTTTGTAAAAAAAAACTTGGCATCATTAGCAAACTTGGCTTTGTCTAGCGGTATCAAGTTTTCTTAAATAAAAAATTTACATAAAAAATCTAAATTGCGTTTTTAGTTTGCGGTTTTAATCTTTCTTCACGATGAGTTTTTTTTTTAAATTTTTAACACATTAATTTTGTCATTTAAATTCTAACATTACTAAATCACTTACTAATGACACTTGATATTAATTTTGAAACAGTTGGTTCAAATACTTTTTCGGAATAAAGGGTGCAAAAAAATTTAAAAATGGCTGCGTTCTATAAAAAAAGGAAGCAACTTTCTTTCGGATATGTAAATTCCGAAATATTCTAAGAGAGATATAAAAATTATATAAAATTATATATAAATAAAAGAATTTTTCACACACACAGAGAAAAAATTAGTCAAAGCAGCTAAAACATAGCTATGGCAGTTAAAATGTGTCCCTATAATAGGCACAGTTAATCGTTGCCAAGACTCAATTTATTATCTGTTCAAATTTAGATGCTGCAGCGAAAAATATTCTGCTAGATTAAAATGGTAACCGATAGTGTCCCAGAAACAATTGCGAATGAAATGTTCGCTTACGCGGCTAAGATAATGAGGCATAGCTACCTTATTTAGCTACTCATGTTAAGGGGATGCTGGAGCGAAGGCTGAACTTAATAAAGATCGATATTACAGGTTTTCATTTCTAATGTATAAGATGTTTACACCCTCTGAGTTAATATGATCATGCAGGAAATTCGATCGATTAATTATCAACATTTTTCCGTTTCCTACATTACCATCTTAGCAGGGATGAAAACATGTATATATTAGGCTAGGTTTCACAAATGTAAGATTTATTTTTTTTTTTGAAAAATTGTTTTTTGTGAAAAATTTTAGAATTAAGAAAAAAATAAACCGAAATTGAAATTAATCTTATATTTGTGGACTCGGGCCTTAGAAATACAACGGTATTATGTAGGCCACACATGCGATGTAGGCCGCGTTCCAATATATACCAGTAATAAAAATCTGTAATATACTGTAACCGCACTCACGAGCGTGGCGCAACTTCGTCGCGCATTCACAGCTAAGATTTTCTTATACAATCGGATGACGAATGACGTTAAATAAAACGCGACAGAAATGCGTCTTCGCGTGGTCGCTCTTAAGGGCACACATAATCGCAAAACAATAGTTGGGCGCCAGGGCGCATGAGCGTGCCACTCTTTCTCGAAATTACGCGATATTTTCTTTATGCAATATTCTAACGAGCTGTGAATATCAACAGGCTCTCAACCGATAACTCAGCTTCGGAAATGACAGAAGGGGCGGTTCGTGTTGAGGATAGCGGATCGTTTGAAAGAGTGAGCAGGGACGGTAATAAAGCACACCCGAATTAACAATAGCAAAGATACAAGTATATTGAATAAGTCTTCGACTTGCATTTACATCTGCCGACAAAATCGTGATGATAAGCTCTAATCGAGCGCGATAATGGCTTCACACAGGCCCTGATGCTTTGCGCTAGACGTATCAATTTCATTAGATTCCCGCGACACGAGCTCACGCCACACAGGGATACTCTCGCGAGCTTATACGAACAAGATTTCGCCGTCTTAAAAATACGATGGAATTCGGCAACGATTGTGGCATGAGCGAGTTTCGCGGCGCTCAACCGAAGTTCAGAGAAAGACAGAATATACGCGAACTCGATGCTATACAATCTCGATACGATAGAATACGCACAATTATTATTGGCTACAATAAATTATCATTAATTACTATGACACCGAGTGCCGATACTCTAACAGACGTGCAGATCTTACGCTGTCAGCTTCCGAAACGATAAGATATGCGCCGATAGTGCGATACGGGACTTCGACAAGGTACGCAAGGATGCAAAAGAAATAGGACACGCGACAAACGCTTACAAGAAATGACGAGGTTGTGGCCTTGGCGGACACAGTAGAATTTCCCCCAACTATGATGGTCTCGGGAGGCGACACGCGAACTCGAGCTCCCCGGAAATCTAATGCAGTGCCACGTGCGCTCGCTATAATATATATATTATATAACCCGATAGGGTTATGATAAAATTGTGCCTCCCGGATTCGGAAACCGGCGACTTTACAGTCTATGATGCTCGTCTCACCATGACCTCCCGCTGGTGCTCGTCTCCTTTCTCGTTCAGTTCTTATCTTTCCGCGAGGTCCTGCGTCCTTCCATGTACACTCGCTTAGCCGGCCACAGCACAAATGCTGGGCGCTGATCCTCCCGAGGGGCCCTCGGCGAGGGCACGCAGGGCTCGTTATCCCCGCGAGGGGGCCTTATCGTGCCTTATTGGCGTGTGCCTCCGCAGCTCTGCTAATCGCGGGAACTGCGTCATGCCCGTGTCGCATGTCCTGGCGCGCGAAATTCAAGAGGCCGCAAGATCTTTTCGGGCCGCTTCGTGGCCTCGAGGCGCCTGTTCGGGACTTTCGCCGTCCTTGGGGCGTAGAGCCACCCCCGCCATTCCAATTCTCGTTCCGCCTGGGACCTGGAAGATGATGCGATAGAAGGTGTCTTGCGACAGCAATAGAGCATAATAATGAATGATATCACCTGCGTGTGACCCGGGGGACAGGGTATCGTGCGTCCCGGCGAATCCCTCGGCAGCGGTCGTTACTCGACTTCCATTCCTGGCCGTCCTTCTTCTTCTCTCTTCACGGTCTAGCGAAGCGGCGTCAATCTGTCCAGATCGCGGGAGTTGCCAGCCTCTATAACTTTCGGTACGGAAATTCACAAAAAAGAAATGAAAACGAAACGCGTGAGACACGCAAATAATGTCGCAGAAAAAGCGCAGATGCGTTCGTCCTCTAAAATGTGGAAGGACTCAGGACGCGAGACTGTACTGTTTGGTCGGGCCGTGCGGTCCCTGTGATGGACGGAAAACATTACATAAAGTATAGATTTTTAACTAATATTTATATCGATACGAAGCAGTAGTAGCACTTTTTCCTTACGTCCAATGCTATTTTAGGTTACAATAATATATTATCAATAAATGAATTTACATTGCACTTACATAATGTAATTCTTTTTTTGCTCTGTCCAATAAAAAGAGATAGACACTTATAGTATTTACATTACTAACAGATCTACTTATATATCCAATATAGAAAATTATATGTATATAATACTACATGACATACACACACACACACACTCACACACACATATATACATGCACCTATTATATAAATAGATAAAAGTTACTCATATTGAAATAATCATGCAGATATTATCTATATTAGATATTTATGCGCAATATTAGAATTTTTTTATATACATACATTGTATAATGTGTGTATTCACATCGCACAAACATAACATTTATAATTCTAACATTGTTGCACATATAAAAAACATTAGTGAATATAAATTATAATTATTTTATACGTATTATAATGTACATATACACAAAAATGTATCCAAAATATAATTTTAATATTGCATATATCATTAATTCATTAACATGTCTATATGCAATAATAGAATAATATTTTGTGTCATTATGTGTGTACATACATTATCATACACATAAAATGAAATTGTAATTCGTATTCATGAATATAATATGTAACATGTATCAGTTATACATAGATATATTACATATATTATATATTATACGTAGCTCCAATTTTTGCTATGTTTAATAAAAGGATGAAGTTATTCATGTTAAATACAGATATTAGTGGCGTGTGTATTTAAATATAATACACATATAGACAATATTATACAATATTGTAGTACATATGTATATTATAATGTGTGAATAAACACACGTTACATATAGAAGTTATTAAGGGGATACTGGAGCGAAGGCCGAACTTGATCAAGGTCGATATTACAGGTTTTCATTTCCAATGTATAAGCTGCTTACGCCCTCTGAAGTTAATATGATCATGCAGGAAATTCGGTCGATTAATTATCGATATTTTTATTCCGTTTCCTACATTACCATCTTAGCAGGGACGTGTCTTAGGGTCGGTTCCACAAATGTAAAATTTATTTTGAAAAATTTTCCAATTTTAAAATTGAGAAAAAAATAAACCGTAATTGAAGTTAATCTTATATTTTTAGAATCGGACTTTAGAAATACAGTTGTATTATGTACACATGCAATGTAGGTCGTGTTCCAATATATATCACCAGTATTAAAAATTTGTAATATACATAAAGTACAGATTTTTAACTTTAATAGTTATATCGATACGAAGCCATAGTAACACTTTTTTCCTTACGTCTAATGCCATTGTAGGTAATAATAATAGAAAAAGTTGAGGAGGTTCTGGATTTATTTAATTCATATCACGATAGACTTAGATTTATGGTTGATTTTGGCGATGAAAACGGTACTAATTTTCTGGACGTTAAATTAATGATTCAAGAAGGAAGCATCATTTTCGATATATAAAAAACCTACCAATTCGGGGAGATATTTAAATTATTTTTCGAATCATCCATTAGCACATAAAAGAGGAGTAATCATTGGGCAGCTTGATAGAATTTTACTGTTGTCCCATCCCAAATTTCATGAAAAGAACATTTCGGAATTAATTCACACTCTTCTAAATAATGGCTATCCTCTTAAATTCGTATTTTCGACAATTAACAATAGAATAAAAACTTTGGAAAATAAAACTAATCCAAATAAAAATCGCGAAGGAAATAATAACGAATATGATTCCAATGAGAAAAAATTTTTTGCGATACCATACTTGAGCAAGGTTTCTGAAAAATTCAAAAAATTTGCATATATTCATGGTTTTGATATAGCTTATAAACCGATGAATAAATTGAATACAATTATAAAAACAGGAAAAGATCCCTTGCTTAAGGATGACTATTGTGGAGTAATTTATAAAATTAATTGTTTGAATTGCGAATCGTCGTATGTTGGCCAAACTAAGAGAAAATTAAAAACTCGTATTAAAGAACACAAGACTGATATTAAGAAATCTACTTCTGAGATATCAGTTGTTTCACCTCACCGTGTGAATGAGATGCATGAGTTTGATTGGGATAACATAAAAATTTTAGATACAAAACAATCATTAATGAAACGAAGAATTTCAGAAATGATACATATTAAAGACCAAATAAGTGGGATCAATAAACAAAGTGACACTGAAGGTTTGCCTGATGTTTATCTTCCTCTTCTAAAGAAAGATCTCTCTCGCACTTGATAAATAATTCTAGAACTTTCTAAACTATTTGACTCATGGATATAAATAGCGGTAAAATATATTATAGAATACGATCAATAACAACACATAATGTCACGACAAATTTCTATCTGTGCAATGATTATACTTGAGATTCATCGATTTATTTTTTCTGTAAAACAGGTAATGTTTCTTTTGTTTTATACTCCGTTTAAAAGATATTAATGATAAAATAAATTATTGTAAATTAGAATCTGGAAATTCTCGTTCTACACTTTTTATTATATGACTTCTGACGTTCTAACATTATTATACGAAGCAGCGTCGCATAGATGCAAACACGATTTTTACAATTACACGACGGTTGAATTTTATTCCAACTTGATGTAACTCTGCGTCTTAAGAATATTATTAATTTTACTAAAGATGGCCAGATTATGGCCGAAACGTTTAATATTTTTATTGTAATCTGTAATGCAAGAATAATTAAATATCACAAATTATAACTTGTGTTGTGGTTCTTTATGCTCTTTTTTTTCATGTTTTTGAAATTATAACCACAATTGTTTTTTACATTTTTTAATAATAATAGTATCAATAAATTGCACATACATAATTGCACATACATAATGTAATTCTTTTTCATGAATATCCATATATACATATATATATATATATATATATATATATATATATATAATATATATACATACATATATGAAATACGTGTCCATATATTGATAATAATATATGTTACATCTTGACTAAATCCTAAAATGATATTGATCATAGGAAAAAGTGATACTATGACTGTGTACCGAGTATTAACTGTACTGAAAGTACTGAAGCGACGTAAATACTGAAAATATGTAACTATAGCTTTTCAGTATTGACAATGAACATTGACACATGGACCTAATAGCATTTTTTCTGTTGTACAATGTCATTTTAGGTCAGAATGTGATATGTATTAGCTATACATAGATATATTATACACATATAATATACGTAGCTATATCATATTTTGCTACGGTTAATAAAAAGAAGTAGAAGTTAATCATGTTAAAATATTAGTGATGTGTGTACTTAAATATAATACACATATAGACAATGTTATACAATATTGCATATATGTATACTATAATGTGTGAATATACAAGGTGCGTCCCAAAATTTTCCGAACTTTTTCAATAGGGATAGGTCGGGTAGCGCCATCCGTGTGTTCGATTGCGCGTTTGAAAGGTACATCCCTAGCTGACTTCCAGTAAAAATTTCATGACATTTGGTTCAGTGGAAACGAAGTTATGGCGTCTCAAGTGTCAGTATGTTGTATACATCGGTACGAGAATGAACTTCGAACAAAGAGCCAATATTAAGTTTTGTTTTAAACTTGGTAAAACATTTACCGAAACCCATAATTTGATGAAACAAGTTTATGGTGACGAGACGTGGTGTTTTCAATACGATCCAGAAACCAAGCGTCAAAGCGCGGAATGGAAGGCGCGAAACGACCCAAAACCCAAAAAATCGCGTTTAGAGAAGTCAAAAGTGAAGACAATGCTCATTTGTTTTTATGATTCCAAGGGTATTGTGCACAAAGAATTCGTTCCAGCAGGCCAAACAGTTAATGCTGTATTCTATGTAAGCGTTTTGAAGCGTTTGGTGCACCGCATTCGTCGTATTCGGCCAGAATATCGCGAAGGAGGAAGTTGGCGCTTGTTACACGATAATGCGCCATCTCACCGTTCGACACTTGTCACTGATTTTTTGACTAAAAATCACATTTTAACAATCAACCATTCCCCGTATTCGCCTGATATGGCACCTTGTGACTTCTACCTATTCGGCAAAATGCATTTGTCCATGAAAGGAAAGCGGTATGTGGACGTAGAAGACATCCAAAAGGCTTGTACCACTATTCTGAAGGACGTGCCTTTGAACGACATAAAACACTCATTTGAAATGCTTTTAGATCGTGCCAAACGTTGTATTGAGTCCGACGGGGACTACTTTGAATAAACAATTTGAATTTGAAAAAAAAAGTAAACCGTTGTTGTTTTATTTCAAAAGTTCGGAAAATTTTGGGACGCACCTTGTATATAAGTAATGAGAATGACTTGAAAATTTCATTTATATGCTACGTCTGCTACGAGATTGCCGCTTGTCGTTCCAACATCCGAATCAAAGCTCAACCAAAACATTGTGTTCCAAGCAAAATTGAAATAATTAATATCATATTTATTTTATTATTATTTTTCCTCTCAAAAGAAAAAACTTCGACCAGGTAAGAACGTTTATTGATATGGGCCTGAATAGATCGATAATTCAGATTATTTCTATAATTCAGCGATGCACTTTTCATGACAGCTGTCGGAATATCGCGGAACTAAAATACTGGTTGGTTTCATGGCTTCACGTCAATTTCACTCATAATATATTATACAAACGAAATTTTCGGCGACTCTTTTCTCTTATACTAAAGCCTATCTCATTTCTAAAACATAGGATTGTTCTTTCAAGTTTTCTACAATTCGCCGGCTACTTTTTATAAACGTGCAAGGTCTGAAACTTTTAAATGCAGCACATATTGTGACGTTGATTACAGAAGCCGATAACAAAACTGTAAGTCTTCAATTTTCTTTCGTTTTTCGTTATTCAATTGTAGCTGGCGAATTGCGTTATTGTCGATACTTTAATTGTGGAGAAGGACTTTTCAATCCATAAACACAATTAAGAAATAAGAGTCTTTAATTAATGGTAAAACAGGACACTCCAACATTCCCTTAAGCACACTTTTAATTTTAACTAATAAAATTGTCGGCAGCAAATATATTTTATTTTCAATAGTCAACTTTTAGCCATAACAGCAATTTTAGCCATAACGTTTGAACCAGCAACTGAAAAATTACTGATATTACTAAGTCCTTTTTTGCATAACATGATCAGATTTTTCATATAACTTTGTAACTTTTTAAAAAAAATTTTCACATTTTTGTATAAAACTTAGAATATTTCAGACTTTACATATTTAATTAACGCCGCACCACAGACTTTTGTATAACGTATAACGCATAGGGCATAAGTGAATCAACCTATAAAAGTTCTTTCTTTCCTTCTATATCATCTATAATAGAAATTGTAGGGTCTTAAGTCATAGAAAATTGATCAATCATGATTATTTTTCTTATATTCGATTGTGATTGGTTAGATTTTCTATGATTTAAAAAAGAATATACTACACATAATATGTAATTTATTTCAATTAATTAAATTATTGTTTTTAATTATGTACTCGTTTCTAATAAAGAATTTTTTATCGTCTAATTGAGGCATTTGATTTGAGGATGTCAAAACACAAAGCGATATACCTTAGAATTTGTTAAAAAATTTTTTCTATCTTTAAAAATATTTATACTCCAGTTAAATGCAACTTTTAAAGGTCCTGTCTTGGAAAAATTTAAAAGAGGTCTTGGAAAAATTCCAATTGGATCTTTTTCTGAACAGACTTACAATTTGGGAGTAATGACCCATTTGAACGCTTGGAACTTTGTTAAAATCAATCTTGAACTCGAAATTTGATCACTTTTTCACATTAATCGGACTATATTTCTTAAACTGTGTATCGTAAAGCTAAATGAATTATTGCATCATATTCAGCGACCAAAAAAACATACAGTACTACATTTCCGAATTAAACTATTTTTACATCAAATCAAATACATATTAAAGATAACTTTAATTTAAAAATTGTTTACTAGCGATTTCTAAATCTTAATATTTTTTAATAAGAATTTAGGAGAGTCCTTTTGGTATGAAATAGAAGCTTTTAAGCTGAGAGACCGATTAAAAACGAAATTTTTTTTCTTGTCAGTTTAATGAACATGCATGAATTTCAAAAAACAAAAATTTCAGTCATATAAAAAATAGTTTGACTGAAATTTTGAATAAAAAAACATTAGATGATAATTCTATTTTAATTTTACTTGATGTGGTTTCCCTTTTTACAAATATACCGATTGACTTAACTCTTGACAGCATCTCGACAAATGGCCCGTAATTTCAAAAATATGCAATATTTCAAAAGACGAATTTTTTATTTCTCTACAATTAGTTTTAAATTTTTCGTTTTTTTTCTTTTGACAATATTATCTACAGATAAAGATTTGGAATGCCCATGGGCTCACCACTATCACCAGTAATCGCGGGTTTAGTATTACAAGGTCTGAAGAAAAAGGCATTAAATACTTTAGCTTTCCATATTCCCTTTTTTAGTTCGCATAGATGACATTGCAATGGGAACCCTAGCAGAAAAAACTACAGAAATATTACAAGTTTTCAATTTGTTTCATCCTCGATTACAGTTCACGATTGAAATTGATGAGGATTAAATTATTTAGATATTACTATTAGGTTGGTGCATATGAAATGTCGGATTTTCTTTACATATGAACGTTTGTCTCCTTGTTTTCGTTATGCTTTTGTTTTTGGCATAACCTCGTTTATAGTCGTATTGTCCATTGCCAGAGTCACATTTCAATAAAGAAGATTTTCTCAAAAGTGTTCCATTTTGTTATTTATTTTGAATTTCGTAAGGATATGAATTCAACCGATATTCATGTAATTTTTTTATATGAGTATAAACTTGGTAATAATGCTGCAAAAGCTGCACGCAATATAAACCAGGCATTTGTGGAGAATACTGTTATCGATAGAAAAGTGCAGCGTTGGTTTGAAAAATTTCGGTCTGGTGATTTTTCCCTACAAAATGAACCGCATGGAAGACCCAAAACGTCTGTGAAAAATGATGCTCTGAAAGCATTAGTGAAAACGAATCCAATTATATCTACAAGGGAACTTGCTACCAGAATGAAAGTTGACCATACATAACGATATTGCGACACCTTTCTGAAATTGGCAAGGTGAAAAAAATGGATAAATGGGTACCGCACGAACTAACCGAGCGAAATAAGTTGGATCGATTGAATGCTCATCATTACTAACCCGATTTCATCGAGAGCCATTTTTCGATCGGATTATTACTTGTGATGAAAAATGGGTTCTTTACGACAATAGGAAAAGGTGTGCTCGGTGACTTGATAGGAATGAGCCTTGTGCTCATACTCCAAGGCCATCACTTCATCCACGGAAAATTTTAATAACAGTTTTGTGGAATGTGACTGGAGTAATTCATTACTCATTCCTTCGAACTGGGGAGATAATTACAGCCGAAAAGTATTGCCAGTACATTGATGAAATGCATGAAAAATTGAAAATTATGCGCCCATCACTTGTTAATCGGCATGGCCCAATACTTCTCCACGACAACAGCATACGTCGTATAAAACAATTGCGAAATTAAATGAATTAAAATATGAAATTTTTGGGATTAAGAACGCAATCACTTGTCACCAAGAAGACAGGCAATTTCCTTGTACGATATTTGTGCTTTTCTCACTTTTCGACTGGATAAAAGATATTCTTTTTTTAATATAATATATTAATTATATATATTTGCTGAAGATGATTAAAACTGATAACCAAAACGTTCACACTAACATCTTTTAATACACATTATATTATTAATAATTATATAAGTGTAGATTGCGTACCTCTTACCGCGCTGACTCCAAAGTAGCCCTCTTAAATCTGTATTATATTTTTACAATTATTAGGAGTTCTATTTTATATATATTCTTTATTCTAAATTGTCATGTCAAACTAAATCTGAGATTAATAATATTTGGTATCTCAGCAGAAATCATCTGGAGAAATAAAAAAAGAGCTCATCGCGCAGAATCTCAGCGGTGACGGGGAAGCGGCTCTCAAAGTTATCTATAATATATACATCGACCCAGAAAAGACAAACAATATACAAAAAAATAATAAATAAAATGCCAATTAGAGTCAACTGGTTATTCATGTATTTTATACCATTTATTCAAAGTGATTATTATAACGTATATATGTTTCGACCTACGGTCAAGGTCCTCTTCAGTACAAAGAAATTTACTTAAATTATTAATTATAAAATTAAATAATGATAGCACATACGAATATAAACTATTAACGTATAAAACTGTGGTAATGATATCCGAGTTAATCTTGGTCATAAAAAATTACTAAGTTTATTAGAAAAAGAAAGAGATTTTTTTGTTTTGAATGGATCGACCAAAAGGAATTAAAACATATTTTAAATTGTTAACATAAAGTTATCCGCAAAAAATATGATAAAATATGATAAAATAAACTTGCATAATTGTCAAGATTGAACTGTTTCTATAAGATATGTTGTACATGTTCCATTGGACTGTTCCATTTACTGTATAATACAATTATGACTCTCTAAATTAAAAAGTTAATATAAATAATAGTTAAAATCAAACTTTAGTTCATTTACATGAAACAAATTAAGAGTTATTAGACACGACACTGTTTGGTAGACGAATGTAAAATGAAAATTGAGAGAAACAGTGGATAACAGAACATGTACTTACAAAGACAATAAGACATATAAATATTAAATAATAAATAAAATAACCAAGAATAAACGATATAGATTGAAAGCACGTCTCTGAAAATAGATCTATATATAATATAACGGATTGAGAGAAAGTATATCGTTTTGTAGATTCAGGCTTAGTTTTTGTTTTTTAATATGTATCACCTCTGATAACAATCTTTTATGTAAAATTTGCTCTTTGTCTAAAATATGTACGTTATTCCAATCAAATTCATAAAATAAGTACGATGTTGTGTGATAATCAAATATTGGATCGTGTTTCTGTTAATATGATTCCTATGTTCACTTATGCGTGTTTTAAGGCATCTGCTTGTTTGTCCAATATACGACGCATCACAGTCCTTGCAGTCAATCTTATATACAACATTAGATTTGAGAAGATTGAGGTAGCACATCTTTCTGATTTTGATAAATTTATTAAACTTATTTATGCCTCTATCGGCCATATGTGTAAAAGGTACATGTTTTAAAAAATTACTGATTTTATTAGAAATATTAGGAATAAATGATATAGAGAAAAATTTTTTTATTGATTTCTTCTTGTTAATTGTTGTTAATTGTTTATCAGTAACAAAATCAATACGATTACAAAGATCAAATTTTTTGTAAAGTCTTTTTTAATAGTTGAAAATATTAAACTTGGGGGATAACCATTATTCAGAAGAATTTTTATAATTAAGTCAAAATTCTTTTTATGAAAACTTGGATGAGAAAGTAATAAAACTGTATCAATCAAACCAATAATCGTGCCAATTTTTTGACAGAGTGGATGCCATGACAAGTAATTGAGAAAACGACTCGAGAATGTAGATTTACGATACCAATCAAAAATATACAATAATATACAAACTGCATTTTGGAGATGACACCTAATATAAAAAGCGTCTTCTAGAAAACGAACTATACTGTATTTACTTGTGCTATTTGGCGTGCGGATTTGCAGATCATATAAGAGTGCTGCAGTGATACAAGTACCGCATATTTGGACATATAGCGAAAGATTGCAAAGCAGAGCTTTGCTGTGGACATTACGCGGGATCACATGAAATGAGGGAATGCAAAAACAAGGACAAATCCCCAAAATTTGCGAACTATATTAAATATGAAAAGACACTTGCTACGTACTCGGTTACTGATGCCAAAAAATATTCAAAAATTAGCAGCAAAATTAAGAACAGATTAAAGTATATAAATTATAGGTAATTCAAAACAAGACTACGAAAATTTGCGCATATGTCATGTAAATTGTCAATCTATAATGGCTCATTGGGATGAATTTTTCTATTTTTTTATCAATTCGCGATATAATATAATTTGTACAGGGTCCGGCAAAATAATCTCCCACATTTTAATCTTTAATAAAAACGTCATTGTAAAGGCTATTTAGATTTTATTTTTATTAACTGAAAATTTATGCTATGCCATTTGTTTTTATTGAGTTTTGAAAATTACAAAGTCCAAGTGGCGACCATTTTTTTCGATATATGGCTAGGAGATCGTTCAACTGCTTCTCTTACAGCTGCAACATTTTCAAGTGTCCGAACACTTCTGGGTCTACCAGTTGATTTTCTTTTTAAAGCTGAACCTGTAGCTCTAAAATTTGAAACTCACAACAGTATTGTTTTGCGATCTGGAACTGGAGCATGTCTACCAAGCGCGAAGTGAGTACGAAAAGTTTTTTGCGTCGTAATCACAGATTCGTTACTTTTCATAAATGTTTCGATAACGAAGGCACGATGCTCGCCCGTCCAATTCATGATGACAACTGAAATGGCAAGGCGCGAGCTACCAACCGACTACGCTAAGCTCCCCCTCTCTTCAGTGGTTCGGGGACAGTGGCGGTGCAAAATGTGGGAGATCATTTTGCCGGACCCTGTATATCTGAGACATGGTTAAGAAATGATATTCTGGATAGCATAGTTGATCTTACTGACTACACGCTATATATAGAAATAATAGGTTTGGAAGACAGAGTGGTGGTGTTGTTCTTTGTTTGAGAAACACACTTAGTGCTATCATTCTAGAGCGGTCAATGCAAGATGGGTAATTCCGCAAACCGGAATTTCTCGTAGCAAAAATAAGTTATAATAACAGTGGTACATCCAAGTTTCTCATGCAGTAGTTTATCAATCTCCGAACTGCGGCTATTTATATGAGTTCCAAAATCTTTTTTTTTTAATTGCAAACGAAATATCGGCAAATCAATTATTCGGAGATTTTAATGAGGACATATTGAAGGATACATACGATAGTACACAAATGTTTTATTGCGGCAGCAAATATACACTTAGTGCCACTTGGAGTAACATATCAAGTAAGCAACTCTAGTACTTCCTTGATCTATGTATCATGCATGATAAAAACAAACTTGAGAAATATCAAAAATCCGCGGTCCCTTTTTTGTCAGCACAGAATATGATGTAAGTATAATATACAGCATCAAAATCAAGCGATGTCGATCTAGATTAACTTTGTGTAGAAATTTTAAAAATTTTCATAAACAACATTATCTCCTACATCAAAGCATGTGATTGGACAGAATCACTGGACTGGTATCTTCAAATTGCATTGAGGAAAAAGTGAACATCTTTAATAGTAGGCTTTCCGAATACTATAGCAAACCCTCTACAAAAGGTTCTGTACAAGAAACTACCTGCACTTTGATTAACTTATGATATCAGAAAGCAAATGCGGGTAAGAGATAAACTAAGGCGTATCTGGAGACACAATAAAAACGAAACGAGTTATGAAAAATTTAAAACCACTAGAAATAGTGTACAGAACATGATTCGGAAAGCGAAAAAGACTTACTATCTAGGAATATTTGCACAGGATGAGGATCCTGCGACTATCTGGAGTAAGCTGCGTCATCTAGATCATCTTATTAAAAGTAATAAAATGATAAAGGAAGACGATTGGTATGCACTGCAGAGAAACTTAACAAATATTTTGCTGATGGAACAGTAAGAGAAAACTGCAACACAATTCCTCAGGCAAATGAAACTTTTGATGATAGTAAACTATATTTTCTCTTAGTATAATACTAAGACTATATCAAAGTCTTTCTCTAGGAGTCATAAGAATGACTTTACCATACATCATGTCCGCGATTAAATATATGTTCAACTTCTGAGTGATAGGTGGAATTGTTCCTAATAACTGGAAATCAGTTCTCATAATATTAATATCAAAGGTCAAATATCCAGCCCTTCTTCAGCATTATAGGCTTATATTCATTCTTCCGACGATATCAAAAGCGCTTGAAAGAATAGTCTCTGACCAGATCCTGGACTATCTGAAAGTTAATGACTTAATGGACTTGTATCAGTTTGCCTACAGAAGGAATTCATCAACATAAATATGCATTATAAGAATGCTGGATGAAATGAAGCAGGCTGCTGATTCCAGGAAAATCACGATTTCCGTCTTTTTTTATTTTTCTAAGACATTCGAGAAGGTTCAACATAACATCCTCATTGATAAATTGAGAAGAAGTCTCAATAGACTCAAGATGAGAAGGAGTCTCATAAGTTGGGTCTCTCTGACTCTGTACTTATTTGATTACTTAC
The DNA here is from genome assembly GCF_024713525.1 of Acromyrmex echinatior. Taxonomy (NCBI): domain Eukaryota; kingdom Metazoa; phylum Arthropoda; class Insecta; order Hymenoptera; family Formicidae; genus Acromyrmex; species Acromyrmex echinatior. Next base: position 1,484,965 of record NC_141860.1, read on the forward strand.
TCAAATCATATTTAACTGATCATATTTAATTAGCACTCTAGGTAGTCTATGATCGAAATGAAAACATAATTTCATCGATTGCACATAATAATATCGGAGTGCTGCAAGGATCTGTCCTTGGACCGCTTCACTTTATATATCTCAGATCTGAAAAACAACTTGAAATTCTGCAAATATTATAATATAATTTTTATGCAGACAATCTGCAGATCTATCTGCATTGTGACAGACAACACATGCACAGAGGCGTACTAGAAATCAATTATGACATTGAATCAATTGTTTCTAAACAAAATGAACTATTGCTTAACTCTGACAAAACATAAGTTACAATTTTTGGAACGACGTGATATATAAACTCATTAGAAGTAAATAAGAGAGAGAGAGAGAGAGAGAGAGAGAGAGAGAGAGAAATTTAAAATACCCCTTATTAATACGTGTCAAGCCGAAATTACTGAGAAAGCATTTTTAGTTGTTTGAAACAAGATCGACTAGAGCGAGAAGTATGGACATTCTCTTGCTATCTCATCTCGGCGCGCCGAAGGCGAGCACATGGATATGGGCTCGTGCTTGCGTAAGTGACTACTTATTTCGCCAAGCCGCCGTTTGATTCTGTGTTGCTACCGTCAACGCGGAGTTCTTAGCTAAGTATTCAAGAGCTTCAGGCTAAAGTTCCATGAAGAGTATTTATCGCGTATCGTTTAACCGCGTAATCAATCAGAAGCGATCCGCTATTGTTATTTCGCTGATTACTCGTTGGTTTACGCGGTTACGCGATGCGCAACAAATATGTCTTACTTAATAGACTTCATTCTTAATGTGAAACACAAAACTTTGCGTAAACGTGATATGTAATATGAAAGATAACAGTTTATTGTTATTCGGTGTGGATTTGTGAGAATCTTGTTAGAATTCACAGACATGAAATTATCCTACTTTTTTCCAGCTCGGCTAAGGTGTAAAAACATCTCTACAAAGTAGGAGAGAAAGAAAGTGAGTGAGAGAGGAAGGGAGGGAGGAAGAGGGGAAACATGTACGTGCGTATACCATGTGTCACGCGTTTCACGTGTAACAAGCAGCTGATTGCAACTGAGCGCCCGCGTCGGATGGTGAGTTGCGCCGCCCCTGCCTACCTTCCGTACGCGACGCGTAATTTGTTAACCATTTTCCTTTATAATTCAGAAATTAAACTTCGGATAAAATTTTGACCAAATAAAAATTGTCTCAGAATTATGTCTCCAGCACACGAGAATGGATTGAAATGAATTGAAATGGATTCAGATTTTCAGAAATATTGATTCACGAATATTAAAATGAATGCTTTTCAATCCTGAATGCATTTTTATTCATTTGTAGGAAATGCATGGAGCATCTCTATGTCTTTCAATCTAAAAATAATATTAGCTTTTTCTGTGTATTGTGAATACTATTCAATTCAAAATTTTGAATAGGAAATGCAGTTTTTCAATCCAATTGCATCCAATTGAATTTAATTGAATCCAACTGAATCCAATTAAATTAAAAAAAAAAGTATTCGCTATTTTTAAAATACTCATTTGGATAGAAAAATATATCAATCCATTTTAATCCATTCTCGTTCACTAAGTCAAAAATATGTTTAAGGATGAACGTTTGTTCTGAGATATCCTGTATATCAATATTTTTCACTATATACATTCTAATATTAATATACTTTTTAATATTAATTTTTTGTTTTGGTAATTGTTTAGAAGAACTACCTCACTTCCGATTTCGATGAAAATAGACTCACTCGGCACATTTTTCTATAAAATAAAAGAATCCGGCAGAAAAAAGTGCGGGACTTCTTTACGAAGCGAGATATTAAACGTTAAAGTTGAGGATCATTGAGGTCAGGAAAACACAATATGAAATATTAAGATGCAAGCATGCGCTGTAGTTACATTTTCATACTCTATGGCGACATGTGCATGCGTTTTATATGCACCGGAGAGAAATCTGAGAGTGTATATCCCGGTCTTTTTGACCAACGACAATTTAGAGAGTTATTCTGAAGCGCGGGAGGGGGGAACGGTATGACGAAATGTAAATATTTACTTATTATTGATGTCATTTTTAATATTTTTAAAAATATTTTTATTATTTATTGTATTATTAGGATAAACTTCTGAAAATGTCAAACGTCCGATTTTCATGAATTTTGGCAGAAACACTCTAAATGACGTCAATATATGTCTTCAAATGGATTTTTACTAACAAAGAAGTTTAATGCCAAAAATATTTGAACAAAGTTTGCGATCGCATTCACGAGCATGATGCAACTTCATCGTGCACTCATGATCATAATTCTTTTTTGTCAATAATCACAATCCTGTATTAGAGTCGGCATATCAAATAACTTCCACTATCTCTTAATTCTCAATATCGAATATTGCACCAGGCACAAGAGAGTATGCCACTCTTTCTCGGAATTTCTAGGAAAAGATTCTACTTGAATTATAAAGATCTCTATAGGATCACGAACGCGGACGACTCGAATAACCGATTGCTCAGTCACGAAATTGAAAGGATGGTTAGAATAGAAGAGATGGTTTGTGACTGGGAACGGAAGATATCTTGAAGAATGAGCAGGGTAATGCAACATTAAAATACAGAGTTTGTAACAAGTAATGGTAACAAATATATTCTATCGCTCGTTTATACTATTCCGTACACGCTGGATGGCAGATTAACGAATATACATTATACAAAGCGTTAATGAGGCGTGCCCCTCCAAACGGAGTTCTTGACACGCGATATTATAATAGATACACAGGTTTTTGATCTCGACTGTACGAGCTCCAAATTTTTTGAGTGATTCTATGAACCGTTGATATGATAATTAAAGAAACTAACCGAAATGCGATAATTGCAATGGTAGTCAACTGTGCTTAACGCGCTAAACACTTCTGACCTCGAGCTCGACCAAGAGAATGACGAGAACTATTAGCCGGAAGGTGGAGATTCTAGAGCATACGAGAACATCACTTAAAATCTAACATAATTCCGCCGCTCAAACGCGGCACAAAATTATGACGCAACGATAACAAAATGATCTGGCCACGGTGGGTGAGAAACTAACTCGAAATTAATGGAACCTGTACGATATCGGGCGGGATGGCACAATCACGCACTGCGCGCCTGCTATGGCGACGCAGTTACTCGCTACAATATCAAACTCAACGAAACAAAATGATATTCGCGGATACATGCGATTCCTCGAATCTAGAAATCGGCGGCTTTACAATACTACGCTGCGCTCGTCTCACCACGGAATTCTCCCCTGGCAGCTCACTCTCCACTTCGCAATCGCTATTGGAACGTCCTGTGTCCTCGCACATCTAGCTTTCGAGTTCGCCACAGTACAAGCCGAGCCCGAGGTCCTTTCGGAGGCATGCAGGCACCGTAGGCTCACTTGATAAGCCTTATCGCGCCTGATTAGTCGCAAGCCATCTCACGAGTCCGCCCTTGCGAGTCGTTGTTACGTCGCGCGCCCTGTAATCTTGCGTGAGATATGACTTGTAACTGGCATCTTTTGCGGTTGCTCACAAAATTCTCCTCTGCATTATTTGGGCGGAGTGCTTCTAGAATGTGATGGGTTCTTTCGTTGTATGATATCTGCTTCCGCATTGATGCGTCCTCTTTTAGCAGAAGCTTCCTTGCGGCACCAACAGCGGGATCTCCTGCTTGTTTTATGACAAAGAGTGGATCCGTCTCTTTACGCCGCTCGAATCTTTCCTTCCTTAACAAGTGCCTAGAAGGAATCCGATCATACGCTCACAAACAGAATATGGGGAAGTGGGATAAAAGTCGTTTCGCATAGAAGCTTCTTGCCAAGGAAGGAAGTGCTGAGAATCGGTTTGCGAGGAAAGTCATACACTCCTTAGCAAGAGAAGAGATGAGATGAAAGTCGCTTCTATAGTTTAAAAAAAATCCGCTTTTTTTCAAATTGCTGGAAAAATCAGAAGAATTTTGGTTTTTTTCGAAAAATTGTTTTTTTTTGGGAGAAAAATAGCTGTTTTTCGTATTATGTAAATGACATAATACGTAACTTTTAAATTTCTTCATAAAATTAATATACGATCCATGAAATTATGTAACATTATTTTTATTAAAATTTTTTAGTTAGCCTTCTACATATTTTTATTGTAAAACTTAATCTAACCTTCCTTTAGTACATAGCAAAGCTTAAGTACACGCGACTGCGCATTGTACTGCACAAGTGATTATTATGATGCGATATGATGCTTCTCGAAGTTTAGTGCAGAAATAAGAAACAGATCTTATATTTATTTATATTACTCTTAAAATTTGTGTACTTAAAACAAAATAGATATATATTCATTAAACAAAAAAGAAAGCATAGATGTTGAGTAAGAAGAATAATTTGAACGAACAAAAATTAATATACATTTATAAAGCTGTAGTCATTAAACTATGAGTAAGGATAAGTTTTTAAAAAATTTCGCAATTTCTTTTATTCCTGTCGAGGATATGATCAAGGGAGGACACATAAATAGCACATGTCAAATTAGACTTAAGACTAACTATATTTTATTTCTTTTTTATGTACATCACAGTGAGCCAATAGGTTTTTTTGTTAAGTATGCCCTTTGACTTTCATAAAGTTTATGTAAGTTCAGTCGGTAATCATATACAGCGGATTGATTCCCTTACACTCCTCTATCAATACTCACTCAGCTAAAATAAAAATATGTAATAATTCGGTGAGTGATTTATAATATATACTTAGGAAAAAGAGTATACGCGTTGACGCATGCTACAAATCAATTTAAATTTAACATTTGCACACATTTTATATGCTTATCTTTTGTTAGAGGTTTAGTGAACGTCGGATATTTTCATCTGCGAGAATATATTAAATATTAATTAATTTTTGTTCTTACGCTTCCCTGGACAAATGGAATCTGATGTCAACGTGTTTACTTCTTTGGTGTATCATATTTTTTTACATAATGCTATGGCATTTTGTTGTCACAGAATATAGGCATAGCATCTCTGACATAAAATGAAAAACCTAATTCTTCAAATATAGTTTTCTAACATATACGACCTGTCTTGTGGTATCAGACAAGGCATATATTCAGCTTCCATAGTAGATAACGGAATTGATTTTTGACGCTTTGAGAACCACATAATCGGTCCTCCTGCAAGGATTAATGTACTTTCCGAATGTGATCTTCGATTAACGCCAGCCCAATCGAGATCTACAAATGCTTTCAAACTTTTGTGGGTTTTACAAAATATTAAACTGAAGTTTTTAGTTTGTTTCAAGTAACGTAATACATGCTTGACAGCTTGTCAATGTTTTTTTCTCTGATTTGCGTTAAAACTATTATACTTAATACTGCAAAAGCTATGTCCTATTCGACGCAGATACTTACCGAAGCATCCGTGCCCGGTGAATATCTGTGTCATCCTATACGACAGTCTGTCCTACGCTCCGTCGGTAAGATCCGCTCATCTGGATGCGGGCCGTTCCTATCTGGATCTAAGAAAGAGGAAGTTCTCCATTCTTCCCGTTACCGGAAAAACCTGCATTCTGTTTTTTGGAAAGACACCTCTAGATCCAAGTCCAGTATCGAGCACATGGCACGGGCGATAGCAACACGCGCGCTCGCCCCTTCCCAGTCACCCCCGCTGCGAACACCAGAGTGTTGTCTGTGTAACAGACCACCTCGGCTCTCGGTGGGAGGGCAGTGCGAAGAACGCGATCATGTGTCAGACTCCATAATAGGGGCTTTAAAACAAACCCTTGGGGGACCCTACACGACATCGCGATCTTGCAATTCCACCGTCCCTATCCGTATATATGAGACTCTTCTCCCAGAAATAATCCTCGACTATGGCGACCAGGCAAGGAAATATTTGGAAATGTTCTATCGCCTTACCCGATCCGAGGGGAGAGTATTGAATGCATTCTTGATGTCTAAAGATATCGCTACGACTACCCTCCCTTCTTTCGTGTTGGCTTCCGCGAAGACTCGTACTTGATTGATCGCATCGATCGTAGAGCGGCTCTCGCGAAAGCCAAACTAGTTTTCCGTTAGATCATTACCGCCCTTCCGGGAGATGTGCCGGACGATGCGAGCCGCGACAACTCTCTCAAAAAGTGTGTCCGCCTCATTCAGCAGGGACGGTAGCCTGCCGGAAAGTCCGCAGACTGCCCTTCTTCCGTAAGAGAACAAGTCTGACATTCTTCCATGACCGAGGAAATCTGTCGCATCTAACGCACTCGTTGAAGAGTTGTCTCAGGTGCGACCCCACCGTGGTGGCAAAAGCCCAAGTCCTGCCTGGGATCCCGTCTGGCCCTGGTACCTTTAGGAGCTCCCGCAACTTCTTGAAGGCGGGACCATTTCGCCCTCAGAGCAATGATGTGAATTTGAAACCGCATGCAGCATGCGATCAGCGATTGCGGCGCAACCGGTAGCAAGCACGAGCCCATGACCTGTAACTTGATAGTTAGAAATGTGCAGATTATATCGCTCTAACCTTTTCGCATTTACGTTCTCATTGCTTGCCTTGTCGGCGCGCTGAGGGCGAGACATAGAGTCTGCTCCTTCCCACGTAACTTCACTGAAGCAAGCATCAAGCGACCGAAAAATGTTTTCGGCCGCTCGACGTATAAAACGCGAATGTAAGATTCCAAATTCGCATCACTGTCTCAGAGACTCCAGGTCTTTCCTCCACTCGTATGTCGGGGAGGAAATACAAGGAAATATCTTCTCCGTTCCCCGCTGGGAATAAGCCGCTCACGATCTTGCGAAGGAGTTAAAGGTCTAGAGATTCCGTGGGGGCACTGCCCGCGCGGAGTCTTCTAATTAATATTTGAAAAAAAAAACATTCATATCTAAGGGTTACAAATTTTATTTCTAAAACATTTATAATAATTATACTGAAATTAACTACTTCAAATTGGTATTAAAAAACGCGCCTTAGGTGAGTCTTCTACGTTATCCGCTACATCACTTCTTCAATTGATAAAAGTGTTATTCATTCTCTACTTCAATTACAACCAGCTAAACTAGTAACGAAATTATATAGATATAATAAAAATATCATCATTTAACAGATATAATAAAGTATAAACAATTTACATTACTATAAAACAATTGGGTAAGTGTCGGATAATTTAATCTCGCTTGGCCGATGTCGCGCGCCGTGATTAGCTTAATATTGAAACTGTGTTCGATTTAATTTGTTCACATCGATCGAATTGTAATTATTAATACTAAATATAATAGTAAATTGTTAATATTTACTATAGGAGAATGACAAGATCACTTTATTTTATTTATTTATATTAAAATTCAAAGATTTTCGGTTCATGATTTGTTTCCATAAAACTGAAAAAAATATCTTTTTTAAGACAAATGGCAAAAACGCTTATAGTTTCTTAAAATTCAACTTATTAGCTGTTGATTCATCACTAATAAAATTTTTTTCCATTTATTTTTGACAAAAAGATGAGGTTTTGGAAAAAATTCATTTCTTTTACTTTTTTTTCCGATCTCTTTTCGTTTATTGCAAAATATCTTTTGTGCTACGACATTTTAGACTTAAAAATTCTTTTTTTTTCAATCTTCAAACAATAGATTGAAAAAAGTTAATTAAAATCGATGCACTACAATCTGAGATATAAGCAAAAAAAAAACGCGGGATTACATACCCGGATATGGATAGATAGGGACTCTTTTGAAGGGTGGGTACTGAGGGTTAAAGATAGTATTACTAAAATTATATTTTTTATTTAATTTGGTGTGGGATTTAACATGGCGCCAATTTTGTTAATATCAAATCTTTTATACGAATAATACATATCATTAAAGTTAAAAGGATGCTGCAGTGTCCTGTTTTATCATTGATTATTAAAGACTCTTTTCTCTTAATTGTGTTTATGGATTGAAAAATCCTTCTCCACAATTAAAGTATCGACAACAACGCAATTCGTCAGCTACAATTGAATATGAAAAACGAAAGAAAATTGAAGACTTACAGTTTTGTTATCGGCTTCTGTAATCAACATGTTACAATATGTGCTGCATATAAGTGAGCGGAACATTAACCGCTCGAAATTCTCAATCCCTCCAGGGCCTTATGCCCGCGGGGCCGATTTACAAGGTCGCGCTCGTGGACGCGCACACTCACTCCGCCAAAATGAACAACACAAATGTTAAGAAGAAGAACAAGAAGCGTTTATTAATGCAGAATACAGAACAGAACACCACGGAAGATGAAGCAATCAAGAAATACGTCCATAGGTGCCGACAGCTCACATCCAAATCAGACGATCTTGTTGTCAGATAGAAATGCCTAATTGTCTCGCCAACGCGTGCTCTTCGCTATACCAGGGACGTCGGCAAAACACGGGCGTAACACTATATATGTATTGCTAAAGAATAGAGACTTGCTCACCGCCCTTACCCTTTTAGCAAGAATAGTTGCTTTAGCAAGAACAGAACTCACTATTTCGATTCTCTGTCTTGCAATGTGAACAGAATATCAAAGAACTGCAATCTTTTGTCGGAGAAAATCATGTACTCAGTTTTGGTTATAGATAATTCCATATCTTTATTGCCAAGAAGTATACACATTATGAGTGTGTTCTGAAGAGATTGTGTGGCCTTGATTGAACTGGAGGAAAAATTATCATATTGTCAGCATATTGGAGAATGCGAGTGTTGACAATCATTGTGTCTAGGCAATCATTTATATCCTTGAGATAGACCATGAACAGTGTAGGGCTGAGAACTAAGTCCTATGGAATGCCTTTATGTGCCAAGCGAGGTCCGACCAGCTCTTCGTCCACCACGAAATAATTTTCTCTCTCTGACGTAAAACCAAATAAACCACTTCTTGATTAGAATTCCGATGTCAGATCATGACGCAAGAATATCTGGTACTACGCAAGAATATCTGTCATTCTGAACATCAAAAAAAACAGCAACTTTAATCTTCTTCTTATGAAAGGACACTTGATAGTGATCAGATTATCGGTGCACAAACGCAAGGATCTAAAATTTGGGTCCCCATTTGGGTCGATCATTAGAGAATTGGCATCGATTCCAAATATCACTTTAGTTTTTCAGAATCAATTTTTCTAAAATCTTTAGCAAATAAGGTAAAAGTGAAATCGGCCTGAAACCTTTCCCTTCTGATTTGGGAATGAATATCATCAACGACCTCCAAAAGGGGGGAAAAACACTACGTGTCAAGATAGCATTGTGTATATCTAGTCTCGATACATGTCAGGTATGGTCAAAATAATTTCTATTTAGTCCAGCCTCCGAGTCCAGGAACCGAGTTGGAGTTAACACTAGCCAAGGTCATACGGAGTTCGTCCTTGATGAACGGGGGGGTCCAAGCTGTTCTCTACAGCGCTCTCCTCTTGAATTCCCGGATTCGTGACTTCTGATACATTATTGCCAAGTTCAAGATAGGAGTTCGGAGAGAGCCTCGATTTTCTGCTTTTTAGCTTCGGTTCCAGATGTCTGATGTGAGTTACCAATCGTGTTACCAGTTCGTGCTTCTTGAAGGTTCTGATAAGCGACCAGATCTGCGCAATAGGAGTTTTGGTACTATATCAACTAGAATCCTCCAGCCTTTTCTCTTTTACCTTTTGAGCACCTTCGCATACAACCTGGAGACTTTAAATGAGAGTAATTTTCTCTCGTAGGCTGCTTCTTAAACATTCGGGCCGCCTGTCTGCGAGAAGCGACAGCCATCTCACATTCACTGTTTCATCAAAAGGATTACTTTGTCTGTTTCTTCTGAGTCCCTGAGTGCGGAACTTGTTTCTCCAGAGAAAAAAATGCGCGCGCTTTCTTTAGTAAATGATTTTTTAAATGTTCATACTTTTCAGAAATATCCTTTGGCACCAGAGAAGAATTTGGAAAAAAATACGGCATACAAATCGGTAGTAAGTGACCTCAATTCTCCCTTGACTAACTTCAATTTATAGCAAAATTGGCAGGCTCTATCTATCTTATCGCCTATGAAGGCACTAATTAGATAATGATTTGAATTATAGGGATCCTCTTCCGTTTTCGAACTAGCAATCAATGCCAGGACAGACGAAGCCACCGATCGATGATTTCCTATGTCCCGGCGGTTGTATCAAAGTGGGAGAATCCTTATTTAAAATCACGAACTCATATTTCCAACTTCTTCAACGTATGTCCTGCTATATTCGCATACGCACAGTGCCAGTTGCTATAATGTGCGTTTAGTTCACCTACAATTAACACATACTCATGCTTGTTAGCAAAGTTCAGCAGCGTCCAGTGAACCTGAGCGGGTAACGTTATTCGAGTGTCTATTAATATTTATGATCATAATGATGTGTGTATCAAGCTATTACTTAACCCCTTAGATTTCCCACGAGGGATGCCAAAATGGAATAAGGTCCAACGTATCAAACCTGTTATCTTTCCTTATAAAAATAGCAATTGCCTCTATTGGGATATCATGCCAAATTTGTATGTGAGATGCCATACTAAACTTGGTGTCATATCTAATTGTAAGAAGCGTCTCTTGTAAGCATACAATGTCATATCTGAACAAATCATATTTGAACAATAGGGACTTGAGGCAAATTGCCTCGGCAATTCCACTAAATGACGGCTGAACTTTTAGACGATTTCTTTATGTTAGCCGTGTCTGTTGCAATAAAAAGAAGTTAAAAAAAAGTTAAAAAAAAGAGTGTATCTAAGGATCCCAAATAACTACTCAAATTGGGAGGATTAGTGAACTGAATACCTAATGAAAGGAACCTAATTAAGCTATTAATGAGAAGAGCAATATACAGTCCTTTATCCTGTCTTACCAACCCAAGCAATAATTCTCCTAAATTAATAAACGAGTTTGGCAAATCGGGGGGGGAGGTGGATCCCTCTCCTCGCCCTGGGCGTCAACCACTCTCGGCAAAAACGTACCGAAAGTAACTATCCATCTCCCGAACTGCGATGTCGATCTGCCATTAGGATACAATAGGCTTTCTTTGCGTTCTCTCTCTAGGTTGGTCTCGCCGAGCATTCGTCGATCCACGACGAAAGTGAATATCAAAGCGTCGATAGAATGGAGAAAGGGAGCGCGATGAGTTCGGTCTAAGACGACTAATTACCTCTTCAAGCGGTTGTTAATGCGGCAATCCACCTACCTTACGAACTGAGAACGTCAGCATACAAATCAAGGGCGTAACCCGCACGATCGCTCAGCATGACATAAGAATTGTTTGAAAAGCCATCTGTATTAATGCGAAAAACTAATTCTATACGTCTAACATTGTGTCACACAAATCCGAAAACATCATAAAACCAGCCCCATCAAAGAACGCATCCACTTTACTAAGTCACAAATAGCGCAGATCTCTCATATAACCTTTAAATTCCACCTGTTCCTATCCGCCACATTGCGGTATAATATGTGGCAAACCCTAGATCGTATTACATATGAATAAGCCATTATATCCTCATATAATCCTCTAAAAGACAAAAACAGAAATATATATATATAAACTTTGTCCTTCACAAAAATTTACGACTTTGTCTACTTAACGAACCTATCCAACAAAGACCTGTCTCAAGACACTATATCTTCACTTACCAAAGGCCCTCGCCAAACAGTTGATACATCTCGTGGTTGATACATCTAACTTCGCAGTGGCATCTAAAAATGTTTCAAAGGAAGACATTATCAACCAAATAGAATCTACCGACTCCCATCAGAACAAGCAGATAACATCCGCAGACAGATAACCAATATTCTTTCCAAAATCAAACCCTCTTCATCAAACATTACTAGACAAGAGCGATTGGCCCTCCAAGACCTGAACAGGGACACAGACATCATCGTGCTTCCAGCCGACGAAGGCAACACGACAATAGTGATGAACACATTAGACTATATATAATAAGAAAAAGATGGAGAATTTCTCTCAGACAAAGCATACAAAAAGCTTGACAAAAATCCAATTAACACAATCGCACCAAGAGCCTAGTGGAGAAAAGCAACATTTCCAATAAACTCAAATCAATATTAAAATCTACAAATCCTCTCCCACCAAGACTGTACGGACTACTAAAAATACATAAACCAAACATCCCCCTTAAACCGATTGTTAGTGCACATACATTTCCCGACATAACAACTTATCCCGCTTCCTAACACAAATATTACATCCCCTCACTGGAAAATCCGAATCATACATAACCAACTCAATGAACTTTATACAAAAGATTCTAAAAATTCGACTACGTCCCACAGACTTACTTGTAAGTTTCGACTTGTATAATCCCTTTTTACACAAGTCTCAATAAAAGATACATTAAACAGAATAAAAGCTTCACATGAAGTCCCCTCCGACTTGATCCCGCTAATAGAACACTACTTTAAGAACCACTTACTTCCTATAACAATCAATTTTATGAACAAACTTCAGGAACAGCGATGGTCTCTTCTATTTCTTTGCCAACATCTTCATGGAGCATTTTGAGAAAGAGGCCCTCAGAAAAATATCCAAAAAACCAGAAATTTGATTGCGTTATGTAGACGACGATTTGTAATATGGAGACACGGCAGAGCCGAACTCCATAAATTTTTTATTTTCTTCAACAATCAACATCCAAATATCCACTTCACTATAGACATAAAGAAAAATGGAAAACTCCCTTTCCTAGATGTTCTTGACGTTCTCTAAAAAAAGCTGACGATACCTTAAGCCATCAAGTATACGGAAAACCAACACACACAGATAGATACCTACATACCGAATCGCACCACCACCACCAAACACAAAAAAGTCAGCAATCAACTCACTTGTAGATAGACTCACTTTCACTATCTTTGACAAAGAACATCTACAGACGCAACTCAATCACCTAAAACTAGCTTTACAGAAAAACGGACACGGCAAAAAAGACATAATCAATAAAATAATCAATAAACATACAAACAAGACAACGTGTGTCTCTGACACACAATCAAACGAAAAGATCTTATCCATTCTCCCATATGTCAAAGGAACAACAGATCGGATTGGCAGGATATTAAACAAACACAATATCAGAACTATCTTTAAACCCAAAAAGATAGGACAAATTTTAAAAAATCCTAAAGATCAAAGACTTCCACTCAGCTTCGCAGGAGTATACAAAATACCTTGTTCCTATGGGCAAGTATACATTGGAGAAACCGGAAGAATTTTCAACCTACGGATAAAAGAATACCAAGTGATATCAGGCTAACATACGCCACGCAGTCGGCATTATCAGAACACAACATCGAAACAGGACATAAAATACTGTGACAAAACGACCACGATAGCCAATATTACATCATTACTTTCCAAGAAAATATAGAGAAGCCATAGAGATACAAAAACACTCTAGCAATCTAAATAGAGATAATGACTATACATAAATAAAATATGGAAAACTATTCTCCTGGTTATTGAAGACCAACCAATTTTCTCCACCTCTCCCTCCCCCACTCACCCACAATTCTCTTCCCCCTCCACCACTCCAAGCAACATAATACAAAAAGGAACGGCCCGAAGAAACAGCTCAGTATCTGGCTACTCCTCGCCTTGATAAAATGAACTGCAAGGTTCACGAAATGTTGGCATTCCAGAATAAATCTGGACACGGAGAAAACTTGCGAAATGCATAATCTTTAAACTGTAGCAATTACGCATTCTAGAGATGTACACTAAAATCTCGTACTCAATCTTAAACGGCATTACCTGTTTAAAGAAGTCAAAGTTTCTTACCTTTCAAACTTAATGTACAAAGTGCACGATGGGATATACGTAACCTTGCCGTTGACTTTAACATGCCAATTAAGCCTTCTGCTATTTTAATTGAAAATTCAATAAAAGATTTGATTGTGTTACTATCTATTTTTTGCGGGACATTTTTAATGACATCCGTTCTAATTACTCTATGTTAAGGAATGCTTTCATGTTTTGCTAAGAAGGGATTCTTTAAGAGATTATTAGCTGCTGTGTATGTACTTAGCTCTTATGCCAGAATCTTATCCTATCTTTTTAATTTCGCGAATGTTGTCATTCACTATTTCCATAATAACCTTTCCCATTACTATAGAATATAGAGCCATAGGAGCTGATGTCGAATTCTTGTTTCCGGCAATATGTATTCGGTCGTATGTATGTCCATAATATACGAAGGGAGATCATCCTTCTGTTTGGTACACACTTGACGAATTTGAACTTCCAGATCTTGACCTGAGTATCAGGCTTAACTATCGTAACAGTAACTTTCTTGAATTTGTTGTGACTTACCATATTGAATGCTTTATCTAGATTTTTAGTGGACCTTTTCTTCGAGAAAGACTCGGGGTCTTTTTCCCATTCCATATTCTCAGCGTCAGAGTGAGCATCCGTCGAGTGATCCGAGCTCGCAATGTGTTACATTAGCCTTGTAACTGCAGTCATAGCCACCGCAGTGCTGGTATCAGACTGGAATTCTGTGTCACCAGGGAGAGGAGATAAGGAGGCTTGTTTTAATAGAGATTGCCTTCTCTCAAATTTACTGAATTATTCAAGAGTTACACGCATTAACAGTCTAGGGAGGCGAGGGGAAACCCGAAGTCGAGTGCCTAATCTCACCTTCTGTGAAAAAAGAAGCTCCGCTCATAAGCGAAAAAGAATTTTGTATCCCATTAACTATTATGTAATAAAATTAACACTAAATTAGTGCCTAAATTAGCATCAGCGAGAGCACAAATAAAAAGGGGCAAAGCCCAGACCGCTAAATCCACAAAGCAACGCAAATGCGAGATCGCGAAGACATATCTGCAGCTCGAGGCGTTACGCGCGAATTATATTTGCCCGTGACAGAAATTTGAATACGAGTAAATACTGAGATACATAATCTAGCGGTAAACGGAAGAACTATATCCGATATAACATTTCCATGCCATATTTCTACTGTGTTTTGACTATTACTTTTTTGAGACAGCATGCTTAATTTTGGCATGTTTTTGCCCTCATATCATGCAAGCAATAAATTCGATTTCTGACATTTGCCAGTTTAATATGATAATATCACGTTATGCTCAGTTTTGATTTAGTTTCTGATAATATATTGTGTCAGTATGCAATGTATTGGCTTTATGCCAAGAACTTCTGCTTAATCTTTGCAATATATTTTCATATTAGCATTTTTTGCTACATTTCTACCAACACTAATTGAGATGGCAGATTATGTTCGATTACTGCCCAAGTTCTACCAATATATAATAGTATATAGCATACAAATAGTAATATATGATCTTGGCAGACTTGGCTATTTGGACATTTGATTGGCATTATTTCGCCATACATTTAGTAACTATTATCAGACTCAGAGGGTCAACCACTACTACAAAAATGTACAGTGATTGCAATACACAATTATAGCAACACACTTTATTGCTAACATTGCTATTGTATTATTTTTTTATGTATTGCCACTTATTGCGCGCAATATTGCCAAGTATTGTTAAAGTATTGCTATGTACTGCTACGTATTGCTAGCATATTACTAGCGTATTGCTATAATACTGCCAGCATTGCATGTTTTATTACTATACTGCAATATATTTCTAAAGAAATGTATATTAATTGCCATAGTGATTGACCTCTCGTCAGACTCCTTCCTTTTTCAATGTACGATAAGAAATAATGAACATGCTCATAATAAATGATCATGCATATCTATTGAAAAAACTCCCATTTAAACAATACAAAAAGATAAATATAATAGGCTAATAAGAGTCAGCAACGATAAACGGCAATTATTTAGTAAACAATCAATACTCAGATATTGGATTGATGTCTTCTTTATTTTGAACGTTTCGACTCTCTTTGGAGTCCTCCTCAGCAAGAATGATTTAAGTATAATTAGCTCCATAATACCTAAGGCACTCGCAAATTGATAAAGATGCAGCGTTGTTAATCTGATATTTTTTTTAAAACAAATATTATTAAAGTGATATATGCGTAAACAATTCAAATGACTTACCATCATGGAACACGAAGCATTGCTCTGAATCTTTGTTGAACATATTAAAACTTAAAAAGTAGAATTGTTAAAATCAAATATAAAGATATCACACATATATGATATATCACACATTTTTAGAACACACATCCGTGTACAACGACGTGTCATTCAGATATGAACTATTCTCTAAGTAAGAGATCACACAGTAAACATTAAGGCAAATTTGCAAATATGACGAACAAAATACATGTATATAGTTACTTGTTAAGTAAAAATCGCAATAAATTATTGTATAAGAATTAAAAACTGTCAAAATTATTAAAATTGTAAAATAAAGAATTACATAAAAAAAACAAAAAATTCAATATAAAACATATCCCATTAAAATTGTTACATTTTTGTCAACCAATAAAACTTTTTCAAAATAAATTAATAAACTATAAATCTAAAAAGATTACTAACATCATTCAGGAGAAATTTTCAAGCATCACTGCATAGGTATGATGCAGACCTTCTGAACGTAAATTAAGGCCATTCCTTTGCATGTGTATGAATGCCATTTTCGAAATCAATCTTTTGTTCAAAAATTTCTCCTTGTCTAAAATTTGGACGTTCCTCCAATCGAAGTCATGTGAAAATTCAATACGATGTTCAGTAATTACAGAATGAGTGTCAGTTCCAATTTATATGTCTACGATGTTCAGATATTCTGCTGGAAAGTTTCTTGCATGTTTGTCCCACATATGATGCATCGCAATTTTTACAACAAATTTTACAGACCACATTTTTATTATCAAATTTTGAAAGAACGTTCTTTTATATTTTTATGAATCTATTTAATTTGTTGTTGAAAAACGCTAATTTTATGTTGGTGTCTTTACAAATCGACGAAAATTTCTCTGACGTAGAATCAATATATAATAACAAAAACTACGATACATGATCACTAACTATTGTCATTTGGGACATTATTACTAAAAAATTTTTTGTTAAATCAATATTTATAGACGACTATTGATCATGTCAAAAACAAATTTTGCTGGATAGTCATTATTTAGTAATGTATAAATAATGAACTTAATATTGTTATAATGGATAGTCATTATTTAGTAATGTACAAATAATGAACTTAATATTGTTATAATGAAATTTTGGAATATCTGAGAGTAATATAACTCTGTCCAACATACCCATTATGATACCTTTTTATGAAAAATAGAGAAATAAATAGTTTAGATAAATGTGACAATAAATAGTTTAGATATCGTCCTGAGAATATTGGTTTATGATACCAATCTAACTCTAAACAGTTATTGTTATTAATAATGGTACATCTAAGAAATTAATACTATTGCCTTCTATTTCCAAGGTGAAGTGCAATCTCATCGGATGAAACGAATTAAAAGTTGTCAAAATAAAATCAATCATATCAGACGGGACTGCCACCATAATATCAACATATATACAGTGCGACAAATATGTTCCCGAACAGGGCCTGAAAGTCATAATTGAAACAACAATATGCATATTTTTTGATTTTATTATTCAAAATATTCTCCTCTGGCATCAATACACTTGTTACAGCGATTCAATAGTGATTCAAATGCATGTTCTAGCTCGGTTTGCGGAATTGCCTCTAGTGCCTGTGTAGAAGCTGATTGGATGGTCGGAATGTCATCAAAAAAGCGTCCTTTCAATTTCAATTTCAATTTTGGGAATAATGAGAAGTCGCAGGGGGTCAAATCAGGTGAATACGGTGGATGGTTTAACACAGAGACACGATTTCGAGTCAAACATTGACGGACAATCAATGAAGTATGACTCGGTGCATTATCATGCAACAAAGACCAATTTTCTGGATCACGATATTCGGGGCGAATACGATGAATTCTGCCCATCAATCGCTTTAAAATTTCGAGATAATATGCACCAGTAATTGTTTGGCCAGTTGGAACAAACTCTTTGTGGATAATACCTTTGCTATCAAAGAATGTGATGAGCATTGTCTTGATTTTTGATGGAACTTTTCGTACTTTTTTTGCTTGTGGTGAATTTTTTGACTTCCATTCCGCACTTTGACGCTTAGTTTCTGGATCATATTAAAAGCACCATGTTTCATCACCCGTAACAATTGATTTTAGGAAGTTTGAATTATTTTCTGCGGCTGCAACGATGCCTCTGGAATAATTGATTCTCGCTGATTTTTGATCGCTTCTTAATGTGTGTGGAACAAACTTCGCACAAACCTTCGTTTTACCCAAATCTTCATATAATATGGTTCGAATCGTTTCTCTACTGATATTTAAAGCCTCCTCCATCATTTTTAGTGATGCATTGGGATCGTTTGCAACAAAATCACGTACTTTTTTAATCATTTCAGGTGTTCGAACCAAAATTGGCCGTCCTGATTTTTTGTCATCTTTAAAGGTTTCTCTGCCTTCCAAAAAACGCTTATTCCACTCAAAAACAGCTGTACGACCTAAATATTGACTGCCGTAAACTTGTTGCATCGATCGGAATGTTTCTGATGCACTTTTACCAAGTTTTGCGTTAAATTTAATCACTGCTCTTTGTTCCATATTAAAATTTCTACCTCGACCAAAATCTTGTTTAATATGAACTGTCATATCTTCGTTATATGTCAACCAAAATGAATGAAACTTTGACAGATGATAGCAAAATGTTCAACTTTTAAAATGCATGTTTGAACGCACAGATGTCGCCACTGGTTACTGAGATGTGATTCGTGTCCGGGAACATATTTGTCGCACTATGTATAATCCCATGTTTAATACATCAATAATGGTCTTGGGACACTTTGTGAGATTAAAATGGCTTAATATTGTTTACTTTACAAATATTAACATACAGAACAAAATATCTTATTTCAATGTATATCGGAGATCTTATGAAGTTAGGGGAAAAAACGAAAGAAATAAAAAAATAACGTACTTGCTAATATGAAACTTGTAATATGAAACATCCGAAGTAAAGTTAATTCAAATTTCGCAGCATATTGGAATGTCGCGAAGAGAAATGCATTTTTTTACAACATTGGCTACTGTAACGTCCAAACCCTTGAAAATTTGGTCAAGGAGACAGTGAGAGAAAATGGAGAGGGTGTGGAAGGACGGTTAGACTCAATCTCACAGATATACGCGAGGAGACGAACATCTGTGAGTCATACGCATCTTTTCAGTCCTGGAATATAGGTCAACGTCCAAACGGACGCTATGACACCTGTTCCGCTGGACAGTGCGAACGTCAGTCCTACTTTTTGAGTCAAGGAACTTAATCCTTTTGACTTGGGACTGGACCTCATGCGACCTCAGGTATTGGAGGGAAGAAAATGCGAATGGTGATTTTAATAAAAGACAGGGGAATATCTTAAATTATATTTATTAATAAAAAGAAAAATAATAATAAAAAAGAGTTTTATACATTATAAAACTTCTCTCTTCCCCTTTTTACATAAAAATATTAGGTGTACAATTTTGCTTCCGCCGTTTTTTTTCCAAAATTCGAGGCTTTATTGTAAAAAACTGGTTATATAATACATTTATGATTCAATCAAAGTATTGTCCATCTGGTCCATCTTGTCTGCTGGTCACTACTTTCTTCCATCTTTTGGGCAGCGTACCAATCCCGCGTCGAAAAAACTAATCATCTTTTGAGACAATCCACGAATCGATCCAATTTTTTATTTCTTCATAAGACCGGAAGTGCTGGTCAGCCGTTTGCCATTGATCGAAACAAGTGATAGTCAGAGGGAGCAACGTCTGGAAAATACGGCAGGTGGGGTAAGACTTCCCATTTCAACGTTTCCAAGTATGTCTTGACCACTTTCACAACATGGGGTCGAGCATTGTCATGCTGCAAAATCACTTTATCGTGTTTCTCGTTATATTGCAGCGTTTGTCTTTCAATGCTCGGCTCAAACGCGTTCAATACTGATCACGTGATTGTTTCAGTCGGTTTTAACAACTCATAATACACTATGCTGGTCCCACCAAATAAAAGAACAACCAAATAGAACAGAGCATGACCTTGGAGCCATGAATATTCGGTTTAGCCGTCGACGTGGAAGCATGGCTGGGAATTCCCCATGATTTTCTGCGCTTGGGATTATCATAATGAACCCATTTTTCGTCCCCAGTCACAATGTGATGCAGAAATCCCTTCCGTCTTTGCCTTTCAAGCAGCTGTTCACAAGCAAACAAACGCCGTTCAATATCTCTCGGCTTTAACTCGTATCGCACCCAATTTCCTTTCTGAATCATTCCCATGACTTTGAGGCGTTTTGAAATAGCTTGTTGAGTCACTCCCAATGATCGTGCCAATTCTTCTTGATTTTGACACGAGTCTTGATCAAGTAATGCCTCCAATTCTGCATCTTCGAAAACCTTCTCTCTTCCACCGCTAGACCGGTCTTCGACGTCAAAATCATCGTTCTTGAAGCGTTGAAACTATTCATGACACGTTCTTGCACTAATAGCGGCCTCACCATAAGTATTTGAGAGCATTCGATGAGCCTCAGCCGCAGATTTCTTCATATTGAAGCAGAAAATTACGAGAATTTGGTTCGTGAACTGACATTTTCAATCGAGAATAACTTTATGATGCAGACACAAATCGATTAATGTTTCTATGGGGATTATGTTGACAAATGCCCAAGTTTATTGTATGACGTCTATGATCTATTTATTTCGACCACTACTTACCGCTAAAGCCATCTATAGGAAAACGGCCGAAGCAAAGTTGTACACCTAATACACATTTATGCGTTCGTGCGTGCGTGAGTGTGAAAGTGTGCGTGCGTGCGTGTGCGTGCGTACGTGCGCGCGCGCGCGCGCGTGTGTGTGTGTGTGTGTGTGTGTGTGTGTGTGTGTGGGAGAGGAAAGGGTTAATGGATATGGGAGGCGAGGAAAGTGTTGCAGGAGCACATCGGAATTAGGTGCTTGTAGAGAACGGTGTAAGGTGTGGGATTTCCGGGGATGTATACGGGACTAATCTGTCCCCTTCGTTGGGGGACGAATATAGCCTGAACATCCGATCCCAGTCGATCGGCTCGGGATTCGGTTGAAACGGGAGGGGCGGGAGCTGATCCAAAGGAAGAGGGAGTAAGAATCCTTCTTCGTGAGAAAGAGGGGGAGGGAATCGTTTCTCGAGAAGAGGAGGGGAATAACCGAGGATTTCCTGAATAGCAGGGTCGATGACAAGAGGAGAGGTGAGATCTAACGATTGTGCCTCTGTTGATGAATAGGAGATCTCGGCGAATAGTTCGCCAGTCGGTGTGGCGGCGCAATTGTGGGTGGCCCTGAGGAACGGTTCCGCCTACTCCTCCGGACATAGGAGGTTCGTCCGCGTTTCCTAACGCACTACGAATCGAAGGGTTAAAATTGATGTGTGTTCGTTGGAAATGCGTGTAAATGTATTTAAGTACAATGAATGTGTTTCCATGCGGGGAAACGCGGCGGTGGAAAAAAATAGCGACTTACTATTAGCTGGACCCAAGATATTGGATAGGTTCCAAGGAGATCGGGTAGGTGACGAAGGAGATCCGTCGTCCGCGGAGAGCGTCTGAAGAGCAGTCGCCGTGGCGTACGGCTAACTTCAATTGCGATTTGATTACAAGTTCACACTCGGACGGGATCGCGAACTGGTGTGATTAGCGCGGATTTCAATAATTTCCGCACTGTCCGTGACAATGGGTTAACTCGTAATTGACCGCGAACTTCGCTGACGTGGACCGGGTGATTTGAAATTTCGTACTGATGCTCTGCGCTTTCGCGGGACCTTTATTTATACCCGAAAAAGGGGCGTTGTGCCCTTTGTCTAGGATGCAAAAGTTAGTTGCAATGTCACGCGAGATTTACGATTTTTATAGCGTCCTATCGTTTTTAATCTAAAGTACATCGTTAGAGTAGTTTCGAGAAGAAAAGAAGTGATTTACGTTTTTCCTTAAAGAGCCAAGATTGCTCCAGACGGATGACGAATTCTGTTATTCTCGCGGAAAATACGGCTAGGTAAACAAATGATTACCGTGCACAACTAGGTTTGCGTGCAGGGCTACCATTGTCAGCCGCGAGTCTGATCTTAGATAACGCTACCATGGGAAGTTATCCCATGCATTTTACGATTTTTTAAGCGCGACGTAAAGTCTGTTTTTCTAAGATGAAATTGTTAGTCAGTTTCGGATGACAAAGCCTAGATTTTTACTATTGCATGACTTCGGTGCATTTATAATGTCTTTTGCAATCTTGTTTCTTTTTGGGCCTGCATTAAGGTTGTTATTCCTTCCGGGTTGATTGGCATTTACGAGTTTTCGCGGAGTCTATCCGATCCCTCTTTTCAATTTTGTCAGACCGTTATAACAAGGCTCCGCTCGAGTCTTACAGACGCCAATCATAGTCGCGACGTAGAGCTGAAGAAAAGAATCGTGGCGTCTGTAGGACGTAACACTACTATTAGGTGTTGGAATTAATTCGTAGCGTTTTTAATGAAAGAATGTTATTTATTTCACATGAGCATTAAAAAATACATTAATGAAAGTACTTCCCATCACTTGTAAAACGCTACGAATTAATTCCAACACCTAATAATACCAACCATTGCTGAAATATAAGGGATGCTCATATTACCTGCAATACTCATAATAGTATGTACAAACACGTGTGTTAAATAAAATTTTTAAAGGAGGAGATTCCAGAAAAATTTTAACTGGATCTTGTTCTGAGTGAACAGACCTACATTTAAGGGAAGTAACAATCCATTTGAACACTTGGAGCCTTGCTAAAATCGACTTTGAATAAATTATTGCATCATGTTCAGATCAAAAAGACATATAGCATCACATTTAAAATCCAGATTAAGCTATTTTTGCATCAAATCAAACATGTATTAAAGAAAATCGAAACTTTGATTTAAAAATCGCTTACTAGCGATCTTTAAATCTTAATATTTTTTTAAATAAAAATTTAGGGGTGTTTTTTTGGCATGAAATGGAAACTTTTGAGCTGAAAGGCCATTAAAAAAAAAATTTTTTTTCTTATCAGTCTAATATATATATATATATGTATATTGTACTTTTCATAGATATTATTAATAATGTTTAAGAGACTTACACGATTAAATTTTGAAGCCATCAATGTAAAAAGTTGTCGCGTTTTATTAACACAGTTGAATTTTTATTTTAATTTTCTAATTAAATAGGAGCAGTTTTAAACGTAGCGTTAGCTGATATTTCTTCAAGTTCCTATTTTGCATAAGATTCGAATAAATTTTTGATCAAGTATTATTAAATTCATTTTGCTACGATCTTCAGATCTTATAGATTTAATACTTAAGGAACATTTTTTTACTATACTTCAATAAATATTTCCATTTCCTTTTTAATGTTTTCGCGAAATCTCGCAATGATGTAGGACACGAAGGTCTTAATATCTTCTCCATCGTACCATCGATCTTTTTACGCTTTGAAATGGAGACTAAAGGAGATATATTTTCATATCTAAAAAGATGTAATTAGGAAAAAGAGTTTTAATAAGTAATAAATTGTGAGCAACACATATTATACACATACTCTCTGCTCACATCATCATATATATTTTTCACATTTCGGAAATTGTTCTGAACGTTTCGTTTTAAAGTTTCTTTAAATAATCGTATATTTTCTGCATAATCATCAGCTGATGGTCGTGTCTCTTTGTTTATCAAAATCTATTATGTTTCAACTTTCCTCGTCCAGAACATCCTTTCTTTTATATTTACATGATAAATATCTGTATTTAACAATTAGATAAATATAAATTACACATTATATAATTTACAGTAAGAATCAAATAATACATTATCGAGATAAGCGAAATATTATACGTACATGGTGGTCGTACATTTTCTATGATAAACTTTATCGCAAATATGAATATCCATCAAATTCGTGTTTATCGAGAGAATAATGATGATCTTTTGTATTTGGATTCATGTTAAATTGTTTGAAAAGAAACAGACGTTTTTAAGATAACAATAAAAATGATTGCGTAATCGAAATATGACGAGAACTCCGAAATATAACACGATCGTGACGATCAACTGCAAAATCGATAATTTAGTGCAACTACATTCAGAAGGTATGTACTTATGGTACGGACGTTCATTGTGTAACATGATGATGTGAGCAACAAGTATATGTATAATACGTATTGTGCACACACGCACGCACGCACGCACGCACACACACACACACACACACACACACACACACACACACAGGCACGCACGCACGCACGCACGCATATACACATACTAACACACGAAGCCTTTTGTATGGATTATCATGAATTGAAAAAAATATATAGATTATAAACTAATATTAAAATCTCATAAATTAGAATTCATCTTTGTGGCACAGTAATGACCATTTTGATGAAGCTATTCAAAAAGCCTTTTAAACCGGTTTTACTGCTTCTTATTTTTTCTCTATATACCCTAAAAGTAGAGATATTAATATTATTAACGCAAAATGAGTTATATGGGACATCATCGTAATTGAAAATTAATTTTCAATTTTTGGGACATTTTTTTTCGGGACTTTGCATATCCTCCAAAAAAATAGTTTTCTTTAAAGAAAATTTTTTGTTACGTATTAAAAATATATTTCTTTTATTTAAAAAAAGTTGCAAAATTATATAATACAAACTATTCTTTTAATTCTACTACATGGGCTGAAAAGTCCCGGGATTTTTCAATAGGTGGTGCCACTAGAAAATGAACATGATTCATTTCGAGAGATTCATCTGTCACTAGTTTATGTATGAAGTTTCATGACATTTCGTTCATTCGTTTACAAGCTACAGTCGTTTAAGTGGCGTTACTTTCGCCTTCGTAAAAAAAATGGAAAAACAGGAATATCGCATCTTGATCAAACATTGTTTTTTGATGGGAAAACTTCTGAACAATCATTGAAATGGTTACAGAAATGTTAACCCATATCTGCTCCTTCGAGAACAACAGTTTATCGGTGGTTTAGTGAATTTAAAATGGGTCGTACAAGCACCGAAGACGCACCTCGTTCTGGAAGGCCAAAAGAGGCTACGAATGCAGAAATCGCAAAGTAAGTGCATCGAATCGTTTTGAGTGATCGTAAAGTGAAGTTGCGCGAGTTAACTGAGGCCGTGGGCATCTCAAAAGAACGGGCGGGATACATTTTGCACGATGTTTTGGAGATGAAAAAGCTATCGGCACGATGGGTGCCACGTTTGCTGACCATCGACCAAAAACAGCAGCGCGTTGATGATTCAATGGCCGGTTTGGCGTTGTTGCAGCGTAATCGAGCGGACTTTTTTCGAGGTTTTGTGACGTGGATCCATTACCATACGCCTGAGTCCAATAGGCAGTCTGCAGAGTGACCGAAAAGCCACGAAAGCCGACCAAAAGACCAACGCTCGGCCGGGAAGGTTATGGCCTCCGTTTTTTGGGATGCGCATGGCATAATCTTCATCGATTACCTGCAGAAGGGAAGAATAAGTTACGGGAGAGTATTATGCAGCGTTATTGGACAAACTGAACGACGAAATAAAGAAAAAATGGCCCCATATGGCGAAGAAAAAAGTTCTGTACCATCACGATAACGCACCGTCACACACGTCCTTGAAAGCGATGGTCAAATTGGACCAATTACGATTCGAATTGGTTGCTCACCCACCGTATTCTCCAGACTTGGCCCCCAGCCACTATTATCTGTTCCCAAACCTCAAGCGGTGACTCCAGGGAAAGAGATTCACATCAAATGAGAAAGTCATCGCGGAAACCGAGGCGTATTTCGAAGGCCTGGACGTTTTGTACTACAGAAAGGGCATCGAAATGTTGGAAAATCGCTATACCAAGTGTATCGCCCTCGAAGGCATGTTGAAATATGTGCATATGTTGAAAAATAAATATAACTTTACCCATAAAACGCTTGTTTTCATTTAAAATCCCGAGACTTTTCAGCCCATGTAGTATAAGCAAGAAATAACAAACAACTTCTTCAAATCCAAAAAAATCGAGTTAATGTCAATAAATAACAAATAAATAACAATTTTACCCATTTGTGATGTCACAGTGACAAATTTTGCATTCCATAAATATTATTTATGCATTTCATCTCAATACATAATTATTATGTAGTAATCATGTCGCCGTTTCGTATTTAAATCATATCACTGTTATGTAACTACTATACGTAAAATGGAACAACTTTGAGAACATTCTCCGTAAATTCACATTATTTTTGACATAATTATTGTTACGAGTAAAAAAATTAAAACAATGTATGAGTTACGTGTTTGAGATATTATATATCTGTATGTGTGCTGAGGTGAATCATAGCGGTATATTTGCAAAATTAAATTTAGAAAGAAATTGTTCAGTAATTAGGAAAAATATTTCAACTATTTAAAAATATATAATTGTGCATAAAGGAATATCAAATTAATTTATACATGTGCTTATAAAAATGCATAATTGGGGCGAAATAAAAGCATGATTCTACTTAGGATTTTTTTAAACTTTTTTAATATAATATTGATTGTAATAGAGAAGCATTGCAACATTTAATTTCTTAAAGACATTACATAAATTCATTTGACTGTACCCATTTGTATAATAAAAAATAGCAAGTTATTTTAATTTTTATCAAAAATTCATCATTTTGTAATTCGGCCTTTATTCCGCCTATCCCCTTAATTCTTCCTAAATTATGATGCAGAAATATTACAACACAAAATTTACTTTCAGCGTGGCAAAATTTTAAGTAAATAATTGTATATATATGCTATGTTATGTATGTATATTTATAATATCATATTATGCAATTTCCATAATTTGTTCATTGCGACATTGAATTATAAAATGATTAAAAGTTGGAATTCATATAAAATTTATTATTCAGATTAAAAATAGATCTCAATTCTCAATTATTTTCGAAAAGTATATACATTTTTTTGAGATACTTAGAAATAATAAAATAAAACCTATCTGACAACTGATGATATTCGAAAAATCGAAAAATTTTTTTATTATGTAACTGAATTATAATATTAGTCGAATTAATCGAATATCCGTATTTTCAAATCGAACTACAAACAGCGTAATAGATACGTATGTACGTATACCTTCGAGATTATTTTTATTCAGACGCAACAATAATTCATGTTCCCTGATCCTAATATCCATTTTTTCTTCTTGCGGGAAAGAGAGAGAATGAAATTTATATAAGTCCAATAATTAAGTGAAGTTTCTTCACAGGTATGGTTTCAAAACAGACGGGCAAAGTGGAGAAAGCAAGCACGGTTACAATTGCTGCAGGATGCGTGGAGAATGCGATGCTTGGGTTTAGGAAGCGCTACGCCGCTGCTTCTCGGCCGATCATCTACTGGTGGTCTTGA
This sequence comes from Acromyrmex echinatior, assembly GCF_024713525.1. Classification (NCBI taxonomy): domain Eukaryota; kingdom Metazoa; phylum Arthropoda; class Insecta; order Hymenoptera; family Formicidae; genus Acromyrmex; species Acromyrmex echinatior. The sequence goes on from NC_141860.1 coordinate 1,512,434, forward strand.
GAGGACTAGCGACGCGTCCTCAACTTCTCCGTCATCCTCAGCTCTTACGGGCTCGCCGAATACGACTGACAAGTTACCTGAGATTGGCAATCCCGTATCGGTCTGCAGAGATTTTCGAATCTTGTCTTCACTGTCACCTGGGTAAGCATTTTGAATACAGAAACATATTTTTGATAGGTATACAGGGTGATCCAAAACAACCCGGGTATTCGAAAAAATGTATTTCTGACCTAATTCTAAGATGATTTTTCCCTGATGAAAATTTTATCCGAAGCTTAGTTTTCAAATTACAAGAAGAAATAATTAGTGTATCACGGACCGCGTAGAAGAAACGAACAGGAGCAGCGCTCACGGTTAAACGCAGATAGAGCTCTTATAATCAGAGTTTGATGAAAACGGACAACTTCTGATTGGTTCTCAACTTTAATCCACTCGATATTCTTCAGATAACTTCGTACATTGTCAAAGAACGAGTGCAAAGAAAAGAAAGAAATAGATAAACAAGCAGATGAGTAAAATCTGTGTCAAAGAGGTTAGAAATCTTTTCGAAATCTCGGATAAAGAGAAAATTAACAAATTACAATTGCACAATTCGACCAATTGATCAACTCGATTGATTTATTCAGATATTGTCGTCATGTATTGCCTGTCACGTATTCTAATACTTTTTAGACATGCGTTCATATGAGAAAGCAATCTGTTATCTTTTTCTATCCGCCATTTTTGGTCCACATTCGCCACACTTTGATTATAGGATTTCTAGACACGGATACTTTACGCGCGAGGTACAGATCGGACGCATTCACACGTTTATAAAAACATATTCTCTCTTTCTCCTTTGTCAGATCATCTCTTTGTCTTTCACATACTTTAAATATGCTAATTTCATTCAATTATAAATTAGAATAATGAAATTGAAATGAACCTTGAATTCTTCGAATATCGGATTGTTTTTTAATTACACTGATAAAATTATTAGAGAAATGTTGTAAAAGAACAAAATTAAATAATAATTACGTACGATAAGCGTTAAAATTATTGATATACAAATCATACAATTATTTCAGTACGTCGAATTCTAAAAGCGTTTCTTACAATTTGATGTAAATACCTGAAATACCTGTTAAATTTTTAATTAAAGTATGTTTGTGACATAAATACTATGCTGTGTTGTTGTTTACGAACTCACAAACGTGTTTCTTTCTTTGTGTGATTTTCAATAAATAATCGATCGTTTGTAATTGTTAGTAATTAACTGATAAATCAATTAATAAATTCCTTGTCAAGTGTAATCGAAATGTATCAATGTTGAAATGTGACACAATTTATAAAAGAAAAATCTCATCGTGGAAAAATGTGACTTGATACGTACTTAAAGGGTAATTGATATTTGATAAAAGTGAATTTACAGTAAACAGTTGTATCTAGTACCGCTATTACGTGCATCCAAACTTATTCCTCCGTCTGTTTCAAGAAGTTAGAGCAAAATAGAATCATTGAACATCTATAAGGTAATAACAATTTTATAATTAAGATAATAATAAGCTTTTGAAGTGTGTTTGTTGTAAACATTTATAACTTTTTGACAAAGCGCGATCGCGATTCTCATAAAACTTATTAAATAATAAATGCTACGAGCGCTATAGCGCAGATAAAATTGATAGAGAAATTAGTAAATATTCCCTTTTACACAGTCAACCTCCGAGTGACCTTGACTTTGACTTTGATCTTCAAGAAGGTCAAGGTCATTGACCTTTTCCGTCGCTTGTTATTCATTAAAAAGTTATTAATGAAAACGTTTTTATGAATAATAAGTAATTTTTGAACACATGGTATATATTTCAGCAATATATAATAGTATGAGTTTTGCTCCATGTAAGTTGATATTTGTACGTTCGTATTAGGAATTTGAAAATAATAATATTGGAAAGGAAACATTGTTATTTTAATATATTATAAGTCCTTTGTCTGACTTGATAGAGCAAAGATATTGCTCCACGATTTTCTTCATTTAACTTACAATTATGAAGATCTTCTAAACTATTTATCTACCATTTAGATTTGATTAGGGTTAGGTTAGATTTATATTATATATTCATGAATATATGATAACCTAACCCTAACCTATCCCACGTCCTCCCTGCTTGGGGGCATTTTTCGATGAAAAATCGTGCAAAGCGATTTTAATTGTTATATTTTTTGTTATTTTCCAGTTATTAGCTCAATGGATGAGACAAGAAAACTGGTATGCTTGGTGGTCATGGCATGATAGTGAAAGTTGATGAAGCAAAAGTTGGAGAAAATATAATGGAGGACGGGTAATTGGTGGGAAATGGATTTTTGGTGCTATCGAACGTAATAGTAAATCTTTTTTTATTGTTCCTGTGAAAGATCGTACTGTACAAACGTTAACGAGAATATTTCAGAAACGTATTTCGCACCAGACAGTATAATTTATAGTGATTTGTGGAAATAATATGTACCTTTAAAAGAACTTGATGTGCATCAGACCGTTAATCACTCTATTAATTATGTTAACCCTGAATCTGATATACGTACACAAAATATTAAGCGATTATGGCGTGATATGCCTTCTGCTTTATCACGATTTAGTGTACAAGAAGTACACTACAAACATTATTTAACAGAATTTATTTTTAAAAAATAATATGATTTTAATGACAGAATACCGCAATTTTTTAAATTAATGACTTTTTTATATTCATTAAATTATGTATTGTCAAATAATAAATAAAATGTTATACATTCATATTGGAATATGTATGTTGTGTTGAAAAAGTGTCCTATTCATAAAAACGTTTTCATTAATAACCTTTTAATGAATAAGAAGCTACGGAAAAGATCAATGACCTTGACCTTCTTGGGGATTAAGGTCGCTCGGAGGTCGTTTGGTTCTGGCTGTATAAAGGGGAACATTTACCCAATTAAGTCTAATAAATATTTCGTTAACTCGAATTATAAGAAAAGCTCTTAGAATTCGTGGTACTGAAATAATTGTATGATTTGTATGTCAATACTGGTTTAATAATACTTACACATAATTATTATCTAATTTGGCTTTTTTACGTTTCTAATAAATTTATCAATGTAATTAAAAAACAATCCGATACTCAAAGAGTACAATATTCATTTCAGTCTCATTATTCTTAATTCATAATTGAACGAAATTAACATATTTAAAATTTATAAAAGACAAAGAAATAGCATGACAGAGGGGAAAGATGAGAACGATATTATTTTTATAAACGTGTAAACCTTGACGGAAAAATTTCTATGTCAAAGTGCGCCAAAAAGTACGCCTTTCTATAACTGTGGTGTAGAATCGTGTTGTTAAACAGAAATAACTACGCGAGATACGTAAATAATTATTACTTCCTGAACGTTTCTATGTCGAACTACGCCAAATTAATTTTTATTCTTCCGTAGTATTTCAAGAAAGTATGTAATTCTTCGCTTTTTTACGCGGAATTACACTTTATAGTCTGATAATTGGGCACAGAAATAACAGCACTCAGAAAAATTTTATCACAACAAAAATTTTTTGCGATAACAAAATTTGTTTGTCAATATATAATCAATATATGATCATGACTTTTTATTTTATTGGCAGTTTTAAATTATTTTGTTGATTTGAATTTTGTTGTTGTAACTTACATTTTGTTGCAACAACAAAATTTGATTTTCTATTCTGACCGATTTGGTTGAAAATAATTGAGGTTTGTTGTCATAACAAAATGTTTTGAAAAAAAATTCTTCGATTTGAATGTCATTTCTTTGATCTAAACATAACTTCCTTAAATTAAATAATTTTTTTTATTTGATTTCATAAAATAATGTTTCAATAAAAAAAATGACGTTCAAATCAAAGAAATTTTTTCTTTAACCATACAGCAAAACAACATTTCTTTAAATCGAAGAAACTTTTCTCGAGGTGTATAATAATATAGGGTGGGCCATCTATTGGTACGTTTTTGAATTTCGTCGTATGGCAACACCGAACGAGCTACAGACCCGAAATTTTGACAGTTTATTAGTCATACCGTCCGCGGCACGAAACAACATGTTTTCTCTTGAAGAGCGTTTTGAAATTTTAAAAACTTATTTTCAAAGTCAGTGCTGTGTCGCCGAAACTGTACGAATTTTGAAAAGAAATATGGAGCACCGAAGGAGCTATACGCAAATTGGTGAGGAAAGTTCGTGAGAAAGGGATGTTAGTGGATGACAGAAGTGGTCCCAGAGCTCGGACAGTGCGCACACCCGAGAATATTGAGGCTGTGGCCCAAAGTGTGAGACAATTCCAGCTTTGAAAAACAATAGTCCAAAATGTCATTAATAATTGGGGTGACCGAATGGCATACTGTAAGGCCAGTAGAGGGAGCCACATGAACGAAATCGTTTTTCATTCTTGACGCGGATACTTTTAGCTTCACAACAAAAAAAAAATTAATAAAAAATATCAATGTATGCTCATTTGATCGCATTTTTAAAAACGTACCAATAGATGGCCCACCCTGTACAATTGCTGTTTTATAATGTCTTAATCTTTTACATGATCATTCGATGAAATTTATCGGATCCGAATTTCATGAGCGGTAATGTACATGTAGAAAAATACAATATCTAGTGCTAAGAGGGGACGCAATTTTTATTCTTCTTTGTTTGAGTAACGATTATCTTTACAAAGAATATTTTCTTGATAATATAATTTTAAAATACACTTATTATTTACTTGAAACAAGTAATATTTAGTGTGTGTGTGTATGTGTGTGTGTGTGTGGTGTGTGGTGTGTGGTGTGTGTGTGTGTGTGTGTGTGTGTCTGTGTGTGTAACATTTTTCTTTATGTACATGTGCATGCTTTAGAATGAACTGAACTGAGTTTTCGAAGAGTTCTTAATCATTTCCCAATTTTCAAGATATTATTTCTAAAGCGCCGAATATCCGCCATCATTAGCTTGGCGCGCGGGGAATGGGAAGCAGCCGCGAGCCACTAAACTCGAACGGCGCGCCTGCCAGGCTATTCCCGCTCCTTGCGACCCCGCCGGCGCGCTATGCGATCAGTGGAGACGGTAGGCTATTCTTCCGACAGTAGTAGGCCGGATGAACGCACGTATTCGCTTTTAAACATTAATTTCTCGTTAACTATTGCGTAACTGCAAAATATAGATGACTTTTCGACTCAGTTCGATTCACTCTACTCTGTTCATGATGGGTGATGAAATATAATATGTTAAAATCACCCTGTATATATATATATATATATATATATATATATATATATATATATATATATATATATATCTTCTAAAAATCTATTTTGAACATCTTAAATAAATATTTCATCTTTTATTAATATACATACACATACACATAGGCAAGAAGTGTAAATCCGCATCGTGCAACTTCCACGCGATGTACCTTGAGTAAAACTAATTCCGGTGTTATTGTAACTTTTAAATCTCATAACTGGAGATTTATTTAATGAAAAAAAGAACTTTATAATAATGTTTTGGAAAGCTCTTGAAATAAGCTACAAGAATATATAATGGGGGATTTAATTTAAATAAATTCAATTTGACCTTCATACGATCTTATAGACTCTACTCAAAGTCGAACTCTTATTACTATTAGATATTTTTAAATCGTATAATTTTATTTCTTACGTATTTTTTACTTTATAGAGTTGATCATTTTTTATATCTTCCACCATTTCCGAACTTTCTGTATGAACCCTGACGATCAAAAGGGATATTACGCGTCGACTACTGTCTTCTGTCATTGGCCTCTCAATAATAGATTTTCAATATTAGAGCAAATGACATGATTGAAGGAACAATGACAAAAAATGGCGCCCGGCGTCTATTCCACGCCACGGTTAAACGATCTGTCAATATCGACACTGATTTTTTAAATCACTAATCTCAGGAAACAGAAACATCTGCTGCAGAAAACAAAGAATATTTTGTTTTTTACTGTGAGTTTACAAATCTTGAAGAACATAAATTAGAGCAGAAAGGCTATCTTCAAATTGATTTAGGTTACTTTGCACACAATCGCCAAAACTATTAATAGTATTAATATCATTCTATATTGTTACCTTGTGCAATGTTTCGTCGTCAAACAGGTTCCATTTTACAAGTAATTTCCTTTGCAGTGTCTATTGTTGATCTTCTATCACATTTCACACACTTGCCACTATATTGAAAAATTGAGGCGCATCGTCACGGTGAGATCCAATGTGGTCCAATAATAGAGCTTATACTACTGGAGGAGGAATACGGACGAGCTGTGAGCAAGACTGAGAGACAGAAGATGTATTTCTGTTCTCTTCTATTCTCTTTTGGCACATGGGCAGAAAGAAAAAAAGTTACTAAGCAGAAATATATCTTTCTATCCTCTTTTATCGAAAGAAGAAAAGTTACTGAGCAGGAATATATATCTGACAGAAATATACATCTTTTGTCTCTCAGTCTTGCTTACACTTTCCACTCAATGCTTGGATAGGCCATTTCCCTTCTAGTAGTATATGATCTATGGGCCCGACGAATCCGATCCAGTCTGATCGCATCGGCGCGTTGCGCGGCTCGCTTACTTCGCGCATGCATATAATTCAAATTTTTTTGCCACAATAAAATTTGTTTGTTAGCACAATACACTCAAAAAAAATATTTTGCACTGTGAACAAAACAAAAGTAACGAATTTGTTTTCCTAACAAAAGTTTTTATTGAAAGAACAAAATAATTTATTAAATATATTAACAAAACGAATTTATTGATAGAATTAAAACATTTTTCTGAGTGTACGCCAATCTATTCGGTTGCACAAAAAAATCGTTTCCTGAAGTAAGTGTTACTATGCCAAAGTACAATATTTACCTTTTAATTTTTAGTTTATGAAATACGCCATTCCACGCCATTATACGCGAAATTACTCTTGCTTATCCGTGAGCATTATGCATGTTAGCCAACAGAGAGTCATGCGAAGATGCATAAATTCGTAAATAAGAATCACCTAGAAGTGAATAAGGAGCGCAGCATTTCGCATATGAAATGAACTTTAACCCTTACGAAAAAATACTCAATTTGGGGCGTTAAACACTCAAAAGGAACACTCAAATTTGGGTATTAAGCACTTTAAAAAACGTTCAAATTTGGGACCGTCAACTGAAGGTTACATTCAATTAAAGATTAACGCCCAAAGAAAATCATTAAAATAAATGACTTATTATATAAAATTAATTAAATCTGTTTTATTCCTAAAATAATATTATTAATTTGCAACATTTTCCGAAATACATGTGACAAAATTATAATTAAAAAAAACGCTCTCTCTCTCTCATTTGAAAATTAATTTCCTTATTTTTCTAAGCGGTCACCCATCCAATATCATACTCCATCCATCGATGCTTCCACCACTGCAATCGTATGAGAACTGCTGCTTCGATAATTCAAGAACACTGAACGTTATATAATTGTGATATATCTCAATAGGACTTCAACATCTTTAGGACTGCGTGAACATCTTTTTGACAAACTTTATCTGCATTTGGAAACATCATCTGGATGTCCCTGTGTTTTATATTATCCTTGTTTCACATTGGACAATAAGAATAAAATGATGGGGGCAGTCGGTTGATGTTTCTGAACGCAGCCTAGATAAAGTTTGTCAAAAAAATGTTTCATGCGTATAGTATTAAAATATAATTCTTTTATAAATGAATCTGACGGCGCATCTATATTCAACATTTCAGCGTTCATTCTCAATCATAAAGATTAACATTCAAGTGACATTTACATTCAATTTTGAAAATGAAACATTATTAAGCCGTAAGATTTACACTCATCTATTGAGTGTCATGAGTAAACCGCGATTGGGTGTTACCATCAAATTCGGTGTATAGTATGGTGTATACACCAAACTATTCACCGAATTTAATGGTCACACCCAACTGACACTCAACATTGATGCTCTACGCTTAACTGACACTCAATATTGAGTGTCTACATCATGGCAACACCGAATATTCATGGTTACATTCAACCAACATTCAACATTGATGCTTGTTGGCGATCTTGCTGCGTGCAGGATGAATTTGTGATGGCACGGCCATGCGATCACCGTTCCAAGCGTTCCATTTCCCGCCGTATGATTGCTTCGAGGGCACTTGGTCGAGAAAAATGAGATTTTCCCTTCTTTCCAAACTTTATTTAAACCTCAAATGCGGGCAAACGTGTTTCACAGTAGATGAGGAAAGGATCTCAACGGTGCGGTAGTGCGAAAAAACTATTCAGCGCGAGGCGAGACACGTGCTGTCGACGAAACAATCAGAGCGGCCATTACGATCTGTACCGGATCGATTACGCGCGACGCATACGTCGCTTAACAATCGATATCTCGGGGATTGATCAATTCTTCATCGGGCGATATGACTAGACACCATAAACGATAGGGGTACCGAACAATGCTCAACGCTTAACTGACACTCAATATTAAATATCTATACCAAGACAACACCGAATATTCATGGTCACACTGAACCGACATCCAACAATAATGTCCAACTCTCAACTGACACCCAATGTTGACGATCAAACCTCAACATACACCCAATATTAACAGTCAACATTGAATTTTGATGATACTTGAATGAATTTTGATGAGGGTGCAAGTCAATAAGTTCTTAGAAAATCTGTCAGAGGGCACTCGCAGTGTCACATAACTTTTTGACAAGTAACATCTTTCAGCTGATTCCTGTCAAATTTTGAGCAGAATTCATCGCGTGATTTCATTTTTGTAGATGATTAAAGCGAACAACCTTTCTATTTTTTGCAAAATAGAAAAAAACGAGTTTCGTGCAGTGATCAAGTATCTATATATGAAAGGTTGAACGCCAAAATAAATCAAAGCCGAGTTGGCTAATGTTCATAGTACATTTGCACCACCATTTACGATTATACAATTGGATGAATAAATTTAAACGTGGTCGTACATCCACATGTGATGCACCTCATTCGGGACGTCCAATTGAGGCTGCTACGTTAGAAATCATCGATAAAGTCTATTAGTAGATATTGTTTTGACTGATCAAGTGAAAGTGCACGAGCTTGTTAAGACCACAGGCATATCACATGGCACAGTGATTTCAATTTTACATGAACAATTGGGTATGAAAAAGTTATCGGCAAGATGGGTGTCACGTTTGCTCATTGTGGACCATGAGCGCGACCGTATGACGATTTAAAAAATAATGTTTGGAAATGTTTCAATGTAATCCAGATGAATTTCTGCGTTGATTCATTACTGTGGACAAAACATTACTGTGGATCCATTACTTCACACCCGAGACGAAAGAACAGTCAAAACAATGGACTTCATCGAGTGAACCAGCTCCGAAGAAGGCGAAGACAGTGAAAAAGGTGATGGCCACAGTTTTTTGGAATGCACGCGGTATAATTCATATCGATTACCTTCTGTCGAAGCAAACGATCAATGGCGATTACGACGCAGCCTTATTGGACTGTTTCAATAACATTTTAAAGAAAAAAATGTTCCCATTTGGCGAAGAAGAAAGTGCTCTTCCATCTAGACAATGCACGAGATCACATGTGCCCGACAAATTGACGGCCGATGGCCAAATTCAACGAATTCCGTTATGAATTACTTCTCCATCCAGCATCTTCACCAGATTTAGACCCCTGCGACTATTTCCTATTTCCAAATCTAAAGAAATGATTCGGAAGAAAAAGATTTACCAGAGAGAGTAGCTCATCGCCGAAATGGAGGCTTATTTTGAAAGGTTAGATAAATCATTTTATTCGGACGGCTTGAAAAAGTTGGAGAATTGTTGAATCAAGTGTATCGAGCTGAAAGGATATTATGTTGAGAAATAAAAATGAATCGATACAAAAATGTGTTTTACTATGTTTTTCTAAAAACTTATTGACTTACCCTTGTAAACATTTAAATTTAACACATATAAAAAATAAGAGCATAAAAACCACAGCACAAGTTATAGTTTGTGATATATAATTATTATTACATTAATTAAAACATTAAACGTTTCGGCCACAATCTGACCATCTTCAGTAATTCAATAATATTCTTAAAACGCAGAGTTACATCTAGTTGACATTAAATTCAACAGTCGAGAGTTGTAATTAAATAAACATGTTCTTATGTATGTGAAGATGTTTCATGCAGTAATGTTACACCGTCAATTGTCATATCAAGAAAAGTGTAGAATAAGAATTTCCAGATTCTAAATAAAATTGTATATATTAAAATCTTCTAGTCGGAATATAAAGAAATAGAATCATTACCTGTTTTACAGCAAAAAAACCAAACGATGAATCTCGAATATTTCTTTTACACAGTTAGAATTTTATCATGACATTATGTGTTGTTATTTGTCCTATCATATATTTTACCACTATTTATATATCTGAGTCAAAATTTTTAGAAAGTTCTAGAATTGTTTATTAACAGAAAGAGACATCCTTTTTTAGAAGAGGAAAATAAACCTCAGGCAAACCTTCCGTGTCACTTTGCTTATTGATAACACTTGTTTGTCTTTTTATATGTATCATTTCCGAAATTCTTCTTTTCGCTAAAGATTGTTCTCTATCTAAAATTCTTATATTATCCCAATCTAATTCATGCATCTCATTCATACGGTGACGTGAAACCACAGAAATTTCGGAAGAAGGTTTTCTTATATCAGCCTTATGTTCTTTAATCCGAGTTTTTAATTTCCTTTTGGTTTGGCCAACATAAGACGATTCACAGTTTAAGCAATTAATTTTATAAACTACTCCGCATTGGTCATCTTTAGGCAAAGAATACACGGAAGGTGACACGAAAGGTTTGCCTGAGGTTTATTTTCCTCTTCTAAAAAAGGATGTTTCTTTCTGTTAATAAACAATTCTAGAACTTTCTAAAAATTTTGACTCAGATATATAAATAGTGGTAAAATATATGATAGGACAAATAACAACACATAATGTCACGACAAAATTCTAACTGTGTAAAAGAAATATTCGAGATTCATCGTTTGGTTTTTTTGCTGTAAAACAGGTAATGATTCTATTTCTTTATATTTCTTATATTCCGACTAGAAGATTTTAATATATACAATTTTATTTAGAATCTGGAAATTCTTATTCTACACTTTTCTTGATATGACAATTGACGGTGTAACATTACTGCATGAAGCATCTTCACATACATAAGAACATGTTTATTTAATTACAACTCTCGACTGTTGAATTTAATGTCAACTAGATGTAACTCTGCGTTTTAAGAATATTATTGAATTACTGAAGATGGTCAGATTGTGGCCGAAACGTTTAATGTTTTAATTAATGTAATAATAATTATATATCACAAACTATAACTTGTGCTGTGGTTTTTATGCTCTTATTTTTTATATGTGTTAATATTAGAACCACGTTAGTTTCAAGATATTATTTAAATTTAACACTCAAAATTGAAGGTTTTTTTCATAATGGAAAGTTGGGCTTTAATATTAAAGTACCCATACTATGGTATGAATCAGCTTACTTTGGCATAAAAGTCAGAATTTTACGCCAAACTACTTCCAAACTGCGTATTTAAGAACAGTTTTTGGTGTATTTAGAAATAGTTTTTGGCGTACTTTGGCAAAGAAATTTTTCTGCCAAGGAATGCGTCCGATTTGTATGCGCCTAAAGCACTCACATCTGACCGTGAATGCCGCATCTGGCTGTCTCCTCTACGCGACCCATAATATTTCTCCTTGTAATTTGAAAACTAAGCTTTAGATAAATTTTCCGTAAAAGAAAAACCGTCTTAGAATTAGGTCAGGAATACGTTTTTTCAGGGATACTTGGATTATTCTGGATTATCTTCTACAATTAATAATAATAATAACAGTAATATTTTTATATATTATAATATATTGATAAGTAATTAGTATTAACACAGACCAATGTTTTAAGACTTTCTTTCTGTTGTTTGAATAAAAAATACCATTTCTAATGTATCTTTGCGAGCTAAATATGAAGCCAACTGTGAAATTGCTCTATCACGTTAGATTTTTGAGAAAAGTGAAGTTAAAAGTGTAAAAATTAACGTTTTTTGATATATTTGTGATTTTTTTATTAGCAAAGTAAATTTTTTTTCTATTTTCGTTTACGCCAACTTAAAGCGTCAACTTTTATCTTTAAAATATATTTTTTTTTAATATCGTACGTTTTTTTCCACCAAATTAATCTCTGTATAGTCACACCAAGAAAAATGTTATGCTAAAAATGTTTTTGAAGAAAAAGTTTTAAAAACTACGTAATTATTTTAGTAACAAGGTTTTTAAGATCACCAAATACGAATCTGAAGTCAGATTTTCGAAATTCAAAATAGCGGATTTAAAATGGCGGATCCAATATGGCGGACCAAACATTTGTCATCGCAAAGATTTGTCATTTGCGCTTTAATTTAATTGAAAAAAATAATGTTCACAATATTAATTTCGGAATTTCAAACATTTATAAAAAAATTTTTAATTATATTAAGTAAAAAAATTCACTAGGTTGCGAAGGTCCCACATTCTGTTTTTTATATCTGTAGATTATTTAAACCTAAAAGGAACAATTTTATAATTCTTCTATGTTTCCTAGAAAGCACCACATGGGGGCAATCTTAATCGCTTTTTAATTTTTTTATTGATTTTATTGTTTTTTTAAATTTCAAATAAATCTAAAGAAATTTAAAAAACAATAAAATCAATAAAATTATTATAAAAAAAAATTTAAAAAATATGAAAGGAGGAGGACTATCAAGGTAAACTGCCTCCACGTGATGCTTTCTAGGAAACAGAAGAAAGAATTGTAAAATTGTTCCTTTTAGGTTCTAAATAGTCTACAGATATAAAAAACAGAATGCAGGACATTCTGAGCCGTTAACAATTTTTATACTTAACATAATTTTAAATTTTTTACAAATGTTTAAAATTTTGAAATTAATATTGTGAATAACATTTTTTAAATTAAGTTAAAACACAAATGACAAAATTATTGCGATGACAAATTTTTGGTTTGCCATATTGGATTTACCATATTGGATCCGCCATTTTGAATTTTGAAAAACTGATTTCACATTCAGATTTAGTGTCAAAAACCTTGTTACTAAAATTATCACGCAGTTTTTAAAACATTTTCTTCAAAAACGTTTTTGACACAAAATATTTTTCTTGGTGTGACTATGCAGAGATTAATTCGGTGAAAAAAAACATATGTTAAAAAAATCATATTTTAAAGATAAAAGTTCACACTTTAAGCATTTTACGATGGCGTAAACGAAAGTAGAGAAAAAAATTTCCTTTGCTAACAAAAAAATCAATTCCTTTGCTCACAAAAAAACATTAATTTTGACACCTTTAATCATTTTTCTCAAAAACTTGATGTGATAGAACAATTTCATTGATGGATTCGTATTCAGCGCGCAAAAATACATCGGAAATATCTATATTATTCAAATAACAGAAATCACGTCGGCCAGTGTAATTTATTAGACTGGAAGACCACCAATATTGACGTACCCAAATAACATTAAATATTCACAAATTAAAAAATACGATTTGTATTTCCAAAGTGCCGAATATTCTAGAACAGTAAAAAAATTGTCACAGAATCTGCAAATGTCGATGAAATATTCACAATATTGTATGAATACTTCTTGTATATATCATGAAAGTCGCGAGCGAGCGAGCAGTATACATCTTTGCCGACAGAGGACCGCGATAGAGAGCATTTACTTGACAATAAACAAGAATAATCTGGGAGAAAATATAAAGAGTCCTAAGGCTAAAATTGAATTTCAAGGTGAAAACACATGAACTGTGTTCTTCAAAGTTCAATTTTATTTAAAAAGTGATTTAAGGATAATCGGACCTAGAATTGCTGGAAGAATTAAAATTTTGCGGAATATATATGGAATATTCTCGGAATATGTAACGACAAATGGAATTTTTAATGAAATTTTTATTTGAATGTTGTTTTACATTCCATAAACATTTCAGGATATCCCAAAATATTCTTTAAATGTTTTTTTGGAAATTTTAGGAATACCTTTTACGAATATTTCAGGAATATTTAGTGTTAGCTAAAAAAACCACAATATTTTTTTTAAATAAAAAAACTAATACAATAATAAAATTTTAAAAACATAAATGCGAACTAGAAGATATCTTTACAGAAATTATGCATTTCGCTGATTATCTCCGTGTCCAAATTCATTCTTATAATGCCAACTACTGTATCTGACTACTCCTTGCCCTGATGAAGCGAACGGCAATGTTCACGAAATGTTGACATTGTAAGAATGGATTTAGACGCGGAAATAATTCGCGAAACATATAATTTTTGTATATCTCAAATCCATTTACGACATGTTTTTCAGAATCGAATTTTGTAGTTATTTGTAGTGACTTATTGATTACACTGATCGACGTAATTTTTGCTGTTTGAATAAAAGATACCATTTTCAATGTATTTTCGCGCGCTCAACACGAATCCGGCAATGAAATTGCTCTATCGCATCAGGTTTTTGCGAAAAAGTGAAGTTAAAAGTGTCAAAATTGACATTTTTTAACATATTTGTGATTTTTTTGTTAGCAAAGTAAATTTTTTTCTACTTTCATTTACGGCATCTTAAAGTGCCAACTTTTATTTTTAATATATATTTTTTTAACGCCGTACGTTTTTTTCACCGAGATAATCTTTGCGTAGTAACACAGAAAAATGTTTTGTGCCAAAAATGATTTTGAAGAAAAAGTTTTAAGAATTGTGTAATGATTTTAATCATTGCACATTTCTTCGAAATTTAAAATGGAAGATCCAATATGACGGAAAAATTTGTTTTCGCAAAAAAATTTTTATCACTAAAATTTATCATTTGCGCCTTAATTTAATTTAAAAAATATTGTTAACAATATTAATTTTGGAATTTTAAATATTTGTAAAAGAATTTCAAATTTAAATTAAGTAAAAGAATTGTTAACTGGACCGAGAAGGTCCTGCATTCTGTTTTTTATGTCTATAGACCATTTAGCTATAAAAAGAGCAATTTTACAATCTTTCTATGTTTCCCAGAGTGCAACACATGGCAATCTACATTATATTCCTTTTTTTTATTTTTTTTCATTGTTTTTATTTTTTTTATTGTTTTTATTATCTACATTATTTTTATTGCTTTTTAAATTTCAGATTTATAATTTTACATATATGAATTTTTTTATTTTTTCTCTTAAATTATAGTAACTACAGTATTGTAAATGTTATTTAACTTTATTAGGGCTTTAGTTATATATTATCAAAGCAGCGTCTCATACGCTTTTTTTTATGAAGTTCTGCCGATTCTTTACGCTTAAGACATCAGTGTCAAGGGGAATGAGTCAAGGGGAACAAAAAGTATTACACCATTTTGAAATATTCGCTATAGTTTTCGAATTAATAAAGAAAACGTCTAAGCCGCGCCGCACGAATTTAGTAGCATAACCTATCGCGCCTCACTCCATAGCAACGGTGCGCAGGGAGGAAGGATAAGGATAGTGGCGTGGCTTTACCGCAAATTGGCTTAGACGTTTCCTTTTTTAATTCGAAAACTATAGCGGATATATCAAAATGATGTTTTTGTTCGGATATATCAAAAGACTTTTTTGTTCTCTTTGACCTATTCACTGTTGATGTCTTAAGTGTGAGAAACCGGAAAAACTTCATAAAAGAAATCGTATGAGACGCTGTTTTTACAATATATAATTAAAGCCCTAATAAAATTAAATAACACTTACAATACTTTAGTTATTGTAATTTAAGAAAAAAGATAAAATTCATATATATAAAATCATAAATATGAAGAAATTTAAAAAACAATAAAAATAATGTAGATAATAAAAACAATAAAAAATTAAAAACAATGAAAGAAATAAAAATAAAAAAATATAAAATAAAAAAAAAGGATTAATGTAGACTGCCTCCACGTGGTATACTTTGGAAAAATAGAAAGATTGTAAAATTGCTCTTTTTATGGCTAAATGATCTATAGATATAAAAAAAAACAGAATTTAGAACCTTCTTTGCCCAGTTAACAATTTTTTTACTTAATTTAAATTTGAAATTCTTTTACAAAATTTGGAATTTAAAATTCCAAAATTAATGTTGTAAACAATATTTTTAAAATTAAATTAAAATGCATATAACAAATTTTAGTGATAAAAATTTTTTTGCGAAAACAAATTTTTCCGCCATATTGGATTCTTCATTTTGAATTTCAAAAATTTGACTTCAGATTCGGATTTAGTGACCTTAAAAACCTTACTATTATAATCATCACACAATTCTTAAAACTTTTTCTTCAAAAACATTTTTGGCACAAAACGTTTTTCTTTGTTTTTCTTTGACTACGCAGAGATTATTTCGGTGAAAAAAAACGTACGGCATTAAAAAAAATATATTTTAAAGATAAAAATTGGCACTTTAAGATGTCATAAACGAAAGTAGAAAAAAAAATTTATTTTGCTAGCAAAAAAATCACAAATGTAAAGAAATATCAATTTTGACACCTTTAATTTCACTTTTCGCAAAAACCTGACGTGATAGAGCAATTTCATTACCGAATTCGTGTTCAGTGCGCGAAAATACATCGGAAATGGTATCTTTTATTCAAAAATGCAGAAAAAATGTCTTAAAACGTTGACCTGTGTTATTTGTAGTTAAATCATTTAAAAATTATAATAAATTATCAATAAATAAAAATGCAATTTTTGCTTTTTGCTTTGATCGATTTCTATGGTTTATGACTTAAAATCCGGGAATGGAAGTAATTTACTTGTAACAAAATTAAGTTACAAGTTATGTTTTTCATTAATTTACGTTTTACTGGTAACTGCATTTCTTTTTGGTAACTGTAACAGTAATAAAATTATATTTGTTTGTAACGGTAACGAATTTTATAGTTATATTTATCGTTACTTTGCACACGATTGGACACAATCCACTCACAGCGCTTGAGACTAGAAAGCCTCTAGGCTCGTCCATTGAGATTGGTGATCGATTTTATAAAAATAATGGAAAAATAACGAAAAGTTACTTTCTTAAATAACAGTAACTGTAACAAGTTACTTTTAAAAATTCGTAACTAATAACGGTAATTTGTTACTATTCAGTAATGAGTGACTATTACTTTTAAGAAGTAACTTTCCATTCCTTGCTTAAAACTTAGTTAATGTTCTGCTTCACAGCAAACACGGAGTATAGTTACAATATAACCTGAAAATAACACATGATGTAACAGAATGTTATATTGTAGTATATAATAGTGTATAATATATTTTGTTATTTAGCTACGAAATAATTGTTATACAACTGTTGCATTATTTGATATGTACTTGTTATAGTAAAGTAGCGACAACATAATCTCAATACAACACATTTGTATAACACATTTGTATAACAGATATTATGCCGAAGGTAGATAACCGTTATATTATATACAACTCAACAAAAAATAGAAAACACTTTAAAACATCCTCAAAATTACAAAATATTCAGAATACCATAACTTGGTGTAACGGTAAATAAATTATCACAGACAAAAAATGAAAAAACTAAAATTTAAAAGCTTGAAATCTCTGCTTTCGAAATCGGTAATTAATATTTCAATGTGGCTGATCCTTTATGGAAATATACAGATACAAATGAATATCCGTCAAATCTGAAAAATTTTTACAAACTTTACAAAGATCTATGGCATGAAGTGAAAATTATACGGTTATAAAAATGCGATTTACGGAAATTGACAGAGTGAATCTTTACCTTCATTTGCTTTTTTATTGAGTACTATACAATTTTTCTTCACCGAGTTATTAAAATGATTGTAATGAGATTTTTAAAAAAACATTTTAAAGGTTGAACTCTTTACTTTTGAAATCGGTAATAGATATTTCAATCTGACTGATCTTTTACGGAGCTATACGGACGCAAATAGGTACTTGTTAAATCTGAAAATTTTATACAAACTTTATAAAGGTCTATGGCATGAAGTAAGAATCACACAAAATGCGATTTACAGCAGTCAAAAGAGTAAATCTTCACCTTCAATTTGCTTTATTATTTAGTGCTGTGATTTTTCTTCACTAAGTTATTGAACGTTAAAGCAAAATTTTGTCAAGAAATTCCATGGCATGGGGCATGTAAAAATGTAATGTGAGAATGGCTCCGTTTCTCAACACTGTCACTTCCTTCATGATAAATTTCCTTCCAACGTATCCTTGTACAAACAATCAAATTAGGTATGCATTAAGAAATGTATTTTCTTTATGTCATTGTGTTTAATGATATTTCAAAGAGATTTTAAATCCATTCCAGAGATGACACACATATCTCTTTGTTATTGAATATTGTCACGTTTACTGAATGTAAGTGAATGTAAGTAGACAAAAAATGAAGATTACTTACAATATTGTTATATTAAAGATTCTTTAAATTAATAATATTGCTTTTTTTAATAAAATAATAATATTGCTTTATAAATACATAAGCTATAATGTAATTTTTTATTATTGATTGCAAAAATGGTTATATCATGACATCTCTCAACGCGATCTGAGTTTCTTTCACTTAATTCGAAGAATTTATTACGTCCATATTTTAACATTAATAAATTTCACATTAAATATATTACAGATATGATGCATCTTCAAATCGTAATAAAAAAAAGTGAGCACAGTGGAATAGATTGCTGAAAAAGGTAAAAATTCATAAAGTTTGATTATACTTGCCAAAAACTATATATTTTTTCATGTCTCTGAACCCGAATCTGAGGTCAGAATTTTAAAATTCAAAATGACGGATTCAATATAATACTAAATGTATGAGTAAGTATTAAATACTAAAACGAATAATGTGTTTCAATGTTTCCATTCAAACGTTCGCTACCGAAATCTAAGTTATCTTGAAGAATTCGTGTACCTTTAATGTTAAAAACGTTATGAATTCTTTTTAAAGGTATAAGAGACCAACATTGTTGGTCAACCTAAACTATTAAAAAATAAATACATTATTTCTTCGAACGTCTTGCATGGTCTATGTTCACTGCCATAATATCAAATCATTATTTAATAACAACAATCATTTATTGTTATAATAGAATTAAAACGCTGCAAAATATAATTTTGTCTCATTATTGCGATCAATAACAAACTTTCTATAGATACAACAGTAAATTCGTGACATTAGCTATATAGTTTTTAAATTATATACTAGCAACACAATAGATGACCTGACAGGCAGGAAGAATGAGATGACATTCGTCTCTTGTGCAGCTGCCGCGCTAGATTACTAGGAGCGCTTCGACGTATACTGAAGTTTGTATATCTCTTAAAAATACAGCGAATCAACTTAAAATTTTGAGGAAATATTTCTAACATTATATACTTCAAGAAAATGTGATTTTTGAAAAATCGATTTTTTTTGAAATTTCTAACTAGACATAACCCCTTAATTAAATCACAAGAAGAAAAGACAACATAGAAGAAAAAAACAAAAAGAGAACGCAACGGGAGGAAGAGGGAGCGCAAATAATAAGTATAGGACAGCAAGGGGTGGGATAAAGAAAATTGTGTCCGACAATGGGTAGGAGAGAGAGAGGACAATAGATTAAAGAGAAAACGCACCGGGTGAGAAAGAAAAGGAATGGACCCTTTCGCTCTATCATGGACCCCGATGATGCGTTTTCCTCTCTCTCGGACCCAGCATCTGTGATGCATTTCCCCCTCCCTGACCCCCTTCACACACACACACACACACACACACACACACACACACACACACACACACACACACATTGTATTTGTATACGCATTAATATATAGTGAGTTAAAACTCGCCTTGTTATCCTACTAAGATATCATATTGATTTGTATAAGATGCTGGTCCTGTTTACATAAACAGCGATATTAATAATACGTGCCGCCATGTTGTGATGTCAACTATCATTAGGGTTCTATCGCGGGCCGCCGCCACCGCCGCCGCCCGCCGGACTTCATGGTCATCGCTGCTGCCGCCCCAAAATGCATCGCAGTATTAGTTTATAAATTTCTTTAACCCCAATGTTAATTTAACGAATTATAAAAAATTTTTTCTTCTCTTCCTCCTCCTCCTCTTCCTCTTCCTCCTCCTCTTCCGTCGCCATCGCGAGGATGTTAAAGAGTTCAAACTCTTTAAAAAGGTGAAGGAGGCCTATCCAAAAGTCAACGCATTCATCTGGATAAATGTGAAGTGTACGGGTTGATCTATGTACGACCATCTATATACAGCATCTTCTTCTTCTTCTTCCTTCTCCTCTTCTTCATCATTGATGAGGACATCATTCTCATCTTCATCGTCGAGGACGTCGTTCTCGCCGAGAATGTCCTCCTCTTCCTCCACTTCTTCCATCTCTTTCATCATTTTTGTGTCTTGCGGAGGCTAGTAATCTTTTCTAAGTCACACACAAATTATCACTTTCACTTAATCACGTAAACGTGCAAAAATATTCTGCCATTTAGTGGTTCCGTTAATGGTGAAATATTTTTGCAAGTTTATAAAAATCTCTTATGTTGCAATAGTAAGTACTCTTCATTAGTCTTGCATGCGGATAAAGATGCTGAGATGCATTCTTCACTGCAACGAAGCTGCCCGAGATTTATCTATCAGGCGTTGTATAGAAAATAATTTAAGTCATAAGTGCCGCCACGAGAAAATCGATATAGTTATTGCTCATATTGTTCCAGCATTCTTTATATTATAATATAACCGTGATCATTTGCGGTTCATCGAATTGCTGAAAGTTCGCGCTGCGCGTTTTATTTTCACATCTTATTTCTTTTTTTTCTTACGCAGACAGGTTCGTACGTACATACATACGTACATACATACATACTACATGGGCTGAAAAGTCCCAGGATTTTTAATGAAAACAAGCGTTTTTTGGGCAAAGTTATATTTATTCCTCAACATAGTTGCCTTCGAGGGCGATACACTTGGTATAGCGATTTTCCAACATTTCGATGCCCTTTTTGTAGTACGAAACGTCCAAGCCTTCGAAATACGCCTCGGTTTCCGCGATGACTTCCTCATTCGATGTGAACCTCTTTCCCTGGAATCATCGCTTGAGGTTTGGGAACAGATAATAGTCTCTGGGGGCCAAGTCTGGAGAATACAGTGGGTGAGCAACCAATTCGAATCGTAATTGATCCAATTTGACCATCGCTTTCAAGGACGTGTGTAACGGTGCGTTATCGTGATGATACAGAACTTTTTTCTTCGCCATACGGGGCCGTTTTTTCTTTATTTTGTCGTTCAGTTTGTCCAATAACACTGCTTAATACTCTCCCGTAATTGATCTTCCCTTCTGCAGGTAATCGATGAAGATTATGCCATGCGCATCCCAAAAAACGGAGGCCATAACTTTCCCGGCCGAGCGTTAATCTTTTGGCCGCTTTAGTCGGCTTTCGTGGCTTTTCAGCCACTCTGCAGATTGCCTATTGGACTCAGGCGTATGGTAATGGATCCACATTTCATCCATCGTCACAAAACGTCGAAAAAAGTCCGCTCGATTACGCTGCAACAACGCCAAACCGGCCGTTGAATCATCAACGCGCTGTTTTTGGTCGATGGTCAGCAAACGCGGCACCTATCGTGCCGATAGCTTTTTCATCTCCAAAACATCGTGCAAAATGTATTCGTGCAAAATGTATCCCGCCCGTTCTTTTGAGATGCCCACGGCCTCAGTTAACTCGCGCAACTTCACTTTACAGTCACTCAAAACGATTCGATGCACTTGCTTTGCGATTTCCGCATTCGTAGCCTCTTTTGGCCTTCCAGAGCGAGGTGTGTTTTCAGTGCTTGTAAGACCCTAAGATTTTGAATTCACTAATCCACCGATAAACTGTTGTTCTTGAAAGAGCAGATGTGAACATTTCTGCAAACATTTCAATGATTGTTCAGAAGTTTTTCCCATCAAAAAACAATGTTTGATCAAGATGCGATATTCCTGTTTTTCCATTTTTTTTACGAAGGTGAAAGTAACGTCACTTAAACGATTGTAGCTTGTAAACAAATGAACGAAATGTCATGAAACTTCATACATAAACTAGTGACAGATGAATCTCTCGAAATGAATCATGTTCATTTTCTAGTGGCGCCACCTATTGAAAAATCCCGGGACTTTTCAGCCCATATACATACATACATACATACATACATACATACATACTTGCATACGTACGTAAATACATACGTATAATTTGTAGCAGGAATATATTCGATTTTAGAGGTCCATGTTTCGTTCGTAGTTATTTTTACATTCATGACTATTAAAATCTGTTACGACCAAATGTTACATTAGCAATTATAAATGTATCGTAGTATTTGTATTTTGACAGTCGGCCGATGTAACCTCAATTTTAATCAGTGAAATTTCTCTCTATCAAATAACTTAGTGATTAGGTTGAAGATATTTCAATATTTCTCCGGAGAAAGACGGCAAAAGTTTTTCAGTGGAATTTCTGAAATACTTTAAAGCTTAATTGGAAGAAAGCAGATCAAAGCTTTAATATAAGTTTTGATAAAGTATGATTGCTTTTACTTGTTAAATAAGAATTGTATATATATATATATGTGGGGATCTTATATCTCTACAACTGCATGTGAATTTAAATTTAATAAATAACGCGCGCTCTCTAGAGCTATTCTCTCCCTTTTCGAGCGGCGTGGACGCTAGAGTTAAGGCGGCGACCCTACGAGAGGGAGCACAGTCTGGGTAAGGAGCTGAAAGGAAACGGACGGAAGCGAGGACATTCTTTTTTTTGAATTAAGTGCGAAAGGGTCACGTTCTACGCCTCGATACTCACACTAATTAGAGTCACCTGGGATCCTACACACACACACACACACACACACACACACACACACACACACACACACATATATTATATATATATATTAATAATATATTATGTAATAAACATATATATATATATATATATATTAGTAATAAAATTAGTAAAAGCTAGTAATAATATCTTTGTTCTTATTTCAAACTACGCACGTAATCATCGAACGTTATCGTTCATGCTACACCGTTATTCTTTATACGTTTTACTTTTTTAATGTCATTCTTGCCGTCCACCCTCATCGCGTCATCTTCGCTCTGTCCAACGATTTCGGTTATTATCGCACCGTCGTTCTCATCCTTCATCAGGTCGGGTACTTTTTTGTTTGTAAGAAGCATATCATACGCGTTGTCCGCCGGATAATCACTCGTGTCAAATTTAGCGATATCGCGTTTTATAGTCTCGTAAGCATCGTCGCATTCTATATGATAAATAAGATTGTCTGTGTCGGTGTACACTTGCATTTGTCGTGATAAATCGGTAACATGTATTCGTGATAAAATTCATACAGGTAGATTTTCGATATGTCGAGTACACATAACCACGTAAATTGTTGAACTTCATCTCGAGTTCGACTGCGATCAAATTTTCCGTAAAGACGCTGCGACTGTGGAAATTCGGGATTGCCTCCACGCCCTAGAGCGGTTGAGAATACAACCGGTGGACGAATCTGGATCAATCGCGCTCGCGTTTTCGACCCATCGAAATTCGGTATGGCAATGGTTGACACATCGCCCATCCGTACAGATTATTCACATCATAGTATATAAGGTATGACAACGACTTCAACGGATTGTACAAAAGAATGTACTTGTTATTAACATGCGCATTTCTGCCTGAAATTTGACTGAGGCCACTGTGTATGCCGCGTTCGATGAATAGAACAATATCGATGTCGGTGTACAACTCAAATCTTACGCGTGTATATTTCAGCATGGCGTCCCACGTGGAATCAGGCAAGGTGTAGTAATGCGCGGGATCAAGACCGTAATACAACTTTCGCGAAAATTTTCGAAAATGTCGATTAATAATAAGACATTAGTTTTCAAGTACTATACTCGCCGAGTACTTGAGAGCATTCGAATAAAGAATTTCTGCCAGACGTTCATGGCGTGAGTGTAATCGTTCTCGATATCATCCGTCAACGAATTAAAAAATAATTCGCGTGGTGGTAATTCAATTTCTTCTAACAATTTCTTTCAATGCAGTCAACGTACTTGTACGGACAGACGCCTTTACGTGTGGGAAGATCGAAATCCTCCGCGCTACAAAATTCTGATCGTGTAATTTTTAGTTCTTTTTTTTTATTGAGATATGACGCCAGTTTTATTAAACTAATATTAACTATATAAAAAATTTCAAAAATCAATTAAACGTCATTTTCGCGAGCTTGCTCTCTCGGCAGTATCTTAGACGCGTTTAGTGAACGGAATGTATTTTTCTTTTGTTATCGGAAAGAGATCTATATGTCCATCGTGTTGGCAATTCTTTAGGTATGCAATAAAAGTACACATGGATCAATTTTAGTGACATACAGGAAGATGTTTTATTATTACATAGTAAAACAAAAGATATGCATACATAAAAGAACATCTAAACTGTGAAAAACACATACTCTACTGCAGCGCTATACCTACATTACTGACAATAGATCCTTTACTAATTAAACTAAAATGCTTAATCTAATATTGTCCAACACACCGTACGCATAGCAATTTCTCTAATTATAAAATGCGCGTCGTAGCTCGATAAAATGTGAAATATGACCAGAATACGAATTTTTGTAATTTAGATTGCAATTGAAACGCTCTGGACCACGATATCTATCGGTGAGATGGTAATATTCGCGTATTCGCGTGTCATCCGGCGCGAACGGTTTCTCGCAAATGCAACAACGCATCGCGCTATGATACGCATTCCATTGTTCTTTCGATAACGTTTCTGTGGGCACGTTAGCGGATACGATATTTTTCACGCTATGCGCGAAGTCTTAGAGTTGTCGCGCGAACAATCTTTATTGCGACGGAACCGATACGACTGGAACGCGTCGTCATATGAGCATCGGATGTAGCATCCTATACTGAATACTTACTGCTGTTGACATGTGTACGACGACGGGTCTTCCCTCTCGGGTTCCATTTTCTGTAAAACGCACTCTAAGTCAACGTAGATGATGAATGACATTCGTTCCTGATTACAAGTGGTTCTCAAACTCGAGCCACTTGTCATCCTCGCTTGGCAGTTGGATAGCGCAGTCGTTCATTTTCCCATAGTCTACTACGTACGACTGCAATTTTTCGCTCGAGCTAAAGTAAGTAAAGAAATCTGAAAAAACACAGAAATTATTACTATTACTATTATTATTCTCAATCTTGATTGAAGATTCGAAGAATAAATCGTAGGAAGATAGAAAGCCAATACGAGTCAGCACAGGTTGTCGATGTGCAAGAATATCATATATTTCGGAATGAAATAAAATTACAGACATTTAGATCCTTATTATTGAATCATCTTTAAGGGGATGCTGGAGTGTCCTGTTTTATCATTAAATTTTAAAAACGCCTTCCTCGTAACTGTGTTTATGGATTGAAAAATCCTTCTCCACAATTAAAGTATTGACAATAACGCAAATCGCCAGCTACATTTGAATACGAAAAACGAAAGAAAATTAAAGCCTTACAGTTTTGTTATCGGCTTCTGTAGTCAATACATCACAATATGTGTTGCATATAAGAGTTTCAGATCTTGCACGTTCATAAAAAATAGCTGGCGAATTGCGGAAAACCTATAAACGAACAATCCTATGCTTTTAGAAACGCGGTAGGAGTTTTAGTATAAGAGAAAGGCGTGTACAAAAATTTCGTTTGTATATTGTTGTATACGAGTGAAATTGATGTGAAGCCATGAAACTGAGCAGTATTTTAGTTCCGCGATATTCCGACAGCGGCGCTGTCGCTCATGAAAAGTGCGTCGCTGAATCATAGAAATGATCTGAATTATCGACCTACTCAGGCCCATATCAATAAACGTGCCCTGGTCAAAGTTTTTTCTTTTGAGAGGAAAAATAATAAAATAAATGATATTAGTTATTTCAATTTTGTTGAAATAATTTCTTCCTAAACAAGAAACATACCATATTATTTACATATGAATACAAATGAAGATAATTATTTTAATTACATTGTTCTGTCTTTTACATACATTTTATTTAGTAAATTATTGATGCATATATATAAAATAACATATATATATATATATATAGGTATATGTGTATATACCGGGTGTCTCAGAGCACCCGTACCACCCTTTTAAAAGGTAGGGATGTGTTTGTACAAAAAAATGGTTCAGACAAAATTTGCAGGATTTCGGGAGATCTATCTGATGATGACCTTGAATTTGACCTTGAGGTCGACCTTGGGCATAGCTCAAGATCAAAGTACCGTTTTACAAATGTAAACCCTTATTCATGACATCACAAATGAAAATAGCGGAAAATTTTACGTCCGAATACGTTATCAAGCCTAGGTCAAAATTACCCTTAGAGGTCATGTGGAGGTCAAGTTACTTTTAGAGCACCCGTACCAATCTTCAAAAAGATATGGATGTGTTTGTACAAAAAATAGTTCAAACAATACTAGGTATTTACATAGCTATGATGCATCCATCTGCTGGTGAATTTGAATTCTACCTTTAGATTCATTTGTAGTCGTGTACATCGATTTTTAAAGATTCCTAATTATCAAGATCTTGAACAGTCGATGCCGCCTGTGTCAGCGTTACCCAAGATCTACCACGTGGAGGTCACAAGGTCGGACTTACACCTCGTCGGGGTGCTTTTTTAAGGTGGTTCCCCTTGCCGTCACCTTTGTTCGCACGCATGTGTTCTAGATTTTCGAAGTGTCCTCCACGTGCATGTATGCAGGCTGTTATTCTTCGTTGAAAATCATCCGTCACCCGACGAATTTCGACAGGATCTAGAGACTGAATGGCTTCTCGAATTCTGTTCTTCATGTCTTCTGAAGTCGTAGGTCGTTCGCGGTATACGAGGTCTTTTATTCTTCCCCACAAATAAAAATCCAAAATTGTAAGATCCGGTGATCGTGGTGGCCAGTTATGTGGACCATTTACCTATCCATTGGCCGCGAAATATGCGGTTCAGTTGTTGACGAGCAATGACAGACGTGTGGGCTGGACATCCATCCTGTTGAAACCACATATTTAGACGTAGTTGAAGTGGAATATCTTTAAGTAAACGTGGGAGTTCGTTTTCGAATAAATCGACTAAACTGAATTAAACTACACTAAACTAAACTAAACTGAACTGAACTGAACTCAACTAAACTGAACTGAACTAAACTTACTTGTTTGTTTTGCTTTTCTCCCTTTGCTCGCTTAAGAGTTTTATAAACTGTCGGTTTTTTTTTAGGTGCGTTTTATACCTAGATAGGTAGGTACTTAGGTACTTCAATATTCGGGGATTATTATTCATTTATAGGTAGATATGTCTTACTCAAGCGAAGAAGCTGCGTTAATGGTTTTGGGTAGGGCTGGAAGTTTTCGCGAAGCTGAAAGAATGTGGCGAAATGAATATCCCGATCGTACACCGCATTCGCGCAATGTTTTCAGTCGTTTGCAACGGCGGATAATTCAAAAAGGTATCGTCCAACCGGATTATAATAAAGGAATGCAAATTCATCGTCCGCTTCGTGCAGTACGGGCACCTAATATAATTGCTTCTGCTCTTGTAAATCCTATCGATTCTTTAAGAAGACGAGAAAGAGATAGTGGAATAAGTAGAAGCACTATCAGTAGAATTTTGCGAGAAAATTCATTTCATCCATATCGAATGTCACTTCACCAGGCCATGACATTGGACGATCATAGACAAAGACTGATATTCTGTAATTGGATTACTCAACAATTACCTACTTTCCATAGAAGTATCTTGTTTTCTGATGAGTGCACCTTCAAAAGTGACGGCGAAGTGAACACACATAATCTCCGTTATTGGGCGCAAGAGAATCCACATTGGTATCGAGAAATCGATCATCAACGTATCTGGAAAGTCAATGTTTGGTGCGGAATTGTTGATACGCATATCGTCGGACTATTTTTCTTTGAAGAAAATCTAAACCGTTTTCTGTATGTCGATTTACTCGAAAACGAACTCCCACGTTTACTTGAAGATATTCCACTTCAACTACGTCTCTAAATATGTGGTTTCAACAGGATGGATGTCCAGCCCACACGTCTGTCATTGCTCGTCAACAACTGAACCGCATATTTCGCGGCCAATGGATAGGTAAATATGGTCCACATAACTGGCCACCACGATCATCGGATCTTACAATTTTGGATTTTTATTTGTGGGGAAGAATAAAAGATCTCGTATACCGCGAACGACCTACGACTTCAGAAGACATGAAGAACAGAATTCGAGAAGCCATTCAGTCTCTAGATCCTGTCGAAATTCGTCGGGTGACGGATGATTTTCAACGAAGAATAACAGCCTGCATACATGCACGTGGAGGACACTTCGAAAATCTAGACTGAACATATGCGTGCGAACAAAGGTGACGGCAAGGGGAACTACCTTAAAAAAGCATCCCGACGAGGTGTAAGTCCGACCTTGTGACCTCCACGTGGTAGATCTTGGGTAACGCTGATACAGGCGGCATCGACTGTTCAAGATCTTGATAATTAGGAATCTTTAAAAATCGATGTACACGACTACAAATGAATCTAAAGGTAGAATTCAAATTCACCAGCAGATGGATGCATCATAGCTATGTAAATACCTAGTATTGTTTGAACTATTTTTTGTACAAACACATCCATATCTTTTAGAAGGTTGGTACGGGTGCTCTAAAAGTAACTTGACCTCCACATGACCTCTAAGGGTAATTTTGACCTAGGCTTGATAACGTATTCGGACGTAAAATTTTCCGCTATTTTCATTTGTGATGTCATGAATAAGGGTTTACATTTGTAAAACGGTACTTTGACCTTGAGTTATGCCCAAGGTCGACCTCAAGGTCAAATTCAAGGTCATCATCAGATAGATCTCCCGAAATCCTGCAAATTTTGTCTGAACCATTTTTTTGTACAAACACATCCCTACCTTTTAAAAGGGTGGTACGGGTGCTCTGAGACACCCGGTATAATAGCATACATACATACGCGTGTGCGTATGTATGCGTGTGCGCGCGCGCGCGCGTGTGTGTGCGTGTACATATATACAACACATGTTTAAACTTCATTTACTGAATTATTTACACATGTATATATCAAGGTTCGGAACGTGATGTGTTTCGGTTGAGCTTTCTTTCTGCTCGGATGTCGGAACGACAAGCGGCAATCTCGTAACAGACGTAGCATATAAATGAAATTTTCGAATACACTTTGTTCTTATACTAAAGCTCGTAACTCGTTTCTGCAAGCATAGTATTGTTCTTTGAGGTTTTCTGTAAATCGCCAGCTACTTATGCAAGGTCTGAAATTATTGTATACACCACATTTTTGACTCGGATGTCGAATCTTAGTAAGAAGCGCCATTCCTCCTATCGGTCGCGCGCAAACGAAGTATTGCTATTCAACTATAGAAATGGATTGAACCATTGTAAATAAATCAGCAATATATTATCAGCCGGAAACGCCATAATAATATATTTTTGTATATATAGAAATATATATCAAGATCGTTGTTTAGAGAAGGAATCATGCGTTCTTGATGTATCGATGATGATACCAGAATCGATAGAAATCACATTCTTGAATTGCAGAACGAATTATTGAAACAGAAGTACGACAGAGTGAGACAGAGAAAAAACAAAAAAGGATAGAAACTCCGATTGTAATCGGTGAGACTTCGCATGCCGAGCTGGGCTCGTCGAACGAAACAGCGAGTCTCTCTCTCTCTCGCTCTCTCTCTCTCTCTCCCCCCCCTCTCCTCTCCTCTCCTCTCCATTCCTCTCCTCTCCTCTCCTCTCCTCTCCTATCCTCTCCTCCCTCCCCCATCTCTCTACGGTCGCTTGTTTCTAGCGACCGAAAATGCTTTCTGGAAAATTTCGGCCGCTCAATGTGTATAATTAAGAGGAGAAGGAACATTATAGATAAAATATAAGTTTTAATAAATTATGCTAATCCTATATCCCTCCAATTTATGTATAATAGCAAAAATAATTTCAAAACACGAATTTACGGGATATTTCTATGATTTTCCATGAGCCTTATATACCACGTTCATAGAAAAGATTTGCAAGATCTCGGCGTGGTTTCACGCGTAAGATGCGAGATCTGAATGTTAGAGATCTCATGATCAATTCCTTTTTTCTTTTTTTATAATTTTTTTTTTTTTAATAAGTGATTGAAGACATTGTTAACAAACATATATTACAGGCTAAATAAATTTTTATTTAATTATTGAAATTATATGTGTATTTCTAAACGTTTTAATTTACCTTTAGAAAAAATCGAAAAAAAAATTATGTTTCTGTAATAATGTAACGTCGATCAATACTTTCTGTGAAATTTTTTTTTTATAATTATCATCCGAAAGAAAATTCTGATAATCAATCAAATCGCAAAAGTGCGATTAATATAATTATAAGGATGATTAATATAATTATAAGGATGATGTCAATATAATTTTATAATTAACAAATCAAAAAGCCTTTATATGTGTCTTTATATGCAACATACAAATAATTTTTTATTTATCTATTAAAGTGATTCGGTATTCTTCCTATAATTATTGGAATACATATTAAATTTTGGGTCGACTTTTGAGGCATCGCCTTCTTTCCCTCCGCCGCCGCCGCTCAATGCTCGACGGCTGAGCTGCACCGGATCGCGCGCGGATGTGTATTTCAGGAGCGTTGCACTAAGAAATATGCTCCGTATCTTCTAGCAAATTATCAATCCTTTACTTTCCTTAGTCTTCTGTGATGTCTTCTTTATTCAACATGCCTTCTTTATTCACATGTTGAATAAAGAAGACATCACGGAGTTATTGAAGTTGAATCATTCCAGTTTAAAATTACGCATCTCGTTCTGTATCGACTCTTATTAGTCTTAAATTGATATTATCAGTATTCTATATTAAAAGATATTACATTTTGTGGCACATAAGCGTGGTCAGTAGCTCTTTGAAAGAAAACCGAATGTATCAATGTAATGTATAAAAATAATAAAGTAAATATTTTAAAAGTACATAATATTTAGTAAAATGTATATACTTATTAATATGATGTTCAATCACTATTATTAAGAAAATAACAATTATGTAAGAAGGAAAATATTTTTATAATAATTTTCATGCTAAAATGTTGTCATGATAATTTTCATGTTGGAAGGTATGATAGCAGCATGTTTCTTATACTGTGACGCTCCTGAGATGCATGTCCGCACGCGATCCAGCGGTTCAGCCGTCGACTGTTGAGCGGTTGTAAAGGAAAAATAGGCAGCACCTCAGAAATTGGCTCGAAATGTGTAATTAGTTCTGAGCACACTAAAGTACACATATAATTTCTATAATTTTATAAAAATATATTTGGAGTAATATGTTGTCATTAATAACGTTATTTGTTTAAAAAAAAATTAAGAAAAAAAGGAAAAAGCAGGATTGAACATAGGATCCTCAACATTCTGATCTCGCACCTATCGCCCGAGACCACGCTGAGTTTTTACAAACCGCCTCTATGAACGTGGTACATAAAATACACGGAAAATCGTAAACTATATCTCGTTAACTATCACGTTTTGAAATCATTTTTGCTATTATATATTAATAAGAAAGGTATATGATTAACTCTTTCACTAATATCATGTGAGACTCGTGGTAAAGAAATCAAACCAAACATAAACAATATGTTCCAGGCTGTTAATTATGGCACGCGCCATCGTAACTTAAATCGTAGGGCAAAGGATTAATATAATTTAATAAAAATTAAGTATTGTCTAGAATGTCTCTTTCCTCCTTATGATATACGCCAAGCGGTCGAGATCGTCGAGAAAATATTTTCGGTCGCTAGAAACAAGCGACCACAGAGAGAAGGACAGAGACAGATGACTCATTGTTTTGCTAGCGGGCCCAGTTCGGCGTGTCCGCGCGGAGACTCACCGATTACAATCGGAGCTTCTATCCGTTTGTTTTTTCTCTGTCTCGCTCTATCGAAATAACAAAAATTGAAAGAATTTTAAATCACGAACACGGTTGCCAGTTCTCCGTTTTTTTTTTGACAGACTTCGGTTTCTTGGACTAATATTCAATACTCCAGCAGATGTGAAAATCTCCAATTTTTGTCGAATTAAAATTCTTTCATTTTCTTTTTATTAAATTATATTAATCATATATCTTTCTCATTAACGTAGCAAAAATGCAAATGCAAAAATGATTTCAAAACATAAACATTGATGAGATATACAATAGTTTACGACTTTCCATACACTATATGTATCGCGTTCGTCGAGGTGATCTGCAAGAACGCGTGGTCTCGGGCGTTGGGTGCAAGATCAGAATATTGGAGATCTTATGTTCGATTCTGCTTTTTCCTTTTTTAATTTTTATTTAATAAATAACATTTTATTTATTAAATTTTATTAATAAACATATTACTCCAAATATACTTTTTATAAAATTTCAAAAATTATATACGTATACATCAATGTTCTCGAAATTAGTTGCGCATTTCGAGTTGATTTCTGAAATGCTGCCTACTTTTCCTTCACAATCGCTCGACGCTTGACGGCCGAACCGCTCACGCGTGGACGTGTATCTCAAAAGTGTCATAGTATAAGAAACATGCTGCGACCATACCTTCCAGCAAATTGTCATGAAAATATTTTCCTTCCTACATAATATTGTATTTTCTTAATAATGGTGATTGAACATCGTATTAATAACTTAATGCATTTTACTAAATATAATGTACTTTTAAAATATTACTTTATTATTTTTATGATACATTCAGTTTCAAAGAGTTACTGATCACGTTTTTATGCCACAGAATGTAATATAAAATTTTACTTTACCGCATCATACATCTGGTCATCTATTTGTATTTTTTTTTAGTGGAATAAACCTGGAGAATACATTTAAATGACGTATCAATAATAGAACTTCAAAGATAATAGAGAATCTTTTTACAATAACGTGAATTTAGATACGGTGAACGCCTTTTCTTAATTAGTCGCTAAGGACAAGATAATGTGATCATGATATCGATTATGTATCTTTTTTCTTAGAGTGATAAATAACAATTTTTTGTATGTATATATATATATATAATACACATACATATATCATTTTGCGTGACGCTGTATGTGTAGAAAACAACGGCATTATACGAGTCAATCAGCTGTAACCAGTATGACCCGCGTTCACAGTATCATTGCCGCACGACAGTACTGTCAATGTAGTGTAGTGCAGTAGTGTTCTACACACATGTATATATATGTACATATATATATATGTGTGTGTGTGTGTATGTGTATGTGTATGTATATATGTGTGTATATGTATATATATATATATATATATATATATTTATATAGTGTTTTTTGTTCACAAAATAGAAAAAATAGTAGCAGAATATTGTCTGCCTTTGATAAGAGAAGGTTATGGATGCTTTATAACAAGCGACTCAGTACAATATCTCATCCTTGTATTATCGAACAAGATTGTAATAATGCACCGTGTCGCACTGTGTCTCTTGTTGGAAAGCATTCTAGAAGGCTAAAATTGGTTATTGTGATGTGTGTTTCTTGTTGGCACCCTATAAAGCCAGAATGAGAAAGGTTAGCATCTTTATGTTATTCGTAAAAATATCACTTTTATTTATCATACAAGTGATATGATTAAATTTATTGTTATAACAATAAATTGCGCTTTGTCTAATTATGATCCAATGTCAGAGGCGTTCATCTTGGGCTGACTATTTTTAATTTACTGCCAGAGGCGTTAATCATGATCTGGCTAGCTATAATAAAATGTCACAGCCATAAATCATATTTTGGCTAGTTATAGACAAATGTCAGAGGCGTTCATCGTGGGCTGACTATTTTTAATTTACTGCCAGAGGCGTTAATCGTGAGCTGGCTAGCTATAATAAAATGTCACAGCCATAAATCATATTTTGGCTAGTTATAGACAAATGTCAGAGGCGTTCATCGTGGGTTGACTATTTTTAATTTACTGCCAGAGGCGTTAATCGTGAGCTGGCTAGCTATAACAAAATGTCACAGCCATAAATCATATTTTGGCTAGTTATAGACAAATGTCAGAGGCGTTCATCGTGGGCTGGTTATTTTTAATTTACTGCCAGAGGCGTTAATCGTGAGCTGGCTAGCTATAACAAAATGTCACAGCCATAAATCATATTTTGGCTAGTTATAGACAAATGTCAGAGGCGTTCATCGTGGGCTGACTATTTTTAATTTACTGCCAGAGGTGTTAATTGTGAGCTGGGTAGTTATAACAAAATGCCACAGCCGTAAATCGTGGTTTGGCTAGTTATAGACAAATGTCAGAGGCGTTCATCGTGGGCTAACTATATTTAATTCACTGTCAGAGGCGTTAATTGTGAGCTGGCTAGCTATAACAAAATGCCACAGCCGTAAATCGTGCTTTGGTTAGTTACAGATAAATGTCAGAGGCGTTTATCGTGGACTGACTATTGTTAATTTATTGGAAGAAGAATTTCGATTATTAAATTTGGTGAAATACAATTACGAAACCAATTTATAGAATTTTGCGTCTGCAATTAAAGAAATGCAAATAGATGCATTGTCATGATGGAATCAAAAGCTAATTGCTTGACATAACCGAAACAAAGAAACTAATGAAGAAAAAAAACTGAATATCAGTAAATAGTTTCTTTGAAACCTTACAACTTTTGTCTGAAACGTTTTTTCTAAAAACGTTATGTAATAGCCTTAGCACAAGGATGGTTGTAATTGAATCGTAGAACGTGAATCATAGGGCAACGCATTATATTTTGGCGTACTATGCATGCCGATACACGTTCACATTCCTTTACGATTAGTTATAGTCACCTTTATATTCAGCTCCTAAATCCGGAGTCTTTTTGGACACCCTATATAATATATATGTTATACATATATGTATGTATATATATATATATATATATATGTATATATATATATATATATACAACATATAATACATTACACAGTCAATAGTCACATGCATAATTTTTGTACGATGCTGTACGTTTATGAAATGTATGTAAGTATATCATATTCAAAGTGTTTTAGCAAATATATACACTTACAGGTCAATGTACGTTGACTAACAGCAAGTTACAATAAGTATATTTTTACTAAATGAACACTCTGACTGTGACTTAGATATATTTTCGGATGCAACCATGTATTTGAAATACATGTATACACGTGTAATGTAATAGCACTTTTTCCTTTATTCCCAATGTCATTTTAACTTAGGATGTAACATGTCAGTACGTAAATACATTGCACATACATATGTAACTATTCCATCTCTTTTTATTATGTTTAATGGGCCTTTTACAATTATAAGCCATAAATCAGCCATAAATAAGAAGTCAAACGCTAAAAATTGGCTGTGATTGATCAATTTTTAGCTTCTGACTTCTGATTTGTAACTAATGTGTTATTGTAGAAGGCCCATAATAAAAAGAGATAGAAGTTACTCATACTTAGCTTTTCATGCAGATATAATATAGACACAGTCTATTAGTGAATATTAGAATTATATTTTATGTGCATTATGATGTGTACACATATTATAAAATATATTTCTAATTCATATTCACATGTGTGTAGCTACTTCATCTCTTTTTGTGATGTATAACAAAAAGGTGTACTGATGTCTTCTTCTTTCTACGTTTAATAAAAAGAGATATATTTTTTTATGATCAAATATTAGTGATATTTACTTTTATATTTCAATATCAGAATATACAACGAACATAA
The DNA here is from genome assembly GCF_024713525.1 of Acromyrmex echinatior. Lineage (NCBI taxonomy): Eukaryota > Metazoa > Arthropoda > Insecta > Hymenoptera > Formicidae > Acromyrmex > Acromyrmex echinatior. The sequence goes on from NC_141860.1 coordinate 1,548,392, forward strand.
ATCAAAGCTAACGATAATCAAACGCAGATGATCAGACGTAACATCTTAAAAAAAATAATCAAATTACGAATCCTCTGATAAATCCTCATTTTATGTGTGTATATATATATATATATATACATGCATTATATATATATATATATTTTATATATGTATACAATTTTAATATTGCACATTTAAACACAGAGAATGCATAAACAGCTTAACATTGATAACTTCTATCTGCAACGTATGTATATTCACACATTATAGTACATATATGCAATATTGTACAATATTGCCTATGTGTGTATTATATTTAAGTACATCACTAATATTTTAACATGATTAACTTCTACATATTTTTATTAAACATAGCAAAAAATGATATAGCTATGTATATTATATGTGTAATCTATATATAGCTAATACATATCACATCCTGATCTAAAATGACATTGTACGACAGGAAAAATGCTATTATATAGGCCCATGTGTCAATGTACACTGTCAATACTGAAAATCTATAGTTACGTATTTTCAGTACTCGCACTGAATATCGAAATACAGTTGTAGTATCACTTTTTCCTATGATTTTTCCTATCATTTAGAGTTTAGTCAAGATGTAACATATATTACTGTCAATATATGGACACGTGTTTCATATATATATATATATATATATATATATATATATATATATATATATAAATGAATACGACATTGCACATACATAATGTAACTCTTTTTACTCTGTCTAATAAAAAGAGATAGATACTTATAGTACTTATACATTACTAATATGTCGACTATATATCTAATATAGAAAATTGTATGTACATTATACTATGATAATTCTAAAATTGTTGTAACATATAACAAAACATTATTAGTGAATATAAATTATAATTATATTTTATATGTATTATAATGTACATATACACAATAATGTACAAAATATAATTTTAATATTGCATATATCATTAATTCACTAACATGTTTATGTCTTCACTAATATGTCAATAATATTTTTTGTGTTATTGTGTATATACACATATATTATAATACACATAAAATGTAATTGTAATTCGTATTCATGAATGTCTTTTTATATACAACGTTAGAATTACATTTTATATATCATTATACACATTATAATATAAAATTTTAATATTGCAAAAATGGACATAGAGAATATCTGCATGAATATCTATATATATATATATAATGATATTCATTTATGATAATATATTATCGTAACCTAAAATGGCATTGGATGTAAGAAAAAAGTGCTATTACGGTTTCGTATCAATATATCTATTAATTAAAAATCTGTATTTTATATATATTACAGACTTTTAGTACTGGTGATATATATTAGAACACGGCCTACATTGCATGTGTATATAATACAACTAAATATGTATATAATGCAACTAAATTTCTAAGGTCCGATTCACAAATATGAGATTAACTTCAATTATGTTTATTTTTTTTTCAATTCTAAAATTGGAAAATTTTCCAAAATAAATCTTACATTGTGGGACCGATCCTAATACACGTCCCTGTTAAGATGGTAATGTAGGAAACGGAATAAAAATATCGATAATTAATCGACCGAATTTCCTGCATGATCATATTAACTTCAGAGGGCGTAAGCAGCTTATACATTGGAAATGAAAACCTGTAATATCGACCTTGATCAAGTTCGGCCTTTGCTCCAGCATCCCCTTAATGTAATTTTTGAAAAAATTCCATTGTATAAATTTAAATATGTACAGACTTACTATTTCGTCAAATATAATAAATATGGAACTTGTTTGTCGTATTTAACTGAATACTCAAACGAATTTTATTATCTGCCATATACAATAACATGAAAAATAAAAGACATAAAATACTAATACAAAAAATATTAAAGAAACTGAATACACTTACATTACATATTGACGATGGTCATATAATTCAGAACGTGTGAACGGTAAGACATTTCAAGAGCGTATGAAGAGGTCAACACGAAATTGTCGTTACTAAGTGGGGGAATCATACAATAAATAAAAGAAAAACGAAAAGTTTAACGAGTTATAAAAACAAAATATGGGCACAATTAACTATAAAACTTGGAAAAATCATTCTTCTTAAAATAAATCATGGTATAAAGAATCTACCATTTTATTTCTTTATCCTCTTGCAAATTTAAATCATTTTCTTGTTTCTTAATATATAAATATAAATATAAATAGACTTTAAGATTAATCACTTGTTGTAATTCTTTTCTTCATCTAAAATCTTGACATTATTCCAATCAAAATCATGATTAAATTCAAGTCTATGTTCCGTAATAAGTTGATTAACATGTCTATTGATGTGATTACGATGTTCTGATATCCTGGTTTTTAATAATCTTTTTGTTTGGCCTACGTAAGAAGCATTACAATCAGAACAATTAATTTTATATATTACGTTGAATGTAAAGAGGAATGTAATTTGTCTTTTTAAAATTTAATGAAAGAACTTAATTTAATCCAACACAGACAAACTAATAGTTTGTTATTTTTGAAAAATCTTTTGAATTTCTCTGATATTGACGAACATAGGGAACAGTAAAAAAGGTTGTTAAAGATTTAGTTGCAGATCGTGAATTTTTATTTATATTAATTTCGTTGCCGTTAAGTTGTTTAAATTTTACGTCAAGTTTTTTTTTGATATAATCAAATATTATATTGAGAGGGTATCCATTATTTAATAAAATGTCTATTAATAATCTATTAATAATCGAAAGTTTTTTTTATGAAAACTAGGATGTGATAATAGTAAAACTCTGTCCATTAAACCAAAAATCGTTCCCACTTTCCGACACATTGGATGGCACAAAAAATAATTTAAATATCGCGCCAAAAAAGTTGATTTGTGATACCAATCATATAACAGAATATTATCTTTCTTTATCAGCGTTACATCAAGAAAGTTTATTACCACTAAAAAATATAATATATTATAGGACTGTATATGTGACAACATAAACTATAGAAATTAAAGTCTTAAATGATCTAACTTAATGTTTGCATAATTCTTATGTAAATTTACATATGTACTACGTATGTAATTCCCAGAAACGCTCCGAAGACTTCGATTTCTATAGTTTGTGTTATCACATATACGGTCCTATAATATATTATATTGTTTATTTATATCATCTAAAGAGACGTTATTCCTTCATATGCCAATTATTGCGAAGAATATTACTAAGGCCTCGGTAGTCTAAAAGCTTAGGACGCTCGCACGGAATATAAGAGATCCGGGTTTGACTCCCGGCTGAGGTAATATTTTTCGCAATAAGAATTAATTATTTATAGATTTTAATATGTAATTCAACATTATTAAGATCTTTTCGAAGATGCGAAGAAGCATCAAAAATTGTTAAATTGCTAGTCAATTTAACTTGTGATATTACTACGGTAGTAGAGTTAGCATTTTAAGATCGAAAAATCATTTCGGCGCGTGTTTCTGGGAACATATGTAGTATATAAATTCATAAGAATCATGCAAACATTAAGATCCAACTAGACTGTTTAAAGCTTTGATTTCTATTGTTTGTATTATCACATATACGGTCCTATAATATATTGTTATATTGTTTAGTAATAGTTTACTTTTTGATGCTGATAAAGAAAGATAATACTCTATTATATGATTGGTACCACAGATCAACTTTTTTGGCGCGATACTTAAATTATTTTTCGTGCCATCCAATGTATCAGAAAGTGGGAACGATTTTTGGTCTAACAGAGTTTTACTATTATCACATCTTAGTTTCCATAAAAAAAAACTTTCGATTAGTATGTATATAATAGACATTTTATTAAATAACGGATACCCTCTCAATATAATATTTAATTATTATATATCAAAAAAAACTTGACGTAAAATTTAAACAACTTAACGGCGACAAAATTAATACAAATAAAAATTTACGATCTCCAACTAAATCTTTAATAACTTTTTTTTACTGTTCCCTATGTTCTGTCAATATCAGAGAAATTCAAAAGATTTTTCGAAAATAACAAAACTATTAGCTACGTTGGATTACATAAATTAAGTTCTTTCATTAAAGTTTAAAAAGACAAATTACATTCCTTTTTACATCAAATGTAATATAAAATTAATTGTTCTGATTGTAACGCTTTATACGTAGGCCAAACAAAAAGATTATTAAAAACCAAGATATCAGAGCATCGTAATCACATCAATAGACATACTAATCAACACTAGGTTATTACGGAACATAGACTTGAATGCAAGTATATGAATATAGGAACATATATGGAACATAGATTTAATCATGATTTTGATTAGAATAATGTCAAGATTTTAGATGGAGAAAAGAATTACAAGTGATTAATCTCAAAGTCTATTTATATTAAGAAACAAGAGAATGGTTTAAATTTGCAAGAGGAATAAAATGATGGATTCTTTATACCATGATTTATTTTAAGAAGAATGATTTTTCTAAGTTTTATAATTAATGCACATAGTTTGTTTTTATAACTCGTTTGATTTTTCATTTTCTTTTTATTTATTGTATTATTCCCCCACTTCGTAACGATAATTTCGTTTTGATCTCTTCACACATTCTTGAAATGTCTTACTATACATACATACGTTCTAAATTATCTGACCATCGTCAATATGTAATGTAAGTGTATCCAGTTTCTTTAATATTTTTTTATATTAGATTTTATGTCTTTTATTATTTTTCATGTTATTGTATATTGCAGATTCGTTTGAGTATACAGTTAAATACGACAGACAAGTTCTATATTTATTATATTTGACGAAATAGTAACCGGTCTATACATATTTACATTTACACAATGGAATTTTTTCAAAAACATTGATGATAAAAATGATCCAATAATAAAGATCAAAATGTCTGTAATTTTATTTTATTCCGAAATATTCACACACATTGGTATTCTTGCACACTAATAACCTGTGCTGGCTCGCATTGGCTTTCCTACGAACTATTATTATTGTCATTATTATTATTTCAAGAAAATTATAATTTTTTTATGTGTACTTACCGATCGTAGAAAAATTTCTTGTTTTTGTTCCTAGTAATTTACGTTCTCACGAAACGGGACAAATTCTTAATCCGTGCAAAGTGGTCGAAACTATCGCTGCGTGGATCTTGCACGTACAGCATGTTCACGTGCTTGTCTCTTTTATTGATTGTGAGTCGCATAAGAAGGATCTGTCCATTTTCGATGTTGATTGATATCGCATTCAAATGTTTAAATTTGGTCTTTTAAAGTCATCGGAAACTCGATGCCCGCGATTGACCACGCGAAACATGGCATTGTCATGGATTTCACATGATCTCCGCCCCTCTTTAACATAATTTCTCGCGAGAGTTAAGTATGATCCAGCGTGCATGGGATGTAGTTTGTTTACGTTGACAATCAAGTTGTTGATTCGCGCAACACCACCCGTTCGTTCCACTCGCGCAAATCGGTGCATCGATATATTTCAATGTTCTTTTTATTTATGCTCTTATTGGCACGTTTGCCGTTCATCACAAACTTACCTTTGAACGCGGTGTTCACTTTCACACTACCGTGTCTTTCTACAGTGTCGAGCATTACATTGCCAGCGTCTTCCAACTGTCGCGGCTCGATGTAGTCTGCGTTAACCACTGCACCAGTCAGAACACGATTCTCAAACATGATGTTGATCTCTCGCCAGACAAGAGATCTTTCTTCGCCACTCGTGTGTACTCACCATCAGTGTGTACGAAATATTGTTCCAATTGCGACTTTGCATCCGCGAGTCGTGCGATCTTTGTCACCATGATTTGTTTATATCCAACAGCGAGGCGCAGACGCTTGGTACAACAAAATTCTTCGAGCCGCTCGATGCACTCGTCGCATCGTTGCACCATGCAAAATACTCCATCAGAGTAGCGACCTGGTCGCACTGCTCCAACAGTTCACGTTCCTCTTACTTGTGATTTTCCATGTCTTTTTTCAGATCATGTCGCACTCTTCCATGGAGCACGTGACTCGTTTATATGCGTTGTCTCGCCGCGATATATCTAGAATGTTGGTGTCTAGAAATTCGGTATTATGTTTGTTTGCAAAGATAAACTTTTGACAAGGCATTGATCATCACAATTGTCAAAAAACAGTTTTTTTTTTTTAAAAGAAAACTTTCTCTATGCAATCGTAAGTCGGCGTACATTAATTCTGTCAATATCTTCGATGTTCGCACGATGATCAGCCATACTATTTCCATTACTCTTATTGCGATCGATTCGGTAGTTTTCCTAAACATCAACTGTGATGCCGTGCGCTATTTATATATTTCATTTGCGACTTCTTTGTCTACCCCCTATGGGATCACACTTTGTGTCGCAGTATTGGAGACGTGTCACCAATCTCTAGAAAAATATTATCGGCGCTTCTCTTAACTCGTCGCGACGGATCTCGCGATTCCCAGAACTAAATCGCGAGCGATTCCGTTTCATACCTCTCATTAGCAACACTTTATTTAGCAGTCGGAACATCGGTGACGTGATCTTCTCTTAGACACAATATCTTGATCTTCTTTGTCCGTGTTACTGAAGGTAATATCGTGACGCATTTTGAGGTGAGTACGGAGCAGCGGTCCACAGCAGCGGTGGAGTGGCGGCAGCGACGACGGCGGCGGCGGCGGTGGAGCGGCTGGGTTCAGGACTCAATGATAAGTGACATCACAACATGGCAGCACATATCATTGTTTATGTAAACAGCGACATTGCCGCCTCTGGGACCTTCCCCAAGCCTTTCTCCCGCGCCCCGCACCACCCTCTAATCCCATGGCTCAGAACCGATCTAGTATTAAATAAAAGATAAAAACTTCCCTAACGTATATAACAGTATATCTATAATAGACAAATCCTTATTATTTTACTGTAAGCAAAGGCTACAATACCACATTTTTCAATCTGTAATTATCTGTAATATATCAACATAAATTTTTGTTTTTAACTATTTTAGTACGTGTAGATAGTGAAAAGAGACTTAATAAATATAAAATAGTTAGTAGACTTTTGGCCATTTTTCGGGTTTCTATTCCATTGTGGAACGTTTCAAATTTCAAAAGATATATAAAAATCTAACATCAGTCAAAAAATTACGTTTGAAAGATATATTCTAGATAGTCAAATCTTGTGATCCTATAGATTCTGTATCCGATTTGGTACGAAACGTACTTAGCCATTTTAACTTTGACACAAAATATTTCAAGAACGATACATTTTTGGTAAAAATGTTTTAAATGAAAGTTGTAGGGTTTGAAGAGGACTGTTAGATAAGCTATTTGGATTTTGGATTTAGGATCATTTTAAGCCCAGGATAATTTTTTCTAGAAATTTTTTATAGAAATGCTTACTTTTTATTGCAAATTCATATCCTACGGAAAAAACAAAGAATTTTGTTCTTGGCAATTTTTTGCTAAACCTCCTTTAATAGGTGCAATTTAGCGAATTTAGCAAATTAAATTCTTATTTTGAAACATATTTCAACCAATGAAGGCAATTTGTTTTCATATATAAAAAAAATCGCCGGTATGCACTTTTGTACATCCTTTACTAGGGCTCACATTCATCCGGATCGTCCGCCGGTCTTGCCTTCATCGTTCGCTGATAATGCCTTCATTAGTTAGAATATATTTCAAAATAAATACTTGAGCACTATTTGCGCCTATTAAGGAAAAGTTCTACTCTAGAGGTCCAAAATTTATGTACTCTTTATCAATTTTTCATAAAGAAAGGAAAGAGATATCAAAATAATGTTTTGGCATTATGTTTTATATATTTCAGCGTACAAATAATTTTTTTTAGAAATATAAAAAATGGCGGCTGATGCAGAGATGCATCAGAGCGTGCAGCGCATACGTGACCAATTAGCGGGACCAGTGCGAAATCCGATTCAATAAGTCATAAATTACTTTAATATTTTAAATACTACAAAATCATTTTACAGGTACCTTCTACACTTCAGAGATGCAAAAAAAATATATTTAAAAAATCGATTTTTTTTTATCCTCCAAAGCAGAACCTCCCCTTAAAGAAGGTTTAGCGAAAAATGGTTGGGAAAGAAAAGTGTGAAATTCTTAAAATTGGACTTACAAGAGACGTTTCACAACTGTCCGGAACTGATTTGATTTTACATGAAATATGTCATTAAATTCACAAAAATACAAGAGATACGTATTTTTTTATACGTGCGCTAAAAAACTCATGTTTAAGGGGTGAAACATCCCTTTGAAGAAAAACGGCATTTCTCTTTTGAATCGTATATCGTCGGAAGCATGAAAAAAAAAGATGGAAAAAATTTTTTAAACAAAGATTATACCGTTTCAAGAGCACCTTAAAGTTGTTAAGAAAAAATTTTTTTTATTTCTTTTTGTTTTGACAATATATTCCCATCACTCATCAGTTTTTTGAAATTTTTCAAATCTTTTTTTATAAAATTAAACATTATTTTTTCCAAATTCAATCATAAAGTAAAATAATTATTGTGTAAATAATTATTATCGAGACAATAAGAAAAAATAACATAAATCGATGAATAAGGAAATTGACATGATTAATATTTTTAATATTACAGACTATATATAACATTAAAAATTATAATAGTTTTTATTATTCCTCCTTAAAGTAAATAAAACCTTTTTTTCTTTATTCATCTCTGTATATTATTTTCTTATAATAGCTTAAGATTATTCTCTTAAAATTATTTTCGGCTTACGCTTTAATATCTTATTTAATTGTCATTTACATAATAATTTCTAAACGTACTTACAATAAAATAATTTTTAAATGTTTATACAATAAATTCATATTTTGTATCATTTACTCATTACACTCATTACAATAATGATCGATGAAGAAATATTTTAAACATAATGACTTTTTGCACCATGAACATTTAACTACAGCTATATATTGCCATCTTCAATATCACATGATGTTGAAGTTTCAAAACTAAATTCCATTGGATTTACAAATTCTTCTGATCTTTCATTTATATATTACAAATAAGTTTCCGCTATTTTTAATCAAAAATTAAGCATTTATTGTGAAAGAGCGATACATAATGTTTTATTAAAAGTATTGTCCATCGCTAGCCACTATTTTTTCCCATCTTTCTGGTAGCATACGGATACCGCGTTGGAAGAATGCTTCATCTTTTGAGGCTATCCAATTATCGATCCAATTTTTGATATCTTCATATGATGTGAAGTGCTGCTCAGACAGGCCATGCGCCATCGATCGAAATAGATGGTAATCGGAAGAGGCAATGTCTGGTGAATACGGCGGGTGGAGTAGAACAATTGAATGTTTTCATGTAGGTTTTGACCGGCGCCGCAGCATGTAGTCGAGCATTATCATGCAGGAGAATAATTTTGTCATGCCTGGAGTAGTAGTGGGCGCATTTTTCCTTGAATTCTCGACTCAATTGAATCTCATCAATTGTGTTCGGTAGAGAGCCACAGTAACGATTTCGTTCGATTTGAGCAACTCATAATACACGATACCAAGCTAATTCCATTAAATACACATGAGTTTTTTTCCATAAATATTCGGATTGGCTATCGATGTTGAAGTATGGCCAGATGATCCCCATGATTTCCTCTTCTTTGGGTTATCGTAGTAGATCCATTTTTCATCACCAGTGACTGTACGTTGTAAAAAACTCTTTCGTTTATGCCTGACAAGCAGCATTTCACATATGGAAAATCGGCGTTCAATGTTTCTCGGCTTCAGTTCATATGGAACCCAATTTCCTTGCTTTTGAATCATTCTCCATGATTTCAAACAATGTGAAATTGCTTGTTGAGTCGCTCCTAATGTAAATGCAAGTTCTTTTTGCGTTTGGCATGAATCTTCATTCAATAATGCTTCCAATTCCGCGTCTTCGTACACTTTCGGCCTTCCGCTACGTTCTTTGTCTTCGACGTCAAATTCACCGTTCTTAAATTTTTGAAACCATTCACGACAACTTCTCTCACTTAAGACAGCCTCACCATATGCTTCTACAAGCAATCGATGAGCCTCAGCTGCAGATTTCTTCAAATTAAACAAGTAAATTAAAAGTTCCCGCAAATGACGCTTATTCGGCTCAAAACTCGGTATTTTCGCACAAAAAAAAATATATGATGCTAATACAAAATCGCTAGTATTTCAAGATTATGTTGTTGGCAGATGTCCAACCTTACGATATAATGTTTTACATCAGACAATTTTAACCATAGCTTGCTAGTGGCGCCGTCTTTTGTCAAATGGCGGAAACTTATTTGTATACCTATAATCATTTTTAAATCACAAATATTTAAATAAATTGTGGTATCGTGGAGACATGAGCGTATCGAGGTGGGAAGGAGGTTTTGGAGGTTCAACCCTCCCCCCCATCTCCCCCTTGAAATTTTGTATTAATTATTTCATTTTAAGAGGGTCTCGATAGCGCACATTCTGATAACATACGTCCACTCACATTGGTCGGTGCATAATAATTTTTCATTGCTTTACTAATGAGAATATTTTATTTTAATTTGGCTAATTAGCTATGTACTCTATCAAAATCTCTCTTTAATTTTTAATTATAAAAAACATACAACTTTACTTTTATAATTTTCATTATTTACAAATAATGAAAAAGTAGTCTTTAATAGTAAAATTTCAAATAAAGGAGCATATAATCATGACACAGGTTGTTTTTTGTGATATTTAATATATTACCAAGATTCAGATTAAACTTAGACATTTCGGTCATCTTCAGTAAGAATACAAGATTAATAATAGCATATTGTATATTAATATTTGAGAATTCTCATTCTACATAATTCGAGACATCATATTTGATTCATTAACCACGTATTATGGGCTCACGAATAAGAAGAAAGAGAGCGTGATTTGCTAATTGTATGACTGCGAAATTTATTGTTTTAATTTTATGTACTAATGCGGGATTTTTTGTATTCTTACTGAAGATGGCCAGATGTTGACCGAAACGTCTAAATTTAATCTAAATCTTGGTAATATATTAAATATCACAAAAAACAACCTGTGTCATGATTATATGCTCCTTTATTGAGGAAATTTTACTTTACTTTTTATTTAACTTTATGTGAATTTTTTGCTATTACATAAAATATCTTTTTTTTTCGTTATAAGATATATAAGTAATTTTTAATACTTCTATTAGTTCGAGTTTATCATGATAATATTAAAGAATTAAACATTTTGCTTGTGTAGCAGCTATATTGTCTTTAAAAAAAGATGTATTTAAAAAATAAGTAAAAGGTACATGATGTACAAAATTAATATTTTTCCTCTTCAAAATGAGATACGAGGAGTCATTAAGAGTTGTAAAAATATCCAAACAGAACTCATTAATGTTAAAAATTGTTGTAAATTACAACAAAATTGCAGTTACGTTCTTTTCAGTACATCAACAAAATCCGTTTCTTTTATTGTCATTCCGATTGGTCCATAATACATCCCAGGGTTAATAAAAAACTGCCCCGAAAAAAATTCCACCATACGCCCATGTGAGGATGACAAACAACAACTGATTGTGTATCAGAGATTGCATTTTTATTGTATTATTTTGTTCATGCAAATTTATATATTACTTTCTAATAATAAAACAATATCTGAAAATCTTTTAGTAAATTTTTTCCAAATTCTGAATCCATCTAAACATCTAATAGTTGTATCTTCCCTATAGTACTTTTTATAATCATAGTATAATAATATGTTTTTTCCTGCAGATTTTAAATCTGAAATAATATTGACAGTGTTGTAAAAGATACAGTTTTTAAAATAACTAAATACCGTTCTTTGAAGACAAATGTAACAAATGTAGATACAGATATATTTATTTTAAAAATAAATTTAGAGACTAGTACAGATACATAATTTTATTTCAAATATTTTTGTTTTTTTTTCATAACAACATAAATACATTGAGAAAAAATGCTGTTAAATGAATAAAAAAATAAATTGAGTCAATTAAATGAACGTATCACAGACTATCACAAACATACGTAGTTAATTTAACTCTTTGTTATTGACTTAAATTTAATCTTTTTATTTGTATAACATATTAATTTGACTTAAGAACATATAATGATAAATTAAAAGCAGATTGAATTGAAGGAACATTTCTTTATGTCAATATTAAATAGTTGTATAAAATATTTATAGACATATACAGGAAAGGCCCCTATTATGAGATACCGAATTTTGAGTAAATGCTAGAAGTCTATGGGTAAAATTAAAAAAAATAATAGGTCATTTTAAAGGAAATTTAATAAGCTTTAAAATATTATATAAAATTAAAATATTATATAAAATTCAATTCAAATTCCTTTTTTTTTTAATATGCCGAATAGGGGAGCATCTTCGATGACCTTGACTTTGACATCGCTTGTCAAAGTCATGACCCTGAGTGACCTTTACCAAGTTTGAGCCGTCGCTCGTTATTCATTAAAAAATTATTAACAAAAAAAAATTTTTAAATAAAGTCTCTTTTTTACTACATGAAAAAATTCTCTACTTTAAAATATATATTACGATTTTCCTCGAGAAGCGAATCTCATTCCCCCCTCCCCTCCTGCAAAGGGGCGCACGACTTTCACCCTCGATTCTCATCCTCAAGAATTAAAAAATCATAACATCTCAATATTGCTATAATGAAATTTATTCAAGAATATTATTAATAGAATATATATTTTTCATGATTTCAAAGAATGCTTCGATTCTTTCTTCAAAAGGGTACACTCTTTTAAATAAAAATTCAGCGAGATAATGTTTATAATGTTTTTCAGAAAGTCCATAACGAGGAATTGCACTGCTCATATCACGCCATATTCGTTCTATATTTTGAGTGTGGTATCCACTTACAGGATCAACAAAATTTTGTAAATGATTTACGCACATATGATTATAGTTGTATTGATCTATTGAAGCATATTCACGCCAACCATCACTGTATATCATTGTTTCTGGTAATATGTGATGACGTATATATGTCATTAAAGTATTTTCCGTACAGTCTTTCACGGGAATTATGAAATTACGGCCACTGTTAAGTTCATAGTCTCCAAAGATCCATTGTCCTCGTATGTAATACGACCACGATTATATTTCTGCCTATTTTTGCCTCCATCAACCTCCACTATTTTTTCTGGATTATCTAAAATTGTATCTTAGTCCAATTACTGAGCCAGTAACTAAAATATACAAAAGTAGTAAATAACATAAAAAAATATATTATTTTATTTGAATTACCTCACGACAAAAATTGGTCAATCAACAACGCTATGAGAATTCATTTGTAATTCATATTGCAAAAATTGTTACCAGGGATGCAACATTAAAAAATATACAATGAAGCGACATGTTCTCTAAGCCAAGATGAATATTGGAGAAGAATGTGTTATTGAATAGGCTTAATTTGAAATTGCATATTTTCCTTTGTCTTTTACGAACAACTTTATAATAATCTCCCGTGCAATAAAATAACAATTCTTTATTCGTACGTAGATTGAGACTGATTTTACATCTCAATCATTGATGATTTTACATCTTCAACATTTTGTCTAATTATACCTTTCTCGCACAATAAGAAAATAACTCGTCGTAATTATCAATTAAGCATAGAAATTCGTGAAGCTGCATGTTGTGTTAGAATATATTGAATATAAGGAATGTTCGAGAGCTTTGATAAGTCTGTTATTGTTATGAATATATATAAGTGTGTACGTATTCTGTGTTTATACGTACTCATATAGATTTCACATAAATTTCAATTTTACCATAGTAAGAGGGGAGTGGGAGTGAGAGTCGAAGGTGAGAATCGTGCGCTCCTAAAGCAAGAAGGGGGGGGGGATGAGAGTCGAAGGTGAGAGTCGTGCGCTTATTTGTAGGGGGAAGGAGAGGTGAGAGTCGAGGATGAGAGCCATGCACCTCCTTGCAGAAAGGAGGGGGAGTGAGAGTGACTTCGTGTTGAAAATTAGAACCTATGTGATATAGTATTTCATATTGCATATATAGCAGAAATAATGCGTTATTTTTTAAACTTTTTTTGTTAATAACTTTTTAACCAATAACGAGCGACTAAAACTTGGTGGAGGTCACTCAAGGTCATGACTTTGACAAGCGATGGCAAGGTCAAGGTTATCGGAGAATGCTCCCCTATTCGGCATATTTACCTTTTTTTTAAATCAAAGAAATGTAAAAGGTGAACAAATGGCAAAGTCAAAAAATTGTACTCCTAATATGAGATGCCCCGGGAAATCGATAGTAAAACGCAAAATATATCAGTATTATAACTAAAAAACTTTATTTAATGTTTCTTAAATACAAACACAACCATGGTGCGTGAAAAGTGAGAGTATGCGATACATTATACCCAGAATTCGTCTTCAGATAGTTAAAATGAAGCATCGCAGAAATAGGCACTCGACGTTCATTCCGGTTATCCTTTTTATTATTGTACAATAACATTTATACTTTAGCAACGATTTTCACTAAGGCATAGGAGTGCGGGTTATTTCATATTAAAAATATCCTATTTCATATTACGATTTCCACGCCTTACGGTTTTACGATCATCAAATCTAACTTCTGCAATTAAACAATTCAACATATCCCGTATTTTTCTATTAGTACGACCTTATTCATCTCTACATAAAGAATTTATTGCCAAATATTTATTTATTAAATAATATACAATGTTTAAATGCTCATCTCAATGAAACTTGAAAACGTCCACATTCTAAAATCTTTTTTTACAATGACTACAGGCATAATCTAATAATGAATTTTCTACTAAATAATTTTTAATCCAAGAGCAATAAATTCATAATGGAACCAATAGATTAGCATCTATTAGTTTAGCAGAAACGTCGCTATCTCATATTAGGCGCCTATTTCATAATAGGATGCTTTTCTTTAAAGTTAACGGAACTACAAAATAACAGGAATTTAATAAGTTGTTGCTAGTATTAATTTCAAAATAAATTCACCTTTGACTTCATATATAAAATAAATTTTACTTCGAATTAGTGTAATTGATTTGTTACATTTTCTCAAAAAATAATTGTTTTTAATTTTCACATACAGTTCTTACTTCTTTCATTATTCTTGTGTAGAATTATTTTATAGTTACACATACAGTATATTAATATATATAGTGCCATACATATAATATAAAATATCCAAGTTTATTTTCACTTTTAACTTTTAAAGCAAATCTTCGCAATCTTTTAAGGATTAGTTTTACGGTTTTTCTCTAATTTCACCAACGCCGGTTACTTGATTGACTAAATTTGAGAGTTGCTAAACTATAACTGCTAAACTAAAAACTTGTCATCTGTGACCTAATTTCTTATCGCCCATTGGCTGGATTAATTTCTGCTTAGATCACGTAATTATAGAGTATTCGAATTATTGACTCGATTCGATTCTAAGTCAACATTCTTTGTTCTTTTTAGCTGCACAATTTAGCTTTTCTTTTACAGCGAAACAGAACAGACCATTAACTCAGAGTTGCGTCGAATCAGTGAATCGAATATGCTATTAGTTAAGCGTCTCTGAAGATATATTATTTTAAATACATTTTGATAAGATACAAAGTAAAACATAATTAGTTACAGTTACGGAGTTAAGAAATATAACTTAGTTACATACGCAAATGCACAAAAAGTATTTAATGTAAAGTATTTATTTAATGTAAAGTATTTATTTAATGTAAAAGTATTTATACATATAAATCTAAATACCTTACATCACTGGATATTGGGACAATGTCCAGTCCATAAATTGATCGACAAAAACGCTATTAGACCCAGCAAACATATTTGTTTTGTTCTTAAATTATTGCCAAATTAACATTAAATTACAATGGAATTAAGTGTCAAAACCAGAGCCTATTGTGTCCACAATAGAATATGCAATGTAAATCGTATCTGAAGAACATATTCTGAAATCAAATTAAAGCCAATTTCAAAGCAGGTTTGATAATAGCAATATGATAGACTATGTTTATAACCAAAGATCTGTAAACCAGATCTGTAGTCAAATATGCTAACAGAATGGCGCCAAATACAACCCAGATCTGTAACTAGATATGCTAACAGAATGATGCCAAATACAAACAATTCAGTTTTATTGCTGAAATATTGTCGTATATATTTTAGAATATGATGTTAATTAATAACACCACATTCTAAAATACATACAACAAAGTCATAAAATGGTCAAAAAAAATTTTGGAAGCCCTGTTCGAAAGTATGGAAATCTCCATGGGACTCACCAACTTTGATTTGCATACGTCTTCTTATAGAACTATTCAGCGTTTTTTTATATGAGAAGCGAATACATTTCCTGGCGGTATCGCGTATGACAATGACAAATCTTGATAAATTTTTGTCGACAATTTGTCTTTTAAATTAGCAAGATTTGTTTAGCTTCGTTAACTTACTGTTAAATTACTTATAAGCCTTGCTTGGCTTTTGTCGATAAGTTGGTCTCATGTTCCTTACTTGTCATCAATTTGTTAATAGTTTTGAATGCAATAAAATTTGCATCAAATTTGGCGCCTTTTATCATCAAAATTCGTAGTAAGATTTTAGAAGATTGATTTTTGATAGGATTTCACTATCTTTAGAAGCGTATTTGATGGAAGTTAACTAACAATATCAGCAATAACAAAGTATGTGTCCAATTTGCAGCAAATCGATAAACATAATCTGTTGTCAACATTTGTGATTGCAGAGAAGGTTATAGGGGGAAGTAATATTTGGAAAATAATCCTGATAGCCAAATTTACTGAAAACAGATCTCGTAAAATCTTACTGCAAATCTTAGTAAAAAGGATACGAATAATAGCAGCAAGATTTAATATATCAAATAATGTCGGCAATTTACCAGCAAATATGTAACATTCGACGTCATAACTTGGTAGCAAATTGACAAAAAAATACGAACTAATATATTGTATTTATACAAATTGGCACTAAATTGGCAGCAAGTTTTGCGTAGTCTGACAAATTAATAGCAAATTGACAGCAAACTTTTGAGTAGCGTTATTATAACAACAAATTCACGGTAAAAATCGAAGCAGAATTTGATATTTTGATGGTTGATGAAACGTCGCTGAGTAGTACACGACACCAGAAGGACACAACAAGTTAAATTTTTTGAATTTAAAAACCCACACAGATTAGAATAAAAGACGTAGCATTGAAAAATTTTTCTATTCTAATGAAATAATTTTTCATTAAGTGTGCCTCAAGGGCTTCAAGATGAAAATGTACTTTTTTTTAGATTTTTACATTAATACTTTTTTTTTTAGATTTTTATTTTACTCTATCGGTTAAAAAGGAATAAAAAAAAATCAATATTGATAACAGTATCAAGTATCAGTATTCGTTATAGAAATACAATATTGTCATTATTATAATAAATTACCAGTGATTAATAATTTCAGTATTGAAAACACAACTGTGTTTTTAATACTTATATTAAATAATTAATCATTGGCCAATTTAATACTGCTAGTATTATATTTCTGTTATAGGAATTATTTAAAAGATTACAAAATATGGTAATTATGGTGATGAGGAGAACCAGCCCCGATGACCTTGACCTTGATGTTGTCAAGGTCATGACCCTGAGTGACCTCCAACAAGTTTTAGCCTTCGCTCGTTATTCATTAAAAAGTTATTAACAAAAGAAGTTCACATATAATACGAAAATTCCCTGCTTTAGAAAATGTGTTTGATAATCGTGCATTGGGGATGTCGCGCCGACGACTGCGACATATATCGATATATATCGTCAAAGTCATGACCCTGAAAGATCTCCAACAAGTTTTAGGTGGCTTTCATCTTCGACTCTTTCACTCCCGCCCACCCCCTTCCCCCCTACTTCATGGGCGCACAATTCACTTTCAACTCTCACACTCCCCCCCTTCCCCTGCTTCAAGGGGTCACGACTCTCACCTCCGACTCTCACCTCTCTCTCTCTCTTGCAAAGGTAGAACTTGTTTTGCATGAAAAGTGTGGAAAGTCGAAATTTATGCGCAACAGTACAATTATGGGAGTCGCACGTCCTTTTGTTGGCAGTTCCTTTCTCTGAGACAGCGGACAGAGTCTAATTTTGTCCTAGGCCGCGGAGGGGCATCCACCCGGTCTGGAAAGGAACTCTGCACATTGACTAGGTTCACTTAGTGATCGGATGCTGATAAATATTAGGTGTTGGAATTAATTCGTAGCGTTTTACAAGTGATGGGAAGTACTTTCATTAATGTATTTTTTAATGCTCATGTGAAATAAATAACATTCTTTCATTAAAAAACGCTACGAATTAATTCCAACACCTAATACATTTAATCGGGACACGAGATGTTTGATAACACCCCTATCGGGAATCGATCCAAGGACCCTATTGGGGACCGATTCGAGGACCCTATCAGGATTCGATCGGGCTGCATTATTACAACCTTACTTTTATTTAATTAATCTTATCGAGTGGACTACACTGTAAATATTAAAGAGTCACATGTCAATCATTCTTTTGAGTTAAATAGCATTTTGTTATTTTTATCTTCTATTATTTCAACACATATAAAAGTTGAAAATAATAAAATGCTATTTAACTCAAAGGAATTGGTTTAAATATAACTCCTTAATATTTACAATGTAGTTTACTCGATAAGAATTCTGTTTAAATAAAAATGAAGTTGTAATGTTGACAACAAGACATTCAGAATTTTTCATTCCGGCGCACTAATTACCGCGCCTAATACATATTTTCTACTTTATTAGAATCTTTAAAATTTATTATTATAACACAAAATAAGTAATTAAAAGAACAACTTTATTTAATGAACCTATTTTTGTGGTTAAATTAATTTCAACGTAAGTAGTGTCTATATTAATGTACATAACATCTAGTAAATAATAAATTAAATTTGAATCAAATTTATGTTTATTAATGTTTATTAATGTTTTTATAGTTAACTTGTTTAATTTCATTGTTTTAGTTTAATTAACATATTAAGTAGAAGCGATGGCGATATTATTATAAAATTGATTTAAAATAACTCAAATTGGGTATAATACGACATTATAAATTCAACAGGCTAAAACTAATTTTCTTAAAATTTTAATAATATTAGGTTGGTGGGTATGAAATGTAGGATTTTTAAGTGAATATATAAAACTGCATATCTTTTTTCAAAAGCTGTTTATTTAATCAAAATATGCTCCATTTGTTTCAATACACTTTTCCCAACGAGATTTTAATGCATAAATGCCTGTCTTAAAGAAATTCTGATCTTTAGAATCAATAAACTCTGATATGGAATTTTTCAGTCTTCATTTTCTGTTTTCATTTTCATACTGTTTAGCCCGTAAAAACTGTTTTAAATGTTTAAAAAAATGAAAATCGGTTGGCGAAAGATCTGGTGAATAAGCTGGGTGCTGCAAAATTTCATATTTTAATTCATCTAATTTCGCAATTGTTTTGTACGACGTATGCGGCCGAGCGTTGTCGTGGAGAAGTATTTGGCCATGCCGATTAACAAGTGATGGGCGTATAATTTTCAATTTTTCATGCATTTCATCAATGTACTGGCAGTACTTTTCGACTGTAATTGTCTCCCCAGTTCGAAGGAATGAGTAATGAATTACTCCAGTCACATTCCACAAAACTGTTATTAAAATTTTCCGTGGATGAAGTGATGGTCTTGGAGTATGAGCACAAGGCTCATTCCTATCAAGCCACCGAGCACACCTTTTTCTATTGTCGTAAAGAACCCATTTTTCATCACAAGTAATAATCCGATCGAAAAATGGCTCTCGATGAAATCGGGATAGTAATGATGAGCATACGTTCAATCGATCCAACTTATTTCGCTCGGTTAGTTCGTGCGGTACCCATTTATCCATTTTTTTCACCTTGCCAATTTCAGAAAGGTGTCGCAATATCGTTATGTATGGTCAATTTTCATTCTGGTAGCAAGTTCCTTTGTATAGATATAATTGGATTCGTTTCCACCAATGCTTTCAGAGCATCATTTTTCACAGACGTTTTGGGTCTTCCATGCGGTTCATTTTGTAGGGAAAAATCACCAGACCGAAATTTTTCAAACCAACGCTGCACTTTTCGATCGATAACAGTATTCTCCCCAAATGCCTGGTTTATATTGCGTGCAGCTTTTGCAGCATTATTACCAAGTTTATACTCATATAAAAAAATTACATGAATATCGGTTGAATTCATATCCTTACGAAATTCAAAATAAATAACAAAATGGAATACTTTTGAAAAAATCTTCTTTATTGAAATGTGACTCTGGCAATGGACAATACGACTATAAACGAGGTTATGCCAAAAACAAAAGCATAACGAAAACAAGGAAACAAACGTTCATATGTAAAGAAAATCCGACATTTCATATGCACCAACCTAATATAATAACATTGATTAATACAATGTTTCACTGATTTATCAGAATCGAGAACCAAGAGATTAAGAATTCCTGTGTGTTTGCAAATATACACTAATGTCGTTGTGCTAAGTGCATGTACTGAAATTTATTGTTAATGACACCGACGAGATACTATTAAAGATCGTCAACTCTGAGCTAATTTTCGGCAGCATAAAAAAAGGCCTTAAAGGCCTGAAGATAATTAAAAAACACTAACATTATCGACAATTGATACGAGGGCAAGTCAATTAGTTCTTAGAAAATCTGTCACATTTTGACAAGTAGCATCTTCCAGCTGATTACTGTCAAATTTTGAGCGGAATTCATCGCGTGGTTTCATTTCTGTAGACGATTAAAGAGAACAACCTTGTAATATTTTTTGCAAAATGGAAAAAAACGATTGTGCAGTGATCAAACATCTATATATAAAAGGTTTAACGATTTAAAGGTCGAAAGAAATCAAAACCGAGTTGGATAATGTTCATAGTAAACCTGCATCAGCGTTTGTGACTGTATACAATTGGATGAATGAATTTAAACGTGGTCGTACATCCACATGTAATGCACCTCGTTCGGGACGTCCAATTGAGACTGCTACGTCAGAAATCATCGATAAAGTCCACAATATTGTTTTGACTGATCGACGAGTGAATCTAGAATGTGCGCGAGCTTGTTGAGGCCATCACATGGTACAGTGATTTCAATTTTGCACAAACAGTTGGGTAGTGAAAAAGCTATCGACAGGATGGGTGCCGCGTTTGTTCACTGTGGACCATAAGCGCGACCATGTGACGATTTCAAAACAATGTTTGAAGATGTTTCAACGTTATCGAGATGAATTTCTGCGTCGATTCATTACTGTGGACGAAACATGGATCCATTACTTCACACACGAGACGAAGGACAGTCAAAACAATGAACTTCACCGAGTGAACCAATTCCGTGAAGAAGGCGAAGATCTTGAAGTCGGCCGGAAAAGTGATGGTCACAGTTTTTTGGGATACACACAGTATAATTCATATCGATTACTTTCCATCGAAGCAAACGATCAATTGCGATTACTACGTAGCCTTATTGAACCGTTTCAACATTTTAAAGAAAAACCATCCCCATTTGGCGAAGAAGAAAGTGTTCTTCCATCAAGACAAAGCACGTGCCCGGCACCGATGGCCAAAATCAACGAATTCCGCTACGAATTGCTTCCCCATCCAGCATATTCGCTAAATTTAGCCCCCTGCGACTATTTCCTGTTTCCAAATCTGAAGAAATGGTTCAGAGGAAAGAGATTCATCACCAAAGAGCAGTTCATCGCCGAAACAAAGGCTTATTTTGAAGGATTGGACAAATCATATTATTCGGACGGCTTGAAAAAGTTGAAGAATCGTTGGATCAAGTATCAAGTATTAAGTTGTATCGAGCTAAAACGTGCGATATCCCACGATACCCGCACAAAATACCGCTACCATACTGATACTGTACTGCCACGAGGTGGCAGTGTAACTGTAGGGTAACTATAGGGTAGCAATACAAAGTGTACATGATATTATAGTACCAACGTATCAACACTGTATCTGTACTGTATACTATTTAGGTATATCATGGTATATAATTCGTACCGTATCAATACGACGTACCATCGGGAGAGAGACTATGGAGACCTTTAGTCGAAGACGACATACATAATAACTTGTGTTACTGCGAAAATACAGCATATGATTTCCTAACATAGTCGTTATAACATTAAAATTAAATATTAGATAGTAACTGACTGGATGTTCAGTTGAACTGCACAAATTTCAGGATCATATATTGAACAGACATATCATAACTATATCCATGATTATATAGGTTCATGGGTCATCGAATTGTAACGATTTCCTAACAATCTCAGAAGTATCAAGGATAGTAGATGGTGACATGTAACCGAATGGGTGACTGCTTCGAAGTACTATGAAATTATATATATAGTTCCCGAATTCAAGGAAAAACATTTTTTTTTATCATAATTTTATAATGTGTATTCTGGAATAAGATATAAATAATAATACTCATTTTAGTAATAAAACTGTAAAATTAATTAATTTTAGTACATGCTAAGGCGTACATTATCGGTATATACGGCTTATCAAAAATATGGTGTATCGGTATTGTAAGCTTTAAGTATGCACGTACGTGACAGACACACATAGTATGCCGTACGCTCATTGTACCAATACCGTGGAGGTATTTTGCTATAGGGTACCAAAGCATTCGATATCCCACGATACCCGCACAAAATAGCGCTACTGTATTGTTACTGTGCTGCCACGAGATGACAGTGTACGGTGCAGC